>NC_135662.1:52121365-52475978 GCF_964188315.1 Podarcis muralis | reverse complement strand
TAAGGAGATTGCTCCATCAGCACATGTCTTTCTGCTTGCCTAGTGGAACGATCTCCCCTCTCTTCACCCTGTGCTCTGTTCTGGGGGGTTGTGCCCACTCTCCCAACCTGACCTGTGGAATTATGTGTGAGAGAAGGGGGAAGTCCCATTGTGCTAGCGGGAGTTCTTATGGTGCCTTCTGTAGCACAACAGCTTAGTTGAATCCTGCTCAAAGGCTCTAGCTCCTTCCCTGCATTGCATCTGTCGTCACCCTCCACAACCTGGAGCCTGAATTTCTGAAGGTGGAAGACACTATGAACATGAGGAGGTTTAAAACCTTGTTTTCCAGGGTTTAAAAACACACAAGGAGCTCTCACAAGTGTAGAACACTTAAATTCATACCACCACTGCAAAGCTTAGCATAGGCAAACAGAAAACTCCAATTGTTATAGGCAATTATAGGCTGAAACTATCACAAGGAATCACCCATTCTAATGTCACAGTTAAGCATAAACCAACACTACAACAGAGACAAAGAGAAAATAATGAGTATTTTTTCAAGCACAATTTTATGGAAGGAATGATGATTTGCTGGGCCCATTCTTCTGTTTTGCCTCATTGACTCACAATAGCAAAATCCACATTGATTTTAATGAATGTGGATGGCCCCCTTTGAAAAGAACAGATTGGGAAAGCCAATGAAAAGTGCCAGGAGTGAAACTACTGTATTTTATTGCAAAATACAACATAAGAACAGATGTCAAATGCTTCAATTTGGGGCCTAGCTGTCTAAGATGGGCCAGTATAAAGTATTAGTCCAGAAATGCACTTAGCAATGAAAGAATGAAGTTCCAAAATCCTCTTATCAGTACTGGATTCTTCGTTGTAAAAACTTGTAAAATCAGTGTATTTTTAAATATATATATATATATATATATTTAAAAGCTTTTAGCTTGCTTTGTAAACAAGATTTGCTTCTCAAAGTGGCTCGAGGCCATGTGCAAATAGAAATCCATAAAATCTAACAGTAAAACTAGTTAAAACCATTAAAATATCCAATTCTACCTCAGGAAGATACACGCCAGCATACCACCAAAGTAACCCACCCAGCTCCAAAGAACAGCATCCAGTACCTTAGACTGAGCTCCAAAGGCCATGGTGAAAAGTGGAATCTTTAAGACTCTTTTAAATTTAACAAGGGAGGGGCTTGCCTGAGCTCACATGGAATCAGATTCCATAATTGGAGAGCCAATTGGAGAGTTAAAGTGGGTGAATATTTTCACTTTTCACTCTCTCTTTTTTGGACTGCATAAATACCTGGGTTAGATTAACCATTAAGCAAAATAAGCACATGCTTAGAGCATCAAAGGAAGGAAGGCACCAGAGAAATTTTCCATTGCCAGATTTTTAACGTTAATGGTCACTTTGCTGGTTTAGGAAGCATTGTATACTTGATGCTTGCAATAACAATCCATATCTATCCTGTCATTTGCCGTGAACATTTCTTATTTTTGATGTGTCTACTGCCAAAATAGCTTTGCTCCAATCTGAGGAAATAACGATGTAGCGACAATGTATACACACCCTTAGTCTGTAATCTTGTGTGCACTGACTAAGCCTCATTGAACTTCCAATTGAAGCAAATTCAGGATCAGGCCAATAGGGTGTTACTTCTATGTGATGGAAAGATACTGTGAACATACCCGGAACTGATTTAGTGGGGGTCATGTTATATATGTTATCAGGGATTTCTCATTCCATTCTACTATAATAAAGTTTTCCCACATAGTGAAGAAAAGAATTTCCATCACAGGAAAGCAAAAACCACAATCCAGTGTATCGCCTTGCTTCATCTAGATTGCTTTTGAGAACTTTGCGGATTTAGATTCCACAACTAGGCAGGGAAAGCTGGAGCCCCTGATGTTCATTCCAAATGGGATTTTTAAAGACTCATTAGCATGCTTTTCTAGTAGTTGATTGGATTATGACAGAAGAAACCAGCAGGAGTGGCAGTGGTAATAGATTATACAAACTGTGTTCAAAACCCTATGTAAATGGAAAAAATTGTTTTAGGCAAAGGGATTATAGCAATTATTTCTTCTAATTTAATTTGAAGTCTCCAAAGGGCAGCTGCTTTGGGGCATTCTGAACCAGAAGATCTGACGTAAAAACACGAGCTTTCATCTCTTAATTTGCCTCAATGACATCCTAACTTTGCAGGAAGCAGAAAGAGTCTTTGCTAATTCCCACATGTGTTTCAAGGTTTCGCCACAGATATTTGGTTTACATTTCAAAGGATGGTACCGTGCTTCCATCAAACGCAACGTTTTAATGGTACTTGAAACCGCATTGTATTACTGCTGTTCGTTGCCCCTTTGCTGCAAAGGATGTGAATGTGACAGCGGGGTATGCTTGGTCTTCATGATTTGAAGTTGAGTTTGCTTGTTTATTATTTAAAGGAAGCAACACTTCACTACAATCTTCTTCCTAACATATGGAGCATTGACAGTCATTAGGGAGATTGGTCTGACTCTTGCAAATCTTTCCTCCTATCCAACAGCTGGTGAAAGTACTTTCCTCCCCCCCCCCCTACACACACACTTATTCTGGGCAACAAACGTCCATGTGGAAAAAAGGGTGACAATCTTGAAGTCAGCAGAAATCTAACTTGCAGCTGAGCAAGAATTCTAACAAAGAACAAGCAGGTGGAGGAAAAACTAGGGTGTTTCTGAGCTGCAGATACATAAAAAACACAGGAAAGATTATGGAGGTGTTTGAGATTCCCTGGAGAAATTGCCCTTGTCTTATTGAAACAATTGTTGTTTTTTGCAACAACCCCTCAACCAGAGTCTTGGGAACATGCGGATTGCCCATTGGGGTGGACCTGCTACACTGGGGTGCTGGAAGATGGGTTGGTGATGCTTATGAGAGGGAAAGAGGTGACAAGGTGGTTGGGTCACCACAGTGCAAACACATCAGCAGGAGTGGCATATTGGTTCTGCTGGTGCATTTTCACAACACAGACCTCCCTGCCACATCACCCCTCTTCCTCTCCTCCTCCCCCGTAAGCATCAGTGATCCACCAGCCTGGAAGCTAGCATGGCACCACCTCACCCCCTCCCAGTAAGCAGCAGTAACTCACCTGCTGGGAGGACAGGTAAACACCTCTGCCAGATAATACCTTGTGTTCCTGCTCAGCCTTCTTCAATCTGGTGCCCTCCAGATTTCTTGGACAACTCCCATAAGCCCCAGCCAGTGTGACCAAGGATTAAGAAGGATGAGAGTCATAGTCCAAAACATCTGAAGGCTACCTGATTTGAAGAGGACACTTTGATGGAAATTGGTGTCAATTCCACCCCATTGTTTTGCACAGTTCTTAAAGGAACAGGAACCTTGCCCACTTTTGCATTTGGCCGCACTAATGATTGCCTGGCAAGCCAGGCAAACACATTCATTTCCTGCCCTTTTTTTGTGACAAAAAAAGCCACTGTAAAGAGGCATGGTGTATTGGGAAAACATTTTCAGCAAACATCCTTCAGGGGGAAAAACATCAAATGTCAAATGTGAATGAATTTATCTTTATGAAGAAGATAGAGTTTAACCCTTTTACATTTCTGTTGCTGTTACTATTATTAAACAATCTAAATTACATGATTATTATTATTTTTAAAAAATGGGTTGTTATCTAATGATAGGTCTACTCAAAATAGACATTAAGTTAATGGATATGACTAATTTAGGGCTATTAATTTTAATGGGTCAACTCTGAGGATAACCTTAAGCACAGATCATGTATTACCCACATATCTCACGGTCCCATCTATATCTACCAAGCTGGAAAGAGGTTTCCTCTCTCCTCTTTTAATTTTGCAGAGGAGGAAGCATATAGGTTTTCCATACAATTGCCAGCATACAGCTCCATAAAACATAAAGGCTGAACTAAATCAAGTTGTGCTTTAAATAAGACACAGAGAAAAGATGCTTGAATGTGTCTCTTCCATGCCCTTCTTTTGTTTCAAAGTTGATACAGTTCTGTTTACATTCTAACTTGTTTGATTTTTTCTAAATAAAAGAAATACATAGTTTCAGGAGCTGTATGGAAGAACAAATCTAACTTCTCTTCTTTCTACATACTTAATTAAGCAGGTGTGGATGTATGTTTACATTTGCAGCAGGTGTGGGTACTTATCTGAACACTGTACACAGAATTTCAATGCATGATTGTAGGTTTGTATGTTTACATTCTATTTGCCAAGTGGAGGAGAAAACTGCTTTTAAATTATCACATTACGAAACAGCCGAGGCTTCAAGATGGTGGACCTTTTGCACCCCCTATTGATTCAGTTTCATTCCTTGGTTTCTCAGCTTCAGGAGTTAGCAAGCCCGATTTGATGGCTTTCTAAAAAGTTCTATAATTCACACTGAAGCCTACTGCTGCTCATGGTAGTAAAATAATATTTAACGCAAGCATTGGGAAACTGTGGCCTTCCAAATGTTGATAGACTCCAAACTCCTACCATCAGCCCCAGTTACCATGGTCAAGGGTCAGGGATTATGAAAGTTGTAGTCCAGCAACACCCAAAGGCAGAAGTATAGGGCATGGTAGGGTAGAGATGCTTACCTGACCTCCTGGCAGGTGAGTTACTAAAGATGGTGGGGTGAAACACTGGGAATGGTGGCACAGTGATAATGGACCAGCAAAAGTGCTGGATTTAATTGACTGGTGCATTTGCACTGTAGTGACCTTGCCCCCACCTCGCCCCTCCCCTGCTAGTGACCAGCAGTGGCTCATCGGCCAGGAGGTCAGGGAAGTGTCTGCAACTCACCCCACCCTCCACTACTGTCTGGAGGGTCACCAGTTCCCCACTCCTGCTTTTGTGATAAGACTGAAGGGCCACAATCCAAAGTTCCATGTTAACCTTCTTACTGCATCTCTACCTGTTGCCTTGCCAGTTTCTGCAGAGGGGCACTCAGCTTTCTAGGTAAGCGGAGCATAAAGGGCTACAGTGGGTGGACATGATGCAAGAAAGGATAGGGCTTCTGTCCTGTCCATTTAAACTACAAACACTACAATCATCTCTTTTACACAACTACCAAAGATGCAAGAACCTGCCCCTGGCAACCATTTTGCATCCGGCATCCCTAAGCAGGAAGGAAGGTGGGACTCCAGACACGCAAGAAGCTGCTATGGTCTTCCTGCTGCTTTTGGGGTGTCATCAGTGTAAGATTAAGCCGCCTGCCCCCGGTACTTTAACTGTTCAAGCAGTTATCTCAGGCACTAAGGAGTCTATTAATCTAGGTCAGCGTAACCAATGTAGTGCCCTCCTGATGGCCATGCTAGCTGAAGTTGATGTGAGTTGAACCCCAATAACAGTTTGAACACAGCACATTGGAAACTTCTGATCTAGGTAGACATATAAACTTGAAAATAAATAAATCTACAAAAACCATAATCTCTGAGAACAGGACAGAAAAGAAATACAGTGGAACCTCGGGTTGTGAACGTGATCCATGCGAGAGGCACATTCGCAACCCATAGCGCCATGTCTGCGCACACACAGGTCACGAATCAGTGCTTCTGCGCATGTGCAAAGCGCAATTTAGCGCTTCTGCACATGCATGAGCGCTGAAACCCAGAAGTAACCCGTTCTGGTACTTCCGGGTTCGCATAACCTGTAGACAGCTGTTTATGTGGAATAAAATCTTCCATTAATCTATTGGCAGTGTTTCCATGCTCAAATTATACTTAGATGCAATTTTTTTAATAAACTGGACCATTTTTTTATTGTGTTGGAAGCATCTCCAAAATCTCTTAACATTTTTCTTTACATTGGAATCACCCAATAATTTGATTCTCTCGTCATGTACTACGATGGAGAAATACCCAGGTTGCTTCAAACATAATTTAAAAACCGATTTAACCTTTAACAAGCCATATTGATGTGGATCTTGAAGATGCAATATTCTTTTGGATAAAATGAAGCATCTGAAATCACCCTAAGGAAGCATTATGGTGATTTATAGTTGCACCATACATTTTACAAGCAATTTATCCTGCAGCTGAAAGACCTACTGAACACACATGTCGCATTTCAGAATAATTTCCATCCATCCTTCACATTGATTAAACAAAATCCAGATACACTCTTTCTGTTCAGTCTGATAATTTGCCTTAATTTACCTATGTAACCTAGCTATGTTTTCTATAAGATTAAGAGAAAAATTATTATGGAGAACATACTATATCATCCAGCAATGCAATTACATGTAAGTGCTAATACAAATAGCTATATATTCAAATCACAAATACAGCCTTTCAAAAAAGAAAAGAAAAACCTAACATAAAGCAATTTTATAATGAGCAAATACATTTTCCTGGGAGGGGGAGAACTCATGCTATTGGCAAGAAAGCATTTGCAAGTCTATACTGCTCACCAGTGGTCAGTGAAGGAAGCTGCAAGTTTCTTGGACTAAAATGAACACTGTTCTTAATCATCACTTTCATAGGACTAGCAGAGGACAGACATATATTATAATATCTGGGAACAGCATCTTATTTGCAGGTTAGTGTGTATAAGTTTGCAGCTTTTGATGGATGCTCACATTATTACTATTTTATATATGTACTGCCCTCTCCACCCTATTTCAGAAGGCACGTCAACTCAGACCTGAATTCTAATCAAGGATAATAATATTATAATGAGACTGAACATTGAATATTATGTTTTTATGACTACTAGAAGCTGTGCATTAAGTGCAGTGGGCCCAAGACTGTCTCCCAACTGAGATTAGACAGGCATTCCCCTTCATGCTCATGATTAAGGGCTTTCTTGTTCCAGCAGGTTATTTCAAGGTAGTGTTCAGTTTTATGTTTATTGCTTTATTGTTTCCTTTTGTATGGTTTGTTTTGATGTCTACAGCTTAGAAATGTGAACGATCAATCAGCATATAACTGTCTTAAATAAATGATAGTATATATGAAGGTTTGAAACCTGAGCAAGTTCGCAGGAGAGGCTATATTTCTATAGCAAGATCCTGCTAATTATTTCATAGGTTCTGTTTTAGAGCATTAAAAAGTTTGTTGCCACTAGATTTTCATTATCATTTCATTTTCTATAGCACACAATCAATACACAATTTGCTAAAACTGACCTTCAGCAGGTGCATTAGGTATCATGTATGGAAGTGTAATCCAGTTTACCTTATAGTAGAACCCCATGGGATTGTTGTTGTTGTTGTAGTAGTAGTAGAGCAATATATGTAAAAAGCTGTGTTCAGATGATCATATCTTGGTTTATTACATTTATCTCCCAGCTGTCTTCTGTAAGGGATCCCAATGCAGTGTACATGCGGATCTGAGGCAGTAACTCTGACCTTCTAACTTTGACCCAGACACAGCTTCAGAAGGGTGGTGGACATGTGTTTTTTCAAACCACACCCTGGGAATAATTATTGAATTTTCCATGTTAAATCAGACAGAAGGTGGATTGGAAGCAGGGTAGGGCCTAGTCATAGAAATGTAATAAAACATGGAAGATGTATTCATTTCTACTTCGGCATAACTCAGAATCTGCATCTTAAGTTTGTACGTATGGGAGAGCAAGACAACAAAAGAGAAGAAATTTCATTTATTTTTCAGTTACCCATGGTAACTGCCTTTTGCAACATACCTGCTTTAGACTCTGCTGTTTGGACTTTCTTAGCTCCTCATATTTCCATTTCCACAGAATTTTTTCTGACTTCAGCTTCTCTATCTCTTTCTCCAGAGATAAGCGGATTCTGCAGTGTTACAAGAATGATAACAAACAATACTTTAAAATATTGCATGGGTTCCAGGACTATATTCTTCAAGATGCGGAAGGGTTTTGTTGCAGTTCTTGTGGTAGGGAGAATGGCATTTTTAAAAGCAATGGGCAGCTCAATCCTGCATCCAGGTGAGCTAAAGCACGTGCAGTTTTAATCCTAGTGGCTGCTGTTGTTGAAACACACTAGAAGAAGACAAAGGGCTTCTCCACACTTCCACTTGTCCCAGGGGAGCCAACTTGGGCCACAGGATGCTTTCCAAGGTCTTGCGAGACCTCAGAAGTTGCATGGGGGCCCTGCAGTGTGGGTGCACCCACAACAATGGTAGGGTGCTCTGGCACCCAGAGCCCCCTATAGTTGGCACCCCTGTGCCTTCCAAGCAGTTTCCCACTTGTCCCGTGCCTTCTGGGCATGGGTCCATGTGGTTTTGCCTTTGCCATGCCACTTTCCCCTGG
This sequence comes from Podarcis muralis, assembly GCF_964188315.1. Lineage (NCBI taxonomy): Eukaryota > Metazoa > Chordata > Lepidosauria > Squamata > Lacertidae > Podarcis > Podarcis muralis. The sequence continues at coordinate 52,467,741 of NC_135662.1, read as the reverse complement.
AATACCTGCTCGTTTGTGATAGAGATCAGAACAAACCCAATCACCATTTGTTCTGATGCAACACTAAAGATCAGATTTCCCCATGGGATACTGAATACGGTCGTACCTTGGTTTTCAAACAGCTTAGTTCTCAAACGTTTTGGCTCCCCAATGCCGCAAACCCGGAAGTGACTGTTCTGGTTTGCGAACTATTTTTGGAACCCGAACACCCGACGGGGCTTCCGGTTGGCTGCAGGAGCTTCTTGCAGCCAATCAGAAGCCATGCTTTGGTTGCCGAATGTTTTGGAAGTCGAACAGGCTTCCAGAACGGATTCCATTCGACTTCCAATGTATGACTGTACTTATTTACACATTACTCATGTGAAGGGGCAACATGGATACAAAGGAACTGCAGGGTTGCACAGTTCCTTGTAGCCTCTTTAGTGTTGAGAGATAACTTCTGAAGTGGGAAGCCATTTTTATCCATGCAAGCTCCCTGCATGTTTTAGAATCGAGAAGGAAGGATGCTTTAAAAACTTGTATCCATATCAGGGCACTGGATGAGATGACCATCAAGGTCCCCTCCAATGCTGTCATTCTTTCTGAATGGTATCGGCTGCCTGTTGGATGTTTTTAATGTAGAATGGTAGCTTTAGTTCCATGATAGTTTCAGTTACATAGATTCCATAGGTGTATTTCAGTGAACAGACAAATCTGAGACTTGGGTTCATCGCTCTGCCACTGTCAGCCCTCCACTAACTAGCAAGATAGGGGTGAAGCTGGAAATCATCACAGGACAGGATAACATGCCATATTGCTAATTTAATTTCATATGGTTGTGTGCAGGACCAAGCTGGTGAACAACTTTATGCAGGGACACTGTTGCTACACTCTTGAACTGGTTCTTAATATGATATTCTCTCTGGGTAAGAATGTCCTCTTGTTTGTGTCTCTCATCCTTGCACACTTTTGGTACTGAATAACTGAATAAATATTTGCCATCATTAGCAAGAGCTGCCAACATAAAATAAATCACACTCAACACCACTGCTCTGTCAATAGTAAGTTCTTAAAACACTGCACAGTGGAGCAGACAGTAGGATTTGTAAGAACATTTCATAAAGGCATGTTACTCTTTTTTCAGGTTGTTGACAGGCACCATCTCGCAAAGTTAATAAGAAAGATAAATGGGGGAAATAAGAACTAGTCCCCAATGAATTTGGCATTGGAACTAGACTTTTCACTACCTGCAAAATACACTGTAATTCTATTCCAAAATTGGCCTGTTAAAAGTTTTTCTTGGAGAAAAATGTGGGGATTTTTTTAACAGAAGGAAATGTGTTATTAACTTACTTTTGCTCCTTCTGCAAGATTTTCCTTGATTCATGAAGATGCAAATGCAACACAGAAAGATGTACTACTTCATCGTCCTGAGATCTGCTTTCATTCTCTTTGCTTGTGTCAGGATTTTCCAGAAAAACTGATCTGTGTTTGCCTCTGGAATCAAGAATCTCCAAATTGATTATTTTATCTTGGTGGTCTCCTAAAGGGTTTTCAGTCGCATAAACTTCCTGAAATGAAAAAGTGGGTAAAAGATTGCAGCCTCAGAATGTTTAGAACTATGGTGGGAATTGGTTCATTTTTGTGATTTAAAAAAGACCCATATCTATTTACCTGACAGAGACTTTCTACCTCAAAAATCTTGTTGTTCTGGACATGTTTAACAGGCTCTTTCTCCAGAGATGCTAAATGGTCCTCTGTCATCAAACAAATTTCAGAAAAGGCAAAGCTCTTTTTCCTCACGCTCCTAGCTTCCACATCTTCATTTTCTGTGAGCAAACATTGGTTTATTTTCTTCAGGGCACTCAGCTCTTTCATTGAGGCTTCCAGCTTAAGCTTCAGTTGCCTCCCTTCTTCACGGGCTTTATTTCTTTCAGCTCTGACTTTGCTCCATTTCTCACGCCAGTTGGCCGTGCAGTCTGACCACCAACGCATGGTCTTCTCCATTTGGGCTGCCCTAGCTTTGGCTTCTTCAAGCTCTCGAAGCCGTAACTCCTCACAAATTTCCCAGTCGCTGCTGTTATAAATATACACAGAGGGGCGGTAGGATGGGGGTGGAAGTATTCTTGGCGATAGGACACTGGAGTTGCAGGTGCTACATGCTTTTGCACAGTTCTGTGCTTCAACATCATGGGGCTCCTTTAGTTGGTTTCTAAGGAGCTGCTTGTTACAGACAGAGTCAAAATTCATGTCTCAGGTGATTCACTTGTTTCCACACCTGAAGTAAAAAAGGAAGGCTAAATTTATAAACACATTAACAAAACAAGCCCAAGTTCAAGAGGCAAAGTAAGTCCCAGATTGATAGAACCATTAATAATGCATTATTCTAATTCAGTGCAAATACTTCACTACATCTAACATGACAGTCATCACTGACTTAACTTATAAACAGTGCTGGATTTATGTATAAGCTAAACAAGCTATAGCTTAGGGGCCCACTCTTTTGGGGGCCCCCAAAAAATGTAAAGAAAAAACCCCACTGGATGTACATTTCCAAAATATAAGATAAAAAACAAATAAAATAAAACCTACATACAGCAACATTGTTTTTCAGTGTATTTCAGTTCAACAGTTCAACAATTACTTTGATGAAATACATATTTTGTTATGTGCAAATGGCTTTAGATACCTATTAGGTCTATAAATTACCATATAGCATATATTCAATACAAAAAACAGCGACAATTTGTTGTTGGCAAAGGGCAGTTGGACATATAAAGGGCCCCATTACCTTCAGTAGCCCAGGGCCTCATCAAACCTAAATCCGACCCTGCTTACAAAGGCTCTTGTGGCACCTTAAAGGCTAGCACATTAATTACAGCAGAAGCAAAAACTTCTTGTTGAGTTTTGTTGAGCTTCTGTGGATTAGATTCCATGTCATGTATAAAGTACAGTCTTCAGCTGGCAGTTGTAAACATGGGTGTAAAGAGAACAGCATTTAGAAAAGCTGGATTTAAATTACAATGGCCTGGATCCGATTAACCTGGTGCACTAGCGGAAGCCAGCACACAAGGGTCACCCACTAATGAAGTCATATTCTTTTCAGCTCTGCATAGGGGCAATAGCTTTCTGTTCTTCTGCAGGCATTAACTTACTAAGCATTCATTTGATATCACCACCACTAAATCCATGCTCAAGTATCAGGGAACCCCCAGAACAACATACAGGGGGAGAAGGGGGTCATTCTGTCTGGCAAGCAGAAATGCTTGTGCTCAGAAAACACTAAATTCCTCCCAATGAAATGCAAAAAGTACAGAGTTGCATTCAGGGTTTTTTTTAATGCTAGGATCTTGGGTTGAAAGGCAGGTAACAACAACAACAAATAATAATAATAATTCAGAATGAATGCACTTAATGAATGCACTTAAGTCAGCTATGCTTATTCACTTCAACAGGTCTACTCTGAGAAGGGCTAGTCTGTCCATTCAGGTGCATAATAAGCACAGTGGCCCTTCACACCATCAGGAATTGGTGATAGTGCAATTGGTGATATCATATGAATGCTTAGTAAATTCATGCCTGCAGAAGAGCAAAAAGCCATTGCCCCTATCCAGAGCTGAAAAGAATAGGACTGAACTGCTTGTTGTTGTTGTTGTTTAGTCGTTTAGTCGTGTCCGACTCTTCGTGACCCCATGGACCAGAGCACGCCAGGCACCTCTGTCCTCCACTACCTCTCGCAGTTTGGTCAAATATTCCAGGTTCCTATGCAATATTTTTCTTTACAGCATTGGACTTTCCTTTCGCTTCCAGGCATATCCGCAACTGAGCGTCCTTTCGGCTTTGGCCCAGCCGCTTCATCAGCTCTGGATCTACTTGTACTTGCCCTCCGCTCTTCCCCAGTAGCATGTTGGACGCCTTCCGACCTGAGGGGCTCATCTTCCAGCGTCATAACTTTTATATGCCTGTTGTCTTTGTCCATGGAGTTTTCTTGGCAGGGATACTGGAGTGGCTTGCCGGTTCCTGCTCCAGGTGGATCACGTTTGGTCAAAACTCTCCACTATGACCTGTTCATCTTGTGTGCCCTGCTCGGCGTAGTTCATAGCTTCTCTGAGTTCTTCAAGCCCCTTCGCCACGGCAAGGCAGTGATCCATGAAGGGGTAACTGCTTGATAAGTGGCAATTCAGCTATGTCATGCTGGAGTGTTCCTTTAAAGTTCCTTTGTTAATTTATACAGCCAAAGTTAATTTACCTTTTGTCTAAACAAACCTAATTTGATAGGACAATCTATTATGTGGAATCAGACTTGTAACTGCCCTTCTCTTCTCATCACCCATTAGAATGTGATTTGTCCTCCTGAGTCAAGTTTCAAACACAATCAGATTTTTAAAAAGTGTCCATTGTAAAAAAAAATTTTTTTTACCACCCCTCTATTGCCAAGCATGGCATGGTCTGTGTGGCAGCTGTAAGGTCAAACAACTATTTGGACTATTTCTTAGAACTATGTCATTTCAGAATGAATGGAGAGGGGAGAAATAGCGATTTTAAGAGGAATGCATCCTTATGTATCTAGTATTACACACCATATACCTACAGGCCATCAGAATATTTCATGTCTATAGTTTCTCTCCACTCTCAGTTTATAAATTACTGAGACAATGTGGTAGGCTACCTAAAGATATTTATGTTTCCACTTAAAGTGTCCACGTTATACTTTATAGCCTAAAAAAGTTTCCAAGTGTATAAGATCAGACCAAAAGCCAAAGAAAAGAAAATATATACAATTCCTTATCCAGAACATAGATAAAACTCATCCAACACTGCTTGGTTCTCCCACTGAGTTTGATAGATTCTGCAGCTGAGTTCAGCTGACAGCATTCACAGTCTCAAGACCACCCAGATGACTTAAGAAAGCATTGAGTTTGTCAGTCCTGTTTCCTGGAAATGTTGCCCTTGAGATTGGGGGACTAAAACCCTCCAAAGTCTCAAGAACATGAATATATTATATTAAAGTACACAAAATATAAAGGACATACAATTTTGAATAAGGATGAAGTTTCAAATTACATCTGCCCATCACCAAACAAAAAGACAGTTGAGAATGTCAAATGTCACACAATTTAAACTGCCCTTTATCAGCAGAATGAAAAACTGCACACCATTATTATTATTATTTAATTCATACTCTCCTTATATCCCCAAAGGGTTTCTAGGCAGGTAACAACTATAAAATCAATTATAAAACAATCACACAATACACAATGACAATTCCATCAGACCATCATAACAACCTTCCTTAAAATCCAAAATAAAACAAGTGAGTTAAAAACAATTAGAACTCTTTAAAAACAGCAAAAACAGTAAGATCAGAAGTTCAAATTCAGGAGCATGTTCACCTAAACAAATGTGTCCTCAGAAGGCAGAGGTACTGATTGGCGCCTCTAGCACTAGCATCACAAAGAACTATCTAAAGCCTCCCATTATCAATTTCTCACTTGCTCTCTTCCATTTACTCTTAAAAGAGCTTCAGAATGGTTTGCAGTTTTTCTAGAAGGAAAAAAGAGGAGACGGACCCCACCCCCAATAGTGTTGCAATTTATCACAAACTTTGAGAGGTAGAGAATGCCCAATGGGTTTCTGTTTTTACCTGCTTTGTTGGCAAAGGGCTATAAATTGCTGGATTTTTATTTACTTAATTAATATATTTCTGCTCGATCTTTCTGCCATCATAGAACACAAGTAATCCAGACACTGCTGAGCTTTAGCAAGATGGCTGCATCATGTGCCTTCACGTCATGCCCTTACCCCAGTGGTATACTCAGAAGAACATGCCTCAGATGCCAGTTAAAGGAAAATATAATAATAATAATAATAATAATAATAATAATAATAATAATAATAATAATGATGATGATGATGATGATGGAAGAATTCCCTGGAGGCCAAGGTCCAGGTTTGGGGCAAGTACCCTTTGGTGACAGATATTCAAAGTCACAAAATATGCATCAGAGTGTAGAAATATAGGCTGTTGGACCTTTAAAATATGTCCTTGTGAGTTCCAAAACTCTTCTCTTCCCCTAGCATAGAAAAAGACCACACACTTGGTAAGTTAAAAATGGTTTACTTACAAACTTTCCAAAGGTTGGATTCATGGGTTTTCCATACAGCATGCAGAAAAATTTGCACAACCAGCAAAACCTGGCTTAGTTACAGTTGTGAAAGTTCCTGCATTATTGGTGTAGGAACTCAAGAGTGACTTGTAAGAGTCATGGTCTGAGCTTCTTGGGTAGACTGAAAGGCTTGATTACCTAGTCCCTCCCAAGGTGAGCTAAGCCTGGCAGAACAGATTACTCTGTGGTCTTAACCCCATCATGCATTAATTAGACTTAAGCATGTTGTTTATATTAGGCTGGTTATCCCACAGAAGACAGGTTCAGTTTTTTATGTCTCTGATAAATACATCTTATACATTGCAGCACCATTTCTGGGCTTTGTGTGTGATAAACAGGGGTGGGGGGGGGAGGCACATATGGAAAAACCATAATTATGATCAGATGACTTTTCAGGGAGGGATTATGGTTTAGAAGGGAGGGATTATGATTTATAAAATGAACCCACCAGGTGAAAAATGAAATTCTCTGTGCAGAGATTTGGTAGGAAAACCAAGCCATATGGATGAACTGTATTAAATGTTTTGCATTAGGAATTGTTTTTAATAACATACAGCAGATGAGATATTGCTTCCCACTGGTTCAGTTCTACATAGCTGGAAACATTTCCCCCCTGGCATCGTGCACTGCTATGATGCTTCTTCCCATGCCTCTTACCCTACATGGGCACATGAGATAATTAAGAGAATGCACTGAAGAAAATGCGTCATGCACTGTAGCCTGGAAGGGCTGCTGACACAGTCCATTGGTGATACTAGATATTTGGTTAGCCTGGGGCTATAGACCAATTATAAGCAGATGGGTCTACACTCTAGGGATTGTCTGCAGACAGCAAAACTTCTCTAAGCACATTCTGCGGATGAAATTCTGAAGCAGTGAACTTGCATGTGCAAAAATTCAGTTGATTGGCATGCAGTGACTCCATGACAGCCTGTTTATCAGGGAGATCACATTATGTATTGGCAAAACACCTAAAAAAGAGGACTTGTCTACCAAGGAAAGGCAAATCTGGAGACAATTTACTTAAAATAAATTACAATTGACTTCAGAAGCAATTAGTTACATTCCTGAATCTCCTCAGATGTTAAGCCAATAAATCCCATCCACCAACAATGTGATTTCATACATTTCTCTCTCTCTGCTAAATCAGTAACCAAGGATAAAAGTTGAATGTACATGGGTCTTTGATTTAAAGTGGCTTTGACACATCCTGTGACAAAGGACTGCCTGCAATCACCCATTGGTGGTGCTATTACTGGACTGTATTTAGCTAATTTCTACTCTGAGTAAGCCCACTGAAATGAAAAGACCTAAGTTAGTCATAGCCCATTAATTTCTATAGGGCTACTTGGAGTATGACCAATGTTGGATACAACCCACCTCCTTTGATTTGCCTTATTTTGAGAGCAGGATATAGGAGAATTGGCCAGATGAGATATTGTTCCTACACTGCATGGGGCAAAATTACATTTCAGTAAAGAGCAATAAATGGAAATCCATCAGCATACAATCAGTTTTTTGTGTGTGTTTTTTTAAAAAAAGAAAAATACACATAGACAATGGGACAATTTCCCAGTGCTTTTAGAATCTAACATTTTAAAGAGGATTAACACTGTTTCAAACTATGAAGGGGTGATGTATTTTTATTACAGTACTAAAATTAGTATAGCATGTATAGGTTGCCACTCTTGCCTCAAAGTGGCTTACAGTTAATAAAATCCAAAAACTATATATATTATACATCTCTCTCTCTCAATATATATCAATCAGTTTATTGGACTAGCCAAAGGCCATGAGAATTTAATTACATAGATACCTAACTACCTACTTACTTATATTTTTCATTTATTCTGACTTCCTCTTGCAGCACAAGATAAATGAGGAGATTGTGTGATACCACCTCTTACCTTCTCTTTGTGAAATAGAGACAAAAGGCACAGGTTTTATACGTGAACTTAATATCTACCCAGGCCCCAGTATAATGGCCCCAGTATGAGACATTTTGGGAATGGTTTTCAAACCATTCAGCCCGGTTTGAATTGCACATGGTGAATTGTGTTCATGAAATAATTTGCCACATGCCCAGACAACCAGAAAACCTGTTACTAACTTGTGATAATTTTAGCATCACATTTGCATCTGGGCACATGAAAACATAAAAGAGGGAGCTCAATGTTAGGTCCAATCTGGAATGTACGTTTGTTAAAGGTAAAGGTAAAGGTACCCCTGCCCATATGGGCCAGTCTTGACAGACTCTGGGGTTGTGTGCCCATCTCACTTAAGAGGCCGGGGGCCAGCGCTGTCCGGAGACACTTCCGGGTCATGTGGCCAGCATGACATCGCTGCTCTGGCGAGCCAGAGCCGCACACGGAAACGCCGTTTACCTTCCCGCTAGTAAGCGGTCCCTATTTATCTACTTGCACCCGGGGGTGCTTTCGAACTGCTAGGTTGGCAGGCGCTGGGACCGAGCAACGGGAGCGCACCCCGCCACGGGGATTCGAACCGCCGACCTTTCGATCGGCAAGCCCTAGGCGCTGAGGCTTTTACCCACAACGCCACCCGCGTCCCTCAGCAGTAATTTCAGCAAATTACTGCATCCATTTGCTGAAAAATTCTAGATCACCATACCCATTAAAACAGTGTTCAGTGAATGGAATATAATTATAAAGCTCTAGCTTGTCAGCCTCTAGACCTGACGTCAAGCTGTTCAACAGCCACATACTCCATTTCATGTTGGGTCACTGGTTCCAAACTGATTCCTGTCAAGCACCATTCCCCAAATGAACTATGGTGTGAATAATCCAGGGTGTATTGTGCTCTCACATTCTATACAACAAAATAACAGAACTGCCAGCATGTTTGGAAACTATGGAAATAATATTATATTAGCATTCTTTCAGCAGAACCAGATGGACTACAGAATGCCTTCTGCAAACAGGAAAGAGATTTTCATTATTCAGGTCTTCTTAGTCATGAACTACTAGATTGAAGGCTGTTGTCTATCCTTCATATTTCTTCTCAAACCAGGCATAAAATTGTAATTATTTCCAGAAGACTTGGAAGCTGTAATAGAGAAGACTTCTGAGATTTAATACATTCAATATATAAAGACACTTTCCATATTTATATTGTAATTACTTGCAAATACGAGACTTAAATAAATTAGGTACTAGTCAAAATATTCCTAATTGTTTCATAATTTAACCATCAAATGCATTTCCTGTTAGGATATGATTGTAAGTAGTTTAAAATGTCTAGTTTATTATCATGCAAATATGACTAATTTATTTGTATATCTATTTCCATTAAATTCATATCTTTCCTTCATTTATGTGAACAATGACAACTTTGATGAAGGACTAAAGAGAAGGGATGAGGGAAGAAAACCCTTCTTGCTGCTGTTTCCATAATATAAGTAAAGGAAAGGTAAAAAGTACTGGGAGGAAGAAGCCCGGCTAATTCTCCTGTTTGGAGAGCTGTCTCCCTTCCCATTTAACTTAATAACACATGTTTAGATAGGCATGGTATGTAATCAGGGTGTGTGTGTTGTAAAACAGAGCATCATAGCACAATAAAATCTAATTTATTCTAAAAACAAAAGACTGTTCTTAATTAGATTTACAGTGCAATCTTTTCTCAGAAAGGGAAGTTCCATTTTGAACAATGAGGATTAATTCCTCATCAGCGGGTTTGGTATTGAACCCTTCTCTGTGCTAAATAAATCATCAAGTTTGGCGACACTTTACAAAGTATTAAAGAAAAGGCCCCTGACCTGAGTAGCTTAGAAACTAACATTCAATGCAGGGAAGAAAAAGTTGTAGACAGATGTAGACTGACAAAAGAACAAGTGTTTATCACATTTGCATGAACATAGGCTTTATTATGGCTCAGTAGGGAAACTCAGGCCTGGGGCCAAAAGTAGCCCTCCAGACCACTGTATCTGGCCCTCAGGACTCTCATTGGACCAGGTGGCCTCCTTAGACGACACCCCCTTATCCACAACTCTCCTCTTAGCAGCCCTGTTCTGCTATCACAAGTGTTTTTGCTTGACTGGATTGTGTCCTTGAACTGTGATCATACCTCTTGCTTTCATCAATGGAGAAATATGTGTCTGTAGGTGGAGGAACCTCTGACTTTTACACGGCTGGAATATGGCCGGCTGTATAAATGCCACACCTACTGATCCATCTACTTTTGGTCCTTGCCCAATCCACCGCTAGCATATGACCTCCCAGAGGGTTCCATGAGAGAGAGAAAGTGGCCCCCAGGCTGCAAAAGGTCCAGCCCCTTTGTGGTAGGGTATTAGATAAAGGGATTGGAAGGGACGTGACACAGTTCTCATGCTGAAGCTGGTCTCACCATTTCAGATGCCTCAATGAAAGACCACCTGGGAGTCACCTGTAAGCCACTTTGAGGTCTTTGAAGGAAGTATAATAGAAAAAAATGCTAAAGTTCACTCTCAAAAGGAAACATTTGCATGACAGAATCCTTCTGAAAACAGGTAGTGTCCAGAAATTTTCTGAAATATGAATGCAATAGCATCTATATCTGAATGTATTATGCACAAGCTGCTTTCGAAAGAAGCCACTTGGGGGGTTGGCTGTCACCCATAGTTTGTTTAATTTTTATTTTTATTTTAGGGCAAGAAAGTAAAGGGGAAAAATATATATTTTTTCAGGGGGAGGCAACTATAAGTGAATTAGAGAGAATATACAGCTGGCAGGAGGTAAATGGCTCGTGTTCATCCAGCAACTTGTTATTGAATTAAACTAATTCTAATATTATCTGAAATTGGAAACCTGTAAGCATTAAAAGGAACATCTGGTAAGCCACTAGGACTTGAAAATTCTCAATCTATTACAAATCTAATATAGAATCAATCTGCATATCATTAGGTTTGTGAAATGTGGCCCCAAGCTAGATATCACTTGCTTAGAGTTATTCCCTCTCCTCTTGGGACAACGACTTGTATGCAAAGAAACTAAGGTTTAATATAGAGCAGACTCATTGGAATTAATGAACCTAAAGGTATCCATTTCAATGGGTTTACTCAGAGAAAAACTAAGCTAACTAACTCTTCAAGCTTCACTTTCTATCCAACCCAAGTTCTAAGCAGAGTTGTAGGAAAAGTTTATGGAACTAAAACTGCAATCCTATGAACACTTATTTAGGGAAAGAGTCCACTGAATCCAATGAAAATTTCCCCAAAATATGGAACCAGATTTCATGACTGTTTTGGGTCCTATTCTATATTACTGGATCAAGATACCATTTTTGTTTGTTTGTTTGTTTGTTTAGCATCTCATATTCACTGTGGGGAAATATTAGTCTGAAACTCACATCTGCTTTCCCCCATTATACTTTTCCAGGTGACCCATTCCAAGCATATGTAACGATAATGCCATTTTGTTGGTGCTACATAGCAAAAATACATTTTCATCACAGGCCAGCTGAGCAAAAGATTTCAGAAATAACTGTTCTCTTACTTCACTGGCAATGATTAAAGGTTAAACAAAGGTAAAGCAAGAGAAAAACTGCCCTACAAAAACCAGGCCTGTATGCTGGGCTACAGTCGTATAAGAGGTCAGTCCAAATCAGATATCGGAAGTAGTTGTACTGTTCCTCACACCTTCTCCAATTACGACGAACTGTTCCACAGATCAAAACCAGACTGAACTTGGACACTAACATACACCATTTTCCTCCACACAGCTTTTTTCTCTGCAAAGAGGACTTTTTCCAACCTCCAACTCAAATATAAATGCAGTGAGTTTTCCTTCCTTTCAAATACATCGTTCAACATGGTGTCAAGTCTGATTAGCAGAAGGCAGGTTCATCAACAGTAAATAATTTGATGCGTTAAGGGAAAGTGATTCCATGAAGAAGTGACATTCTGTTAAGTAACTAGCAGGTCAAGTACTGCATTTTAAATCATACGCTCTACCCGAAAAGGGAAATGTACTGAGACACACGCTTACAGCTACAGTGAGATGAAATAGTCCTGGCAGTAAATCAAAAGTGTTGGGTAAAACAGATGTGTGAAACACAACTGCTTGGGCTTCATATATGAAAAGAGGAGTTATTTCATTATTTTGATATGTATACAATACAAGATAATTTTCCTTTTCACACCCTGGAAATCGTCTTCAGTATTTTTAGTGCTAAACCATTTCTGTTGTTTGTGATACTAGAAGTGCAGAATATATATGCAAGTGAATTTCTGAGTTTCCGTTCCACCAGCCAGTTCTGATTTTCTGGTGCTTGTGTGTCTGCTGATATGCCTTACAACATGAGGCTGTCAAACGTGCTCCCTGCAGAGTTCTGAAGAGCTCTAGGTTTGTTTGGTTAAAGCAGAGCAACATACGGTAGATTTTTCTTTAAAAAACAAAACAAAAATACCTCAAATGAAGCTTCTAACTCTTTTTTTTTTATAAAAAAACCAAAACACCTGCTTCTGTGCTTTAAGAAAATAAAAATCCAGAACTCTTCAATGCTTCACAGACAAGAAAGTTCACTTCTTACAAAACTCAGGGAGCTGGAGAAACATCAGATAGAAGAAAACATAGACATGGAAAAGGTCAGAGAAACAAAGCAAAAGAGACTTCTTGTGGGAGCCCTGATCTGACACGAGGTGGGTAGTGACATCTGGCTTCAACTCAAAAGGGGAGAGAAGATCCCACCCAAATCACCCAGTTATTTGGCCCACACACTCTGATGATCTGGGATCCTTACTGGAGATCACAGGCTGGAGCGCCATTTGCTGGGGCCGTTCTGCTTAGAGTTTTCTGCATCAAGAATCATCTTGGACTAAATTTCCTACCAGGCCCCCCTCCAACACAAGATGGTATGGGGAAAGGCAACCAATTTAAAAGAAAAAAAATGAGCAACCAGTGAGCCAGGCAGCCTCTGTCCCAATCCATCTTCCAAGGAAAACAGCATATTAGTGTACTACAGCAGTGTTTCCCAACCTTTTTTGGGCAAAGGCACACCACCATTAGAAAATGTTTTAAAAATTAACTCCGTGCCTATATTGACTATATATAAAGTAACTCTCTTTAATAGGAATCAAATAAACACAAAGATAGTATTTTATAATTACTTTATTATGAAATAGTAAGTAAACAGAAATATGAAAAATTATAAAATACTTTATTCAGTGCGCAACCTGGGCCTGTTTACCATGCGCACAACATCATCCAACACATGAACTAGGTCTGCTGGTAAAGTCTTGGCTACGAGGGCCTCACGGTGCAAAAAACAATGCGTAACAATCACATCTGGATTTCTTTCCTTCACTCTGCTTACAAAGCCTTTGAAACCTTCCTAGATATCATCGTCATTTGCATGCTGTTTCCATAGTTAAAAACCATGCTCGAGGCGGCTTACGACATGGCAATATTTACATAATTACCCAAATGCACACATAAGAAACCGTATCAAAGCGCCCACAACAAAATTAAGCAATCCCCACACAAGTTATAACGAGATCTATAAAGAGTAGTTTAGTATCACGAACAGCAAGATGGACATAAACAAAATAAAATCTTGACTCTAACAACCCCACCCGGCCTAAATCTCCTGCGCGCACCGATGCCCACGCAGGCATTTCCAGCAGCTCTTCCTCCTCCGCCTCTTTTTGCGTTGCCAGCAAAGAAGGAATGAGGAAGAAAAGGTGCAGCGGCGAAGAAGCGCGCCTTCTCAGAATGCCGCTGCTGCCCGAGGACTACATTTCCCAGAATGCCGCGGCCGCCCAGCCGAGATGCGCCCTGATTGGACGGCGTTGCTAAGCCGCTCGCGCCGGGGCTGAGCGTTCGGCAGAGGCGCGCGCCATAAGACGGGCGTCGTGCGCGGAGCCTGGCTCGGGTCGCCAATGCTGCGGGCGGACATGGCGAGCTGGGCGGGACTCGGGCGCGCGCTGGGCGCCTGCTGCCTCCTGGGCCTCTTCTGCGGCACTGCGCTGCCCTTCTCGCTGCAGGGCGCGAACGAGAAAGCGCCCGCCTCCCTCCCACGGCACACCAGGTAACGTCTCGCGGCACACTAGTGTGCCGCGGAACACCGGTTGGGAAACACTGTACTACAGTATCATCTGCAGACAAAAGAACTCTGCAGCAGTGATCTGGTATCAAGTGCCCTGAAACCTCTAGAGCAAGTTATGGCCATCATCTTATGGTGGGACCCCATATGCATCCATTTCCACTATGTTGGGTTTTTTGCCCTTAATATGGTTGTACAGCACACTGTACGCACTGAATAATCAGTCAAATCCTTCTATCGAAATGGTAATTTGCTAGTAAGGCAGTGCAGCTGCGTTCCAGACCCAGCAGTGCCTTCCAATATTTGTCTTGGCATAAGCTATGGATCTGATCTTCCCCTATAAATATTTATTTATTTGCAACGTATCAAAAAGATTTCATCATCGCTTGACAACCACCGGGGCTTTTACTGTTCCCCGAGGACATGATAATGGCATCCATTTACTAAATCTGAGAATGTGAGACATGTTCTCTACAGCTGTTCCAGAATATTGTGAAACTCCTCTTTCCTGGAAGCTTGCAAAACCTAAAAAGCAATGTAAGATCTTTGAAACTGGGCTGCTGCTCTCCCCCTGCTCTTCTCCCCAAGTGAGGGGGTTCAGGATTTATGAGACAGGGTTATTTGAGCACTGCATTTTCCCAACAAGCATGTAAATGACAAATTATCTATCAACCTAGGATTTGAGGAAAGAGTACGGCTGCCTCTGAAAATCTGAAAGAACTTGCAATATGGCCCAAATGGTTTATGGATAATATGGAACATATTGTGGGAGAGTGTCACTGAAGGAATTTCCTGGTCAGATTTTTGCTGATGCCACCAACAGATGTATTCTCATGCAGTTCGGGGTGATAGCCTTGTTCATGTTGTTGCATCAATTTAATTGTGTTGCACTACATCAGCAGGGACATTTGAAACTTTCAGGAAACAGCCTTTGCCTCTGCTTTGCAATTCTGCCCTACTATATCAAGGTAAATCAAATTTCTATTATGAGGCATCAATGGTAACTTTTGCTAGCTATCATTTGCCTACTGGTGTCAACAGCTTATTCTCAAAGATCCAAAAGCAAACAGTGACCCTTTCTACTCACAGTCAAGTGAGGGTGTTGTTTTGTTTTGTTTGTTTGTTTGTTGTTGTTTTGAATTGCTGAAACCAGCCTTTTTAAAAAGGAAACAATTTTTAAAAACAGAGAAACAGTCTGCCTATAGTAATTTTTCAAAAGACCATCAGCATTTTTAGAATTGCATGCTGCACATTTTAAGCTAAAAGCACCCTGCCTACACGGTGTCCTAACAAAGTGCCAGAGTCCAAAGAGATCAGAATATGAGTAATATCATTGAATATCACAAGCTATCCTAGATGCTAACACTTTTTTCTACTTAATGGAGGGAAAAAAGAACTGTGTGACATATTTTGTTATATATACATTTATAGCATTTTAGGTTGCTGTTGCTTGATTTTAAAAAAGGCACAAAACACTAAACTTTAGAAATGAGCATAAACATTAAGTACTTTATACCTAAAACATAAAAGGGATGAAAATTTTGCCAGGCACATTAAATAAACACTGAGAGTAATTGAGCATGCTTCAAATTTTAAACATTAAAAATAATTTCATATAATGCCATAAAAGGTATTACCAAGAGCGCTGAAACAAATGGGAGATGAAATGTAGTTAAGTCCAGTTTAATAATACATTCAAAATCTTCTCCCTCACTTGCACCACTCTCCTATCTTCTCTTCATTTCTGTCACAAACAACTGACAACATCAGTTTTTTAAAAAGAGTTATAAAGAGACAAACACCCCTTACCCTGTGGGTTTGAGGAGCTGTTCTTGCTTCTCAGTGTTACAGACATGAGTAAACAAGAGAATTTCCTGCATCTTTTTCTCATCTGCACGGCTCTGGGGGCCGGCCAACAGGCTTATTTCCAGCATTAAAGCCACTCCACACTAAATGGAAAAGAAATTCCTATTGGCCAGGCTTTATCAAAACTAATACCACAACACAATTCTTTTAATACAATGGCATTAAGCCAATATAAAACATTTTTCTGGTTTCCCTTGTCTACCACTAAGATTTACTAACATCTCCCTGCCCTCACTTGTGCAACATATGAGTAAATCCCTATCATTTTACAGAGAATAAATTTCAAATGGGAGGGGGGCAGTTATACACTCTCCTTTGTGTTACTTTTAATAAATGCCTACATTTTACATATCCTCATACCACACTCAAGGTAGATTTGCACTGTACTGTGCTTATTTGCAAACCAAAATACTAATGTATATGTACAGTCTTGCAAGTGTACGCTGTAAAATGTGAAGCAGAAAACAGCATTTGTAAATATCTCAAAACACACAGTAGACATGTATGCTTGAGGTCCCTGTCATCTGTCCACTAAAAGTACACATATAACTGCATTATTTGTAGACTTCTTTGTCTCAGCAAAGGATTCCATGTTTCTGAAGGACACACTATATTTGAATTGCAGATCTGGGACAGCCACTTGTACAGATTTTGCCCTTTCCCTTAGAGGTGCCACACATGTACATAAGAGCATACATATGTGCACTCGTGGTATAACTTAATCTGTAAGTTTCTCCCAAACAGTTGGAGATTCTGTAGAGGCCACATACCCTTGGAGAAGACTGATATTCTAGATCCACTTCAATCATGATTCAAGCCCAGTATTGATACAGAAAGTGCCTTGGTTTCCCTGTAAGATGACCTGTATCAGGAGAACACGACTGTTGATTTGCCTTGATTTTTCAGCTGCTTTGGATAACCACAACCGCGGTACATATTGTTATATATTTTCCTTAGTATCATGTGCTGAGGGAATAAAGCTTGGCACATACTTTAGGGAGAAATGTGGAGAGATCGGTCCATGGGTCTGTAATTTATCTGCTGTGTTAAAGAGATAAATATGTAACGTGAGACAACTACATGTTTTGTATCTGCAGTAATTGACAATGGGTAAATGTTTAGGAAGAATGCTCTATTTTGCCAGGGAGATTCAGAATTTTAAGTATATTTATGTTTCTATTTAATTCAGGTTTTATATAATTTTATTCAGGTTTGTGTAAATTGGATTTCTTTTAACACTAATTCAAACCCAAGGGTAAATGCAATATATCTGGAACGTTCAGAATTTAAAGTTTGTTTTGTTGAACATGGTTTCATTTGGGTCTGTGTCAGCCTTATCTATGTTAACTTGTGTTACTTTCATATAGATATGTAAGTTCACTTTGTTAAGCTCTGGTTTTGTGATGGTCTGATGACTAGAGACAAATAGCGAAATCTGATTTGTTTCATGAAGTGTGTGGTTGTTGTTGCTTTAGCGTGCCTTAAGATTGGCCAGCAGGTGCCAGTTCCTGATTTATCTCTTTGTTCAGCTTGTTGAGAACCAGCATAGTAACAGCATCGCCATACATTCTCTTCAAATGCACCAATTGCACTGTTAAACTATTCCACAACCTCACTGCATATCTACAAGTGTAAGGCAGGTACTGGATCTCTGCTTATGTCGTAATAGTTTTTATTTTTAATTTTTTCCAAATTTTTTTTATTGGTTTTCCAAATTTATAGCAAACAAATAAAACAAAAACATCAAAAACAAACAAACAAACATTTATCTTAACTATAATTATTCCACTTTTGTTAACATTGTTAGGTGACTTCCTCAAATCCCCCTGGCTGAGTTTCCATCTCAATAATTGTAGCAGTTTTCCAAAACTATTTTCACACAAAATTTACTTAGTCAATTAACATCTTTCTTTCTTTTCATTTTAACTTTAAACATAATACTCTACAAAATCACATGTTTAAATCGCAGGCCTATCTTATATTCGTAAGTAATTCTATTTAAATTATCTTAACATATTTAACTAAATAATCTTTAAATTTTTTCCATTCCTCTTGATACTCCTCCTTCTTCTGGTCACAGACTCTTCTGGTCAGGTCGGCTAGCTCTGAAAAATCCATCATCTTCATCTGCCATTCCTCCACTGTTGGTACATCTTGTGATTTCCAATTTTTGGCCAGCAAAATTCTAGCTGCAGTTGTGGCATACAAAAACAATCTAACATCTTTCTTGGGCAATTCCAAACCTATTATTCCAAGAAGAAAGGCCTCTGGTTTCTTAATAAATGTATATTTCAACATTTTTTTCCAATTCATTATATATCTTTTCCCAGAAGTCTTTCACCTTGGGACAGGTCCACCACATATGATAAAAGGTTCCTTCTTTTTCTTTACATTTCCAACATAAATTGTCACTCTTATGATAGATTTTTGCTAGTTTTACAAGGGTTAGGTACATCATTTTCATGACATTTTCCCTTAACAGCGTACATGCAGTGAACTTGACCCCTTTTCTCTACAACCTTTCCCAATCTTCAAACATTATATTGTGTCCAACATCTTTTGCCCAATCTATCATCACAGATTATGCCGTAATAGTTTTTAAAAGATCTTAACATTGAGGGAGTGATCCTGGGCTGAAGTTTAGGACTTATTTCTGACTGAGCCTGTCTGAGCTGAGTTCAGCTGCATCCTAAACTGCTCCTTAGGTTTGAACCATTAAAGTGGATTAAAGTGTTTCGTCACCCTAGTGCAAAAAGAATACAGTTGGAAAGTGATGGGAAAATGCACTGAAAAGTGTGGGATCAATGAATGATTAACAGGAGGATATGCAAACACTCCACAAGCCAATCAGGATAAATGCTCAACTGGACATAGTCTAACCTCTTTGCAAGCTTTGTGCAAGCCAATCAATATGAACGCTCAATAAATAGGTGATCCGGAGGAACCCTTAATGATTTGGGTAGTCTAATCTGCTTTCAGTTGATGCTGGTTTTAAAGTTAAGGTTGTAACTATTATTGACATTTTAATGTTGATCTGGAAATGTTGTAATGCTGTTGTTTTAGTTAATTGTTTATGTATATGTTGTTAATTGTCTTGAGAAGATTTTCACTTTTAAAAGCAGCATAATTTTTAAAAGAAATACTGAGCCTGTGATTTTATGCACATTGTAAAATATTATACTGATTTCCCCCATTACTGAGCTTGTGTAATTTTGCAAAACACAGCATAAAATTGGAGTACTAGAACAAGGTGCCTGGGTTGATGTACAGCATCTGTTCCTGGGAGATTTGAAAAATAGGTTAGATGAGCCTTTAACTCAATTAATTTAGGGGAACTGGCACCCCCCACAAGGGAGCTATTCTCTGACCAGTATTATTTTCATAACCAGAGTAGGCATTTCTTTTGAGTTGTTTATAGGCATTGTGCAGAGCTGATGGCTCACACAAAGTCTCCTCTGTACATCAAACCCCAGTTAGGCAAGCCTGTCACTGGTCCCAAATGCTTCCATTAGTGGATTCTCTTGTCTATTAGGTCTGGCCCTTTGTTTATTGGAAATGTAATTCTTGGGCTAGATGTACAAGGAAGTAATTGAGAAACATGAAAGCAAATGTAAAATTAAACAGGATTACATTCTCAAACAAATTCTTGCAACAGATCATTACTCTCATATATCTTCTAACTTGCTCTCCCTCTCCAAAAACTCTGCATGTGCTCCTTAAATCATCTAACATAAAGAGAATGGTTTTTACTTTGCTGTTTTGTACTTTGCTCCTCCCTGAAGCTGTGTGAACTTAAGAAAATCACTTTGTTTTAAAGAACATTCTATTTCACCATGAACTCTGGACTTTTCAACAGTTTTGAAAAGCACAGACCTTAGATCTGTCTTGAGACACAGAGGACACGTTCAAGGCGTATACATTTTGGCTCACATAGGAAAGTACCATAAAATTATGAAAACCATCCAGAGAGAAATAAATATTTGATCAAACAACATGCAAGACTTGTGTGCCAAGACCTGTACAATACGCAAAACAAGTTTTCCATGACTGAGATTTTTACAACAAACACAAACACTTCAGACAACAAGGAAATGTGCACTTAGACTCTTTATTTAACATTTCCTGTAAAATCTCATGGAATTGAAAAGCTTTATTCTAAATTCCATAAAGACGCATTTGCCAGAGAAGACAACTGGGAAATCTTTACTTTAGAAGGAATCACTCATCAACTGGCTGATTAGAATATAATGTTGATAGCTCAAACTACATGGTTTGATGGATGGCTATTTCTACAGCATCAGTTGTGCTGCTCATCTCCTTACTGAAGTCAGGGTGGATTTCCTTCTGTTCTGGTACATTTCATCTCTGGCTATATGCCAGGCAGAATTTTACAGGGCAGTTCATATTAGCAGTGGGAGCATTAACAGGAAGGAGAAAAGCAAAACTCTGAGTCCCTTAACAGTAAAATCCAGCTCTAGGCAGATACAAAGGGAAAAGATGATTAATCCAAAACTTACAGAAGACAAGGAAAAAGTATTTAATTTTCCTTGGAGTATTAACCTAGGTCAAAAGTCACTTAGAACAGCAGAAGTCAGCATTTCTAAAATAGATGCAAATATGTTGCCATTTCTCATTAATTATTTTTTTTTGTACATGTCTCATTGATAAATGTGTCAATAACATGATTTTGGTACATAATGTCATTGTATAATGACTCAACCTTCCTACACTAAACACATACTCTTAAAGAAGCCCACATTTCATTGCGTGCTGGGATTGGACACCAATCCTTTTATCCATTCTGAACATAAGAAAAACACTTATCTCTGTAAGAAAATGTGGTAGTAGCTGATGTGGTCTCTTGGTTTCTGCCCTGAACTCCACAACTGAAACTCTTGCATGTGAGCAGGAAGAAATCTTTATTCTAGGCTAGCAATAGTTCAGGTCAGGCTTCAGGTGCAGAATGCCAAAGGCATGGCTAGACAGACCAAGAACAGCATCAGGTGTCCAAGACTGGACAAGAGCTGCAAAGATGTGTTGACAAACAGGCATGCCCCTCCCGCCAGCCTATAAAGATGAGATGCATCTTGCTCACTCACAAGAACTTCCCTGCAAGACTAATTTCCTTGGAGGAGCAGGCTTTCCTGGGGGGCATGGGTTTGTACCCAATGGCAAAGGTAGAACAATATTTGTGGTGATGAGAAAGAGGTCACCCTCTGGCCTTCTCCTTTGCCAGCTGCCCAGCCTTCTTTGATGCTCTCCCCTATTGCCTCTGTCAACACCCTTGGGCTGCTCCCCACTAAGGGCATCCTCCATGCCCTCCGTCTCTGACAGCTCATCTGGCAGCAACTGCTGCCCCATCTTCTAGTCATTCGGGATTTTGTGACCCAAGGCAGTAGCTGCCTTTCCCACTATGATCAGGTGGCTGATAGTGGGGCACACAACCACATGATTTTGTAGTCCTATCTTTTTTTCTGCTTTTTTAGCCATTTTGTGACAGGCACCCACAACATTTTCTGATAATTCAAAATGCGCTCACTGACTCAAAAAATTTGATGACCCCTGCTCTAGGCCTTCCATGAAAATGTGTCAAAGGTCAATTTTTAAGCCCACAGAAAAATAACAAATCAAAGCACATTCATCCCAGTAGGAGAGAGTTAGGCATCATTCGCCACTGAAAGCAATAGGACTTAAATTCACTTAATTTTCAGTCAATTGTGGCCCATGTATTTTAACAATTGAGATCCCCCTCACCAAAAACCTTCCCCTACAGACAATAAGTTCCCAAAGGGTTTTCCGTTTTCATTCCAACAGCAACTCAGACATAATACTCATTTCTGGATGACTGAATCTAAGTATTGCTTTTATGTTTTCGTTTCATTCATGGTGGAGAGAATAACTACAAAACTGAACCTTTTCAAAGGGCAGTCTTGCAAATCATTTTGCTTTGAGTACTAATCCCTTTACAACATAAAATTTATGGGAAACTATTTGGCTCAAAAGATTAATGTAGCTTCTAATTTTGCGTCATAGTGGCTTATTTGGTCATATTTCAGTAATTACAATCATATGGTATCCTCCCACACTGACAAAGTTTGAAACTGGAAATATTTAATCTAAAGGAAGAAATAAGAATCTATATGTCCACAATCAAACTATAGCCTAGGGCCCACCAGCACAGATGTTTAAAGTGGGAGTCTATAGCTTTGGGCTTGTGCACTCTCCCTCCTATTCCTTCATACACACTGAAATAATCCCTGTTCGGTTTCGAATAAACCACAATTTCCACTTACATATATTTGGAATACTGTGGCTTATTTGAATTGTGATTAGTTCAGAGAAACCAGGATGCTGAGTGGTGGTCTGAGACAGAAGTGTCACCAGGGTTCTCTGGGCCCAGTACACTGTATGTGGAATGGGCCTCTGACCCACTCATCAAAGAGGGGACAGATTTGCATTAAATTTGCACATGCATTGTCTTTTTATCTTTGCTGCTACTAGGGATATCAAAGAAATTCAATTAAAATGGGTTTTCAAGCAGATTTCCATCAGTCTACCCATTCAAGCCCTCACATAGATTTGTGCTATGAACAGTTTTTTGCCTTAGTTGTGGTGTTTTTTTTAGTAAATGTGCACGTAAATAGATACATACTCATAGATGTATAATTGCTACTCTCCTGAAAGGGGTCTCATTGCTTTTCTTTTTTTTCTGAAATGTTGTTTATTGAACCTGAGTGTATTTAACTTGTCGTGCTTTTCATATGGAAAAGATGTCAACTCTTTCGCTACCTGTTGATTTTATCTGTTCCCCTATGAAAGCTTCTCCTGAAACGTAAGGCGCTACCAGACTCTTGTAGCTTTCATTTTTACTGCAACAGAGTAAATGTGGCTGCTTGCCTGAATATCTGGATACTGGGAAGTTCCCAGTGACTCTACACATTCAAATGGGAGGTAGATGTGCAGAGCATAAAATGTGTGACTTAGAAGCTGAAGTCAATGCAGAGTGAAGGACCATCAGCTGGTGACAGACAGACTAATTAGAAGCAAAAACAGATGAGAGCGAATTTGAGAGAGGGAAGTCGTCATTCATATCCTCCGTGCTATTTTTCTGGAAAAAGAGCTGCTGGAACTCACCAGGAACACCTCCCTTATTTTCTTAGAAGAGCAATGGCACCTACCTGAGAGGTGCCGGAACTGAGTTCCGGCGGGTTCTGGCTGAAGAAAAGCCCTGCCCATGGGGATTATACAACCCAGGACACAAAGAGTAAAATACAGTGGTACCTCGCAAGACGAATGCCTCGCAAGACAAAAAACTCGCTAGACGAAAGGGTTTTTTGTTTTTTGAGCTGCTTCGCAAGACGATTTTCCCTATGGGCTTGCTTCGCAAGACGGAAACGTCTTGCAAGTTTGTTTCCTTTTTCTTAACACCGTTAATACAGCTGCGACTTGACTTCGAGGAGCAACTCATAGAACGCGGTGTGGTAGCCTTTTTTGAGGTTTATAAAGACTTTGGTTATTTTTGAAGCTTTTCCAAAACTTTCCCGACACCGTGCTTCGCAAGTCGAAAAGAATCACAAGACGACAAAACTTGCGGAACGAATTAATTTCGTCTTGAGAGGCACCACTGTATCAGCAGGGTGCTAAATTATCATTCCTGATCCCTGGAATCAGGAAATGAGATGTAATTAAGTTAATACTGAATTTAAAATTGAGATAGCAAAACTGCCATCCTAGCCCACCTCCACAACACCCCTAGCAAAACTGCCACATTGAACTGGGATTAAGCCAAACTCAAACTATACAGAAAGGAGCTTTGCACAAACAGTCAATCCTCAGAACAAATACAGGAAGACCACATTGCTAACCTTTGACTTCAGGCAATGTCCATATTAATCCTAGAGGGAAGAACTAGTCTAGAAGGAATTAAAACTTGGAATTTATTCTCCTTATGAACTATGAAGATCACTAAATCCAAATCCCTTTACATGAACACTTGATCACGTTCCCTAGTAAATTATAGGTCCTTAGGAGGCATTATAGTTTATCTGCATGATAAAACTGAAAGAAAATACAGACTACAGCTGGAAAGACTATTTTGCTATTTTGTTATTGGTAGCTAATTTCCACCACTGTCTTAGAGTAAAGTTGAACGTGGCACTCCTTTACTGAACTGAAATTTAAATATTTTAGCTAAAACAATAAATAAATAAATAATAGGATCATTTTTCCTTTTCCAAGGAATGTTCAGTGTGAATAGAAGAGACTGCTGCGTCTTTATGATATATTGTTTATTTACACATATATACAACCCGAACATAATATGGGGGGGGGGGGCTGTTTCCCTGCAGCATTAATTATCCAAAAGGTCTTGCTTCTCCCATAGTCACAGCCTTGGATCCAGACCCGATCAAGCATAACAATGAGGATGATGATATTTTACTTATACCCTGCTCATCCAACAGGGGTGCCCCAACCAGCATGGCTTGCAGCCTGCTTTTAGCTCAGCTGTCACACAACTACTCTCCTATTGTTCTTCTATCTGCCAGCCAGGTGGAAAGGGGAAAGGCCTACCCACGTGGCACCGAGCAACTTCTTTGGTTATGCTAAGCATTGTGCTGGAGGAGACTCTTGAGAGTCCCATGGACTGCAAAAAGATCAAACCTATCCATTCTGAAGGAAATCAACCCTGAGTTCTCACTGGAAGGACAGATCCTGAAGCTGAGGCTCCAATACTTTGGCCACCTCATGAGAAGAGAAGAAGAAGAAGAAGAAGAAGAAGAAGAAGAAGAAGAGGAGGAGTTTGGATTTGATATCCCGCCTTTCACTCCCCTTCAGGAGTCTCAAAGTGGCTAACATTCTCCTTTCCCTTCCTCCCCCACAACAAACACTCTGTGAGGTGAGTGGGGCTGAGAGACTTCAAAGAAGTGTGACTGGCCCAAGGTCACCCAGCAGCTGCATGTGAAGGAGCGGCGACGCGAACCCGGTTCCCCAGATTATGAGACTACCACTCTTAACCACTACACCACACTGAGAAGACTCCCTGGAAAAGACCCTGAGGTTGGGAAAGATTGAGGGCACAAGGAGAAGGGGACAACAGAGGATGAGATGGTTGGACAGTGTTCTCGAAGCTACTAACATGAGTTTGACCAAACTGCGGGAGGCAGTGGAAGACAGGAGTGCCTGGCATGCTCTGTTCCATGGGGTCACGAAGAGTCGGACACGACTCAATGACTGAACAACAACATCAACAAGCATTGTGCCTAAGTGGCCAGCTAAAGTCATTGTCTTAAGATTGCCTGGTTCAGCAATAGAATTTTATCAGATTTTAACCCTTACTAGGACCCCAAGAACTGGAAGGGAATCAGGACAGCATTCAGACTGACCCGCCACAAACTTACAACAACATTAAAACAAACCACAATAGCAAACAAAATCTTCAATTCTAAAAGTGGGTACAAAACAGGCAAAAACACCACTAGTTTCCCCTCTAGTACATATGTGCATCCTGAACACCCTCTGTTTCCCCCAAGGCCTCCCAGCTTTCAACTGGGTTTGGAAAGTTTAAAGCCTTAAGGCTTCCCTGTTCGCAGCGCTTTCCGCTCTTTGAACAGTCTGCTTTGATCTTGAAAGCAGTGCCGGAAGACGGACTTCCTCTTTCTCGTCTCCCGGTTTCAGCCGAATTTCTTCAAATTATTTCAACAAATCTTAAATCCTTACTCACGGGTTTGCAGTTTCAGGCTGGTATTTTTGGAAGAAAGGTCAGCGCTCATCCGTGACAGCCGCGCGGCTTCGCCTCCGCAGAAAGAGCGATGAACTCACAGCACCGCTCCCCCTCCTTCACTCCGGAGCCCCTTACGGGGTCCCTTCTGCGAATTTGGGGTCGCTCCAGGTGCCCGCCGAGTCCCACGGCCACGAACTCACTCTGTCCGTGGTTTATCTTGATGGGTTGCCGCTGCGCCGTAGCGAAACAACCCTTTTCTGCGGTGCCCCTCTTCAGAGCTCGAAGAGGTCCGCCATCACGGTTTCGCGCCGCCTCCGGAAGTCCTCCAATTAATCTTCCTGTGTAATGACACAGGAAGTGGCCTCAGACTGATCACCATATCTGAGCCTTGGTTTCCTTGTCAACCTATTTGTTTTTATGATCAATGTGAGAAAGGCTGTACATTACAAGTGCCAAAGAAATGAGTAATAATGTGCTTAGTAATGTGGAAAGTTGGCAGAGAGCCTAGCAGCTTTCTTGAAAACCCATTCAGATGGGAGGCACATGCAGCCATGGAAGGCATATGCAGACTTCTTGCTGACCGTCAGGCTGAGGAACTGAAACTGGACTCTTAAGTAGTACTCTCACTGTTTTCCTTAAACAAAGAGAATGTGCAATTGCTTCCATAGCTCACAAGATTCCAACTTCAAAGCAACTGTCAGAATAGAGCAACTAGTATCTCTCAGGACTGCGGTTCATAAAGAAAAAAGAAAGAAAGAAAACCATGTGCCACAAGTGTTCAAAGATGAGGATTTCACTGAAGAAAATACATGGAGACAATAAGTTATCTTGCAAAGTACCGTAGGGAAAATATTGACAATTCTTTTTCAACACTCTGCCTCCAAAAATGATATAATTTCTCAGAGAGCAAAGTGTTTATTGCAGCAATATAGGGTCTTAAAAGCTAAAGCAATATGGCACAACAGCTGTATAGGTTGTGAAGAGATTAAACATATGTGAGACATGTCTGCAGCATCCCATGTACATCCTGTCAGAGGTCAAATTTGTATTATCTTCAGTCAAAAGCTGCCAAAGAAAATTGGATGCTCATACAATTGACAGTAGACTGAAAGTGTGATGATAGTTACTTTCTTGCAGCTGTTTTATGTTTCTATTTCTGCACTGTAGTTTTAAAAAATGCAGTACATGTGTATTTTCATTGTTTTATACATTACAGCCCATGGCCAATATGACATCAGTTATTTGTACACACTGTCTTAAACATTTCCATGTTGGTGTAACAAATTTCAACCCATCCTTTTCATTTCCTGTTTCTATGTACCGATACCACGTTAAGTACTGTAATTTAAATCATTTATTAGCATCACTTATTAAAGTAGCCTAGGAATCAACTCATTAGACTGCAGTGATTAAGATCCTAAAAGTAGGATCAACCCCCCCCCCAAAAAAAAAACAACAACACCTGCAGTGTGATACTATAATTAAAGTAATATTCATGAATCTTGGAGAAAGCCTCACAATGCACATTTTAAGGAAAATATGCTGGGTGGGATGATGTAATCTTTTGGAGAAACTCTCATATTAGAAACACGCTCCACCATCTGCTCCAAAACAAGACATTTGACCTGTTGGGTATGTATAATAAATTGTTTTGTCTTTGTTAAGGCTTCATAGACTAATGGAATGCATGTGATCTTCATTGCTATTCAAATGTTAAAAATAGAAAACATAATAAACAAAATTAAAATGTTAGTAAATGCAACAAGTTAGGTTTAAAATGAAAAGTGAATGTTTATGTTTGAAGCCTTAGCCATGCATCACTGAAAAAGGAATTAGATATTGCAACACACTATTATAATTATGCAGAAATCAATAAAAAAATTAAGAAATGCACTGTTCATTAGATCAGGAAATGGTTAAGTTTGCTGCATTTAAGTGGTGTGATATATGCATTCTGGCAACTATCTTATCTTCTGGCTACAGGCCAAGCACTCAAATGAAAATAATAAACTAATGGGATAGCACATATGCCGAGATTTATCATTCCAAAATGTTAAGTGCAACATTTTTTGCCAACTTTATGAAGAATGGACAAACATACTTTAGTGGTTACAGATGCTATTTTGCTTTCCAAAGAAAAATTAGATTAATGTTTGAGGTAAAACTATTGTATATAGCAGTTAAGAAACATATTTGGTATCAACTTATTCTATAGGCTAATCTCAATCATGGTACAATTTCAGCATTTGACTTACTCCTCCAAAACCCACTGACGCCACCACAAAAACTCCCATAGAGTTCAATTTGCTTCAGAGGGTCAGGAATATAATAGAAAGAAAACTCACTTGATGTAATGAATTGCACTTCCAAATAAACTTTCTAATGTATATCTTCCTCAAAGTTTCTATGGATTGTTCATTTTGAGGCAAATTTCATAAATAATCGGAAACATAATTTAAATCACACCCCCAACATAACTTTTAAATGCAATTATTTGTTCCTTTCATGAGTGATCCCATGCGTACCACCTACTGGACATGATTCAACTAAGTTGATGTGAGAATGGAATAAAGTCCACTTTCCTGTATCTCCTCCTCCGCACTCTCTAACTCTGTTCTGGGGGGTAAACCCAAGGACGAGTGAAGTTTTAACAGAAAATTAACATAACATAGTCATCTCACAGTGGCCAACCACACAGACATGAGAAGCCCAAAGTCAGGATCAGAGCTCAATAGATCAAAGCTGAGGCAGGGTGCTGTGAGGCTCCTTAGAACCTTCTCGGGTTTGGTAGTAATAATGGACTCTTTTGTAAATGTACCTGAGTCTCCTGTGTCATCTGGAGAGCAGATCCAGCCTAGGAGTGGACTGAAAACCAAACAGGTAAGCTCCCCTCCCCCATAATTAACCACACCACAGGCTATTTCAGTTACCATGCCGAAGAACAGTAACACACCACACAAATCTAATGCAGCTGGACACACCATTCCAAGAAATTAATGCTTTGCACGATGGGCATGTGTAGGGCAGACCACAACATTAAAACTTTTCAAATGTTTGCAAGCTAGCTATGTAGGTGTTCCAAGTACTGCTTTTCAGTGACCTATATGACCACCATCAATTTTAAAATATCTTTGAAGTTTGGATGGCTATAACAAAGCAAATTCAGTGGCATATGCCTTTGCATGGAACAGAAAGTACAAGAGGGGTACTTTGGCTATGTCTACCTTTGTTTTACTAGAGGCATCTCTCTTCTAAAAAAATACATATATCACATTTTGATCAAAGGGATCAACTTTAAATAGAATTCTGGGAGATTGAATGGATAGAATTCATTTTATGTGTCCATTTTTATTGCACTAAGAATATAAAGTATTTTCCCCACAAAAATGAAAGAAAAGGAGCACAGATGGTAAAGGGTTTCTCCAGTTGGTTTTCTTCAGTCTTTCCACATGGTTAATATCTCTTGATACCCCCTTTTCTGCTAACAGCAGGGTGCTGATATATCTGTAGCCAGCTTGGACAATTTCAAGATGACTGTACTAAACATGTTTTATTTTAAAATCTCAAGACATTGTCAGTCTCATTCACAAGCCAGCAAAACTTTGTGTTTTATAGATTAAATGTCAGACGAGAGGACACTGAGTTTGGTAAACTCAGTTGGATACTGGAAGGTTTAAACATACCGGTAAGTTTCATTTTAGTTTCAAAGTGACTCCCTGAGCATTCACAGAGAATATCACAAATCTTTCTTCAGCAGATTTGGCACAAAAGTAGTTTTCTGGACTGTAGAATAAATGTTCTGCCAGATTTCTCATAAAGTCTCAACTCTGCATCCATGTTTACAAAGTTCTATGCAGTTGTGACCCTTTTGTTTTATTTTATGAGTGAAAATAATAACTGCTTCGGACATTTTTTTAATCAACAAGTATGTTAGGATCACAATCGGTGTCTATTCCAGGGTGTCTATGGAAGAGGTCTTTTTATTCCCTGTTGAGAGTCACATTTGCTCGGGGCATTGGGTAGTGACCTTTCTACATTTCTCTTATTTTCTCTTCTCTTTGACATTCCCTTTCCCCTTGTTATGTAGTCTGATAGCCTTATGAAATTAGGCCAAGGGCTACAAGCTTTCTATCCCTGGTCTATCCATTACAGTCTTATACAAGTATCCAATGTGAAAACACTTCAGTAATTTGCAATACAAAGTGCAGTTCGATAAGTACAGAAAACTAACTAACCACATTGTTACTGTGCAGAAGTTTCTGCACTTTTAAATGTTTGCTTTTTAAAAAATGCAACACAGACCACCAGTTTTAGCTTTATAGTATTCTGTGGTTGCTGTTGCTTCACTCCTTAGTTATTTATTTGTTCTGTTACTCTGCAGTAAATACCTATTTGTCCATGTAATCCTGAAGTGTTTCATCACTAATTCCTAGTTCTTTATCCATGGAAGTAGATGACTAAACTGTTCTTAGTCGCAAAAGCATATTCATACGGGCATTGTTTCAAAAAGTCAATAAAACATTTTATCTTTTCCTTGGATTTACATTTTTCTCTTAAGAAAAAAATTGTTTCTTAAAAAAATAATTATTGAAGCCTGGGAGGTTTTCTGTTGTGTGCAATTTCACACTTAAAAATCCAGATAAATCATAGAAATCTACACATATAAATGACCTTGAAGCTTGTTCATGCCATATCAAACTGAATCTCAGTAGTACTGGCATCTATATAAATTACAGAACTATAGAGCTATGTAAACAATCATTTCTATTAATGCAATTATTGTATGCCATTACTGTACCAATGTGGATTAAAAATATTTAAAAATATCTCAGAAAGCATCACAATGAGTTTGATGTGGTTTTAGGGGCCAAATGACTGGCAATCTTTCAACCAGAACACTGGTGAAAATGGCAACATAAAGAATTAATGTACATTCTGAACTTCTGAAGCTGCCTTTAAAATCAAGCAAAACAAAGCTTATACAGTAGCACATAACACTTTGAAGATTCAGCATAATGGCACGGTGCACTAGTAACTATTCTTTAAAACAGAACTTCAGACATTAGCAAACCCACTCAGCTAAAGTGCTTCAGTTGCTAGCACTACATAAATCACTTTAATGCATCCTCGAACACATCCCATAGCTTACTTTCTCTCCAAGTAAAATGATTTAACTGCATGCAAAATGTGGCACAGTTGAAAAAAACCAACAGTAATAGTCTTTCCATTTAACAATAAAATACCATTGGTTGTATGATCTCTTAACACAGCAATCCTAAACACAATTTTTTAAAAATGGCTTTACTGAACTTATTTCTAAATTAATCTTCATATAAACATATTTAAGAGAGGGTGTAAGATGGGAAGAGCAATCCTAACCCTCCCCAGTGACTGATCTGAGCAACATAGCCATTGCTGCATCTGAAGCCTTGCCAGGTCCTGTTGGTTGGGGCAGAGGAATGTTACTTTTTCATTGCACTGACTCTAGGCTGCTGCAACAAAGAGGCCCAAATCAGGCTCTCACTTGGCAATGAATATTCATTGTGTGCTTAGTCACATTCAATATCCTGGCAAGCTAGCAACAGAAAACAACGATCCCAGATGGGATACTGACAAGGCACTCTAGACACTATACCATTGCCTCTCCACTGCTCTCCCACTTTCTTCTGGCTGACTCCATGAGTACCCACAACTCCAACTGCTGACCAGTGGCCAGCCATATATATGCTTCTGGCCTATCTAGTCCACACTCAGCCAATCACACTGTCCAACTGAAAATTCTCAACCTGCATCCACCAATCAAAATATGCATATCTTCTATCCAGGGCTGGGCTACCTATGAGGCAACTGCCTCAGGTAACAGAATCCACAGGGGCTGCTGCAGATTCCTTGTTCCTGATATAGATCTTCACTCTTTCCTTCTTCCCTGATGGGGAGGGGGAATGCCACTTTATCGTTGCCTCAGGTGCCAAAATGTCTTGGGCCACTCCTGCTTCTATCTCCCTTCTGCATACTGAGAATTCTAACACCAATCCTTCTGCACACAGCTGTCCGTTAAGGCCCCAAGCAAGTTAACTAACTTTCACTAGACCAGACAGAAAACTTCTCAGATCAAATGCATTACAATGTGCAATGCAATACAAATGCCAGGACATGCTACACAATATCCATTAAAACATTGTTCAAATAAGCAGGATTTCTTCCCAGATAGTAAGAGACATCATTAAATCATGACTTACTTCTTCTTCTCAGAAGTGAGCTATAAATCATATGAAAACTTCCCTTCAATCCTCTCTACCTTGAATTCAATTGGTCTTTCTTGATTCAATTTATTTTACTTCAAGCACATCCATTACTTTCTCAAGGTGGCATCTTGGCAGCAATATGGCTAAGGAGCAAAGTTTGTTCTGCAGGTTTAACAATACCAGCTTAAGAGCCTTTGGAACATTCTTGCACTAGGTCTATGAATCTACATAAATTAGTGAGGGCATCCCTGTTGGAGGTTCATCAAAAGTTTTGCATTTGAAATGAAAGTATTAGGAAGTCTATTTGTAGATATACTTAATGCATGTCATTTGGACATTAGAACAGATTATGTTTTCTTTCCAAATCCAGCATTCACTTCTAAATCTAACCTGCAATGTGGGACCTAGACTTCAGAGTCGAAAGCAAGATAGATCAATTGAGTTTAAGCGCTGCATAAGCTACCATGACCCATCTTGAACAGAGAAAACTTGGCTCATTGTTCTTCATATTCAAGAGTTCTGTAATGGGTTGTAGGTGGAGCTGCCTTTGACTAAGGTACTACTGGCCTGGCTATAGGGCACATATTTTTGTGGAGCTGTGCTGGATGCCTGTCTGTTTCAGGACATGATTCAAAGTTCTGGAACTTATCCATCAAGGCATAAGTGACTTGAGACTGGGTACCTAAAAGATCACCGCCTAACTTATGGGTCTGCCCAAATATTACTTTCCTTATCTGAATCCTTGCTTTGGGCCATCCCACCACCCAGCTAAATAACTCCTAGCAGTACAACAATCAATGCTCTACAACTGTAAGCTGTAAGTGGTGGAATTGCAATGGACTGATTCCACTGGACTGGAATTGCTGTGCTAACTTTCAGATCTCATGCACGTGCGTGTACATTAAATTGATGATGGAAGCCATGGGGAATGGGCAGTATGTTAGAAGTATGCGAGCCACGTTAAAACCGAGCCTGGCCCAAATGTTCGCGCTCGAGGAGAAATCACAAGCGGCCAAAAACCCGAATGGGCACCATCTGCCAGCGCCACAAGATGTCCTTCTAACATAACGAATAAAGAAGCAAACAGCACCGTCCGCTACAAACCAAATAGAAACACTTTCACCGCCCCAAGGCGCTTAAAGTTTTTCGAACGGATTAGGCTTTTGTAATGTTTCGATGAGGGGACGTGGCCGGGTGTTCCGGATAAAATGGGGGGTGGGAGTTGGGAGGTTCTCCTATTTTGTCCTCTTCGTCACAACCTCGGCGACGTTTCTTTCCTCAGCCCGCATGGCCCAGAACCTGCCCCGGACCGAGTGGCTCCCCCCGCCACGGGGGTCTCCCTCGCCTCCCTCCTCCTCCTCCTCCTCCTCCTCCTCCTCCTCCTCCTCTCAGGCGCGCCGAGGCCTTGCCGGCAACCAGAAGCCCCGAAGCCGGAGATGGAGGAGCGTCGCTTAGCAACCGCCCCTCCCGCTTCCAAACAGCGGAGGCAACCGCTGGAGCCGGAGCCGCCGGGCGCATGCTCCGTGGGGCCGGGCGGCGGGGTTGTGGCTCCGCTTCCCCTTCCGGCCGCCGCTTCGCTTGGGTCCACCAGCTCCTGTCAGTATGGCAGAAGGGAGGAGAAGAGAGCGGCGGAGGAGCCCACTCCTGTGGGCGGCAGGTAGTCGCCACGGAGGAGGGAGTGGGAAGTATATGGCGGGAGCGGAAGAGGGTCGGAAGCTGCTCTGGGGGCGGCAAGGGGGCGGGTGGGGATGAATGGAAGGGGGGGCAAGGGGTTGCTTAAGGGCCGAGGCTTCCCCTGCCTGCCTGGGAAGGGAAATGGCTGCGAGGGTGGGCTGCTGCTGCTGCGTGAAGGGGAAGGAGAGGCTGTTCAGAGGCGCAAGTGTCGGGGGCGGGGCGCGTTTTGGGGGACCCCGTGGTGGCCACCTGCTGCACTTTTGGCAAAGGTCTGGGCCTCTTCTTGGCCAAGGGAGGAGTCTGAGGAAACGACGCCCCACCCATTGGGACCCACAGAGGGGCAGGCGGCACATGGCACCTGCTGCCTGCTTGGCCATAGAATCAAGTGGCGGGGGTGTGTGTGACAATGGGCAGCTGCCACTCTCTCCAGCTTCTTCCCCATCTCGGTTTTTGTGGGAAGTACAGTAGGTGAGGTCAAGAGGCAGCTGTGCCCCTGCCCACCTGTTTTTTTTTTTTTTTTAAATCTTCCTCTCTCTGGGTGGGATGGCAAGGAGGATGGAGCCAGCAGGCCTGCTCATAAAGAGCAGGTGGGCTGGGAATGGCAACAGCTGATCCAGCAAGGCCTCCTCTTGCTTGCTGTCTTTTGTTTCTTGGCCAGGGGGGGATGGGACGTAGCGTTGAGGACTCTGGCTTTATTTCTTCACTGTAAAGAGGAAGGGGAGGATGTGCAAGAGGGGGAAGAGTTAGCAGTACTGTGCCACTCGGAGAGAAGGAGGGGGGGGTGAACAAGCAAGCAGAGTTGTTCTTGCCTATATATGCATCCTATTTGTGCCTTTTCCTCTTGGCTTCTCAAGGAGACAGTGAGCGAGCAGGTAGAGCTTCCCAGGGAGAGAGGACAATGGCCAAGTGATCATCAAATATCCTGAAACATTAAAACAGGTGGAACATGGTTTGGGGTCCATTAGAACTGGAGAGAAGTGAGACTTAGGTGGAAGCTAATTGTAGGGGTGTTGTGGAGGTGGGCTAGATAAGATATGAACAGACATTAGTATGCATATGTGAGACCAAGATATACTTTCTCTTTTTGGTAGTTGCTGCATTTATTTTGGTAGTTGATGCATCTTTCGTGGAAGACTTAGATGACTCGTAAGTATGCAGTGTTTTTATTGTAGATGATGGCTTTAGACATATCACATGTAGATGTTTTTCTGGTATTCATTGGCAGGTCACTTCATGCAGCATGCTCTTCTGACACATGAGTATGTTGCAGAGTCCAAATGCATAAAAGTCAATCACCTTGTCATTCACACGTGGACCTTCTCTGTGGTAGGAAACACAAAAGAAAAATAAGAACCTATAATGAATTCAAAAAGAAATGGGGTTGTAGTGGGGGTGGGCTACAGAGAGGAGCAGGGAGGCAAAGTCCCTTTGTGCAAGCAGAAAGTCACTTGTTTAGTGTGGGATTCCATACATAATTTTTTATCCACATTGCTGACATTTAAGAGGAGAAAACTAAACACAAATCAGATGCAAGCAATGCTTCCTGGCACCTGACTGCCCTTGTGGATCCTGCCACCCAATGCTGTTTCCTCGCTTTGCCTCTAGAGTGGGTTAGCCCTACATCCACTATTAAAAAAAAATCACTTTGCTAGCAACTGTGAAGCATGTTGCAATCTCCAATGACACAGCAACAAACTGTCAGAAAAGTGCACACAATGTGAATTTCAAATTGGATTGGTATTGCCCTTTCAGCAACTTACCTCCACCAGCTGCTTGGTGCCAATAAAGCTCATCAGAAATATCTCATCTCTTAGACACTTAGTTAAGCTGCTGACCCAACTTTCAGGCTTGCAGAACAGTCTGGGCTCAGATACTGGCTTCATCAAAACTGTTTCTCTGTCTGGTTTTGAGTTACAGGCACCTAAATAGCCATGCTCCCTCTATTATTATTATTATTATTATTATTGTTACTATTTATTTATTTATTTATTTATTTAACTGTCCTACAGCTGAAGATCACAGGGCAGTTCACAACATAAAAATAAAAAATGAGAACACCAAATACATAATCAAACAAAAACAAACACAAACCAATAGCCACCACCCCCACCCCCCAAAACACATAAGCATTTCAGATCAGGGCTGTGAAGCAGGGGAATGGGATTTATAGCTTTTCATTTTCCCTTTAAAAATTGCCACCCCAACTGCTGACCGCATGTACGACAAATACTGCATGTTATAGTATTTGTTGCTTGCAACTGCTTTTACAAGGGGGTGAGTGTGGGCGTGGGCACACAGGATACTAGTGCCCTTATCTTGCCTAGTTTGTCTGTAATTTAAATACAGAATCATAGAAACTTAGAGTTGAAAGGGACCCCAAGGATCATCTAGTCCAACCCCCGCAATGCAGGAATCTCAGCTAAAGCATCCATACAGATTGCCATCCAACCTCTGTTTAAAAACCTCCAAGGAAGAAGAGTCCACCACCTCTCGTGGGAGTCTGTTCCACTTCTGAACAGCTCTTACTGTCAGAATGTTTTTCTAAATAGTTAGTCAGAATCTCCTTTCTTGCAACTTGAAACCATTGGTTCTTCTCTCCAGAGCAGGTCCCTTCTCCATGTGACATCCCTTCATATATTTGATGATGGCTATCATATCTGCTCTCAGTCTCCTCTTTTCCAGGCTAAACATACCCAGCTCCTTCAAGCACTCATAAAGCTTACCTTCCAGACCTTGATCAGCTTAGTTGCCCTCCTCTGCACATGTTCCAGCTTGTCAACATCCTTCTTAAATTGTGGTGCCCAGAATTGGACACAGTATTCAAAGTGTCGTCTGACTAAGGCAGAATAGAGTGGTACTATTACTTCCCTTGATCTCGACACCATACTTCTATTGATGCAGCCTAGAACAGGGTTCACTTTTTTTTTGCTTCTGCATCACATTGTATTTGTTTGCTCTTACAGTAATGAAGACCCAACTGAAATACATTTGACTTGTTCTTACAGTTGTAATTTTAAGCTTGATTTATATTGCAAATATCTTGCAGATTGCATGCTGCACTTTTACATATTAAAACACTTTAGAAATGTAAGAAATGGACTGTAAAGTAACACAATAGACAAAGTAAATGTTGTGAACTGTATATATAGACTATGCCAACAAAATAGTGATGTATCGGTTGTTTACCTTTATAGATATCAGATAACTAATCTGTAATTTGTGTTGGCAAATAATTAGTTGACCTTAATCGCATGCTCAGAAGTATCATATGCCTGGAACATGTTAACCCATTTAAACTTTTTAAGCCTCTTACAAATTATTTAAGACCTATTAATTTTGGTGGTGGTTGCTACTATTACTACTAATAATAAGCATATTTTCTTGTATTGCTTAAGTGCATAGGTAAAAACATTTTTAGTGTGGTCTTCAATATTTGTGATGTATTGCTAGTCCACAGGATAATGGTTATCATCATGAAGGATGGGAATTATTTACAGTGGTACCTTGGGTTACATACGCTTCAGGTTACAGATGCTTCAGATTACAGACTCCGCTAACCCAGAAATAGTGCTTCAGGTTAAGAACTTTGCTTCAGGATGAGAACAGAAATCGTGCTCCGGCGGCGCGGCAGCAGCAGGAGGCCCCATTAGCTAAAGTGGTGCTTCAGGTTAAGAACAGTTTCAGGTTAAGAACAGACCTCCGAAACGAATTAAGTACTTAATCAGAGGTACCACTGTATATTGGGACGCGGGTGGCGCTGTGGGTAAAACCTCAGCACCTAGGACTTGCCGATCGTATGGTCGGCGGCTCGAATCCCCGCGGCGGGGTGAGCTCCTGTCGTTCGGTCCCAGCGCCTGCCCACCTAGCAGTTCGAAAGCACTCTTAAGTGCAAGTAGATAAATAGGTACCGCTTTATAGCGGGAAGGTAAACGGCGTTTCCGTGTGCTGCACTGATTTAGGCTCGCCAGCTTCGTCACGCTGGCCACGTGACCCGGAAGTGTCTCCGGACAGCGCTGGCCCCCGGCCTCTTAAGCGAGATGGGCGCGCAACCCCAGAGTCGGTCACGACTGGCCCGTACGGGCAGGGGTACCTTTACCACTGTATATGCCGTTAACAGCAAGGTATAAAGGAGTCTTCGGTAGTAAAAACAAGCTCTTCTCTTGCTTTTGTATTATTTTAATAAAATGTATAATACTTGTCAAGCATATTTAATCAGTTACGCTTATTTCCTAGGTTTAAAGAGAACCGTAAAGATGACATTTGGCTTGTAGATGTGAGTATAACAGCAAAAAAGCAAAACAAACAAACCCCGCACCACAAAACTATTCAAAAACAAAATATATGTTTGTTTGAAAAAAGCTTCTACATTCATGCTTATCTTAATCTCTACGGAAGAAAAAAACAAGTTATAAATACAATACAATACAATACAATACAATACAATACAATACAATGAATTATACTTATCAGCAGTGGATTCTCATAATACATGAGGGTTTAATGTAGGTACTCGTTGCTGTGTGGCCCTAATAAAAAAGATTCCATTGTTGAAAAATCTGGAGTGCAAATGTTAATTATGTTGATGGGCAGATAAACTCTTTGTAATGGTATGATAATCCAAAAATTGCTTTGTTTCAAGTTGATCGCATGCAATTTTGCTTTGTGTGTGTGTGTCATATATAAAAAATAGTAGTGAACAATATGCTACACTACTGCACATTAAAGTATTACCTGGACAGCACTGTTAATATGCAGCATTTTAAAGACCTAGATACATGAAATTTTTGTTCACTTTTATTTTTTTAATTAGTATAATTTTTGTTTAGTTTTTAATTTTCAGAATAAATGCCCTGTAACTGAATTGATATTCTATTATCCAAGCAGGTACTGGAAGAATTCATTTTGTTGTAGAAGTATAATGATGAGCAAACTCAAAATGTACTGCTAAATAGACAAATTTTGTGCACATTTGAGAAATGTTGTAGTTTCCATCTGTCCCCATGGGTGTTTTCATATACAAGTACGTGTTTAATAGTTTCTCCAAAGACTTCACTGGCTATGTGTTTTTTGTTGTTGTTGTTTTTGGCGTGTTCTCAGTTTTATGCACCATGGTGTGGCCATTGCAAGAAGTTGGAACCGGTGTGGAATGAAGTTGGTAAAGAGATGGGAAGCACTGGTTCACCAGTCAAAGTTGGGAAGATGGATGCAACTTCTTATTCTAGTAAGTGCTCTAGTAAGGTCTTCTGATCTGTGTTACAATTTTTACTCTTTGAAAGAAACGTGAAAGCCAGTAAGTTAACCAAACACAGATAAGCAAATTCAGTGTTGGTACAAAGCTCAGTGGGGAAATTGGCATGGCCTCTTGACCTCTATTCTTTCATGGAAGGATGCACATCATCTGACAGCCTGTTCCTACAGAAATAGGATTATATATGCAACAGTTTGTATGTTATAAAAATGTCTGCTGCTGTTCGTTTGCCACTACAAGAAATGCCAGTAATACGTTTTGGAATATTGTAATTGTATTAATTAAAAATGCCCTTTTAAATGCTTGGTTATACTACTGTTTGTTTGTAGGCATTGCCTCTGAATTTGGAGTTCGAGGCTATCCAACAATTAAATTGTAAGTAGAATTTTGTATCTTGTATATTAAAACTTTAGTGCTTTGTAGTATCATTAGTGTCTTTTGTGCAAAGTGTTCCATTCTGATGTATTGGACCATTATTTAAGTTTCTTCTTTGTTCCCCACTCCTGATTCACCTAAAAGCTAACTGATGTTGTGAGGAACATCATTGCTACTTAGCTGGCCCTCCCACTGCAGTAAGGCTATTGAAATACGTTGCTACTGTGTGTTCATAAAATGTGAGCCCTGGATTGAACTTTTTCCAGTTAACTGTATGTGCTAAAAGTATTGCAGCACTTGAAATATTCATCCAAGATGTTGACTATTATTTTACGTAGGTTAAAGGGTGATTTGGCATACAACTATAGAGGACCCAGGACCAAAGATGATATTGTTGAGTTTGCAAACAGAGTAGCAGGGTGAGTATTTATAGCTTCAGTTTTGTATGGCATGTGGAGTGGAGAGTATGTGGCAACAGTAGAATGTGGGCGACTTAGCCCATGGTACACTATACAAGCAAAGTGGCTTAATGTCATAACTGACAATTGATTACAGTATTCTGAGGTAGCTCATAATTCTGTTTCATAATACATAAATATATGTATATAGAAAGAGTGATTCTATGAAGTGACATCTTGACTTTTAAAATCCATCCAAGTAAAGTGTTTAATCTAGCATGCCTACATGAGCCCTTGAATCTGTTGCAGGTATCATATTCCACCACCCCCATGCCTCTGTAAACCGTCCTTTAGTTTTCTTTACAAAGCCTTTAGATTTCAGTCTTACAAACTGTTCACATAGCTCAGCCCATGACTATCCTGGTCTTGACAGGCAGTATGATTACATGAAAAGATTTGTCACCCAAAGCCGCTTGTTTAATAAGTTATTAATATATGTGCTTGTCATTCCAAGGTCAGTTCCTTATTATTCTTTCACAAGGAGGGTGGAGATCTTTGTTGTTGTTCCAGAAAATTTGGGAGATAGAAAAATTAAGCTACAGTTGTTGATTAACTGTCAGTTAATAACAGCACTTTTTCCAGACATCTCTTCTGTGCCTTAGTCTTTAGTAACCTATAGTTGTCACGAGATGTTAAGATAAAATTTAGCCACCTTATTTCACCTTATTGTGATGTCTGCATGGAACTATTTAGACTTTAGCAGCTATTTCTTTAACAAATGCCTGTGTTCAATTCCTAGAAGTCTTACAACATCTTGAAAAACATAGCTATCATAGTAGGAAACACTGGGAGAAAATACATCTAACAACATGATGAAATTACCACTACAGTTCTTAATTAAGTCTTTAAAATGTTTCTATATTGACTCCAGTAATGATGCAACTATAGAACACAGTTGCTGAACTGGAAAGCTAGGATAGGATGATGTAACATTTTCTAATAATTATTAGATGCTAGATGAAAAGAAATGCTAGCAGGATTTCCCTTCCCTCATTTTTTTTTTTTAAATGCATCTTTATTTGGCTTGGTCAAGGCAAAAGTTCACTAATGATTTTCATGTGTTCTCCTCAGATTCTAAACACTTAGATAATTTCTTAGTGCTGTCATCTGATACTTGAAAGTGCATCCTTTTAAAAAATGAAAATAAAGGTTTTTGGTGGATAATGCCAGTACATGAGGTTAGCACATTGCAGTTGATTTCCTACCCCCCACCCCAATGTCCGCATATAGAAATATGTGTAAGTGTTGAAATATTTACAAGAGAAGACAAACTGTTGTGATTCAGCACTCCTGTATTGAGTTCTCATTGTTCTTAGATTTAAAGGTGTTTAAAATTATCACTACAGTACTCAGGGACAGCAATTGGAAGCTGCTTTTCTTGCTCCCATTTATCTGTTTTCTTTATTTTATTCTTCAGGCCTATTATTCGACCCCTCCCTAGCCAGCAGATGTTTGAACATGTGCAAAAGAGGCATCGTGTATTTTTTCTTTACATTGGTGGAGAATCTCCATTGAAGGTTTGAAACTTCATTTAAATTTTTGTTTGCTGATTCCAAAAGAGTATTACGTTTTAATGCATGCTTCTAAGATGGTTCTGGTAGCTGGCATCTCAACCCTAAGTAATTTTACCAACTCTGCAAGGGTACTTAAAGTTGCAGCTTTGGGACCATAAATAAATAAATATATTCAGTGCAGTGAGGTAGATATATTTAGATTCATAGAATTG
The DNA here is from genome assembly GCF_964188315.1 of Podarcis muralis. Classification (NCBI taxonomy): domain Eukaryota; kingdom Metazoa; phylum Chordata; class Lepidosauria; order Squamata; family Lacertidae; genus Podarcis; species Podarcis muralis. Next base: position 52,426,248 of record NC_135662.1, on the reverse strand, counting down.
TAGAGTTGGATTTAATGATGCTATGATGAGAGAAATCAGTGTTATTCCCTTGAAGAAGAAGATTCCTAGAAACTGAGTTGTTAATCTCCTGGAAGTACAAAAATGGGCTTGTGGATTGTGCCTCTGGGATTTCATACCATAATCCAGTGTTTCCCAACCTTGTGCCTCCAGCTGTTTTTGAATCTACCCTGCAAATTGGAGGAATGGTGTGGGAGGGAATGGACGAATAAGAGTGCTAGTGCTGTTGCCTGACATCATGAGGATCAGCTGGCAGTAGACAGACACATTGACATAGCATGACTATGTTGAGACACAGTCACAAGTACTTAAGGCTAGGGTCAGGAACTTGAAGCCTAAGGTCTTGATGTTGCTTTCAGATTAGTTTTGTGGGGGCTGTGGGGAGCAGAGAGGAAGAGAAACATGAAGGGAAAGGAAGAGGAAGCTAGAATAAATGGAGAGATGAGAAATTAAAAAATTTCCTCTGCAAGTGATCAGTAGCCATATGCTAAGAGTGATCTGTCCCTTCTCCGGCAGCCTCCTGGGAAGGAAGGATGGATGAGAGAGAGAAAAGGCTGTTCCTTTATGACTTCAGGCCCCAACACCAGCATGCAGCTCTCAACCCAAAAAGCTTCCTTGCCCCTGCTTTGGTGAACGAGGAACCAACATTTAGCAGTGAAACATTGTATTTTTGTTTTGCTATGTTTGTTATGAAGATTGAGAAACTGTTTTAAAATGTCTATTTGTATTTCCACAGGAAAAATACATAGAAGTTGCTTCCGAACTAATTGTTTATACCTACTTTTTTTCTGCCTCAGAAGAGATACTACCTGAGGTAAATTTATTCAAGAATGTATGTAAATAAACACTGTTAGATTACTGTTAAAAATGTTTGAGGTGGTGGGGTGTTTTCATGTTTTGTTTTGTTTTGGTGTGCTTTACATGAATGCAAGTAAGAATTGTCATCTGAAGTCTTTCTCCGCAATCGGAAATGAGCCATTTAGGTGTGACAATGCAACATGTCCAGTTACGGCTTTGTGAAGTAGCCACAGCTGGTAAGGCAAGGCACTGTTAAATTTCAGCTCCATTGGCTGTGGAATCAGCACCATCTAAAATTAAGAAGAGACTCTTATTGGGCACACAGTTTAGTTGCACATGTTCTGTTTAGGTCTGTCTTTCCTTGAGGTCTTTGAAAAGGGGGATGGGGCTGATTCCGGTTCTGATTTTTCTTTGTGTGCAAGGTAGACATGGAGCTGTTGGGAGTATAATTCTGACATGTTCTTGTTGCTACTTGACAAGGGAAAGAGAACAGCTTCAATCACTTAATGGGAGACCATGGGTGATGAAAGTGATTTGTAGAGGATAGGATAGTAATGTTTACTTAAATTATTGGAGATTGCAATGGTAAGGCTGGAATTTAACATCATGCCTTGCCAGACAGAACAGTCTCCCTTCTCCTCCTGCATGCTGTTCTGTGGGTTCTCCTGACACACCCAAGTGGATTTGTGGGTTCAGGGGTGTAGGGGCGAGAGCGTCATTGCTCTAGTGCAGTGTTTCCCAACCTTGGGCCTCCATCTGTTTTTGAACTACAATTCCCATCATCCCTGACCACTGGTCTTGCTACCTAGGGATGATGGGAGTTGTAGTCCAAAAACAGCTGGAGGCCCAAGGTTGGGAAAAACTGCTCTAGTGAAAGCCTTTGCAGTGACTTTCGCTAGCACACCTGGTTAGTGGAAACTGGTCCTAAGTCTTCTCAATAATATTTTGCATCATTCTCTCTCTCTGTGTGTATATGTATATATATATATAGAGAGAGAGAGAGAGAGAGACCCAATGTTCCTTTACAGTTAGTGTTGCTCATTCACAAATCTATGCTGTAGTGCACTTAAGATAGTTAGATCTCTCTGATCCTAGTTTGCATTCTCATGCAAAAAGAAGTTTAAAAGATGCGCCCTATACTAGTTATATTTGGGGAGGAAATGTAAATACTTTACCAGCCCATTTTAATACTATATAAAGATTTTTTAAAATGTGATTTTCCCCATTGTGTTGTCATTGTTTTGGGTGGCAGATGTATTATAAGAGTTAGATCCTCTCATGAAGATGACCACAGTGGTGGTGGTAAGGTTCAAGGTAAAGTTCAAAAGACAATTCCTTGCATTTTTATTCTTTGGCAGCATAGCTGCATTATTTCATGTGTGTGTGAGAGAGAGAGAGTCACTAGTATACCTTTAGGGCTTGGTGCACAAAAATGAGGCTATTTTCATGTACACAAGGCATCATCTATTGTCTCTGCTGGCTTGCAGTTTGTCCCACTTTGTGTAATTTTTTTACTATCCTCAGGGTTTGAAACTGCAAAAAATAGAGACAATAGAATTTTAAATTATCTAGAGATAATTAGCTAAAGTAGTGCTTCAGGTTAAGAACAGTTTCAGGTTAAGAACAGACCTCCGGAATGAATTAAGTACGTAACCAGAGGTACCACTGTACAAAAATAAAATTTCCTCATATCCAACCTCCTTTCTTAATAGAACATTTCTGCACACAGTTTATTTTTTGGTATTGCCAGTTTTCTCCTTCAAAAATGTTGCCTACCTTTTATGTCCTCCAACTGGGGAAAGAGATTGGGAAGAATATCTGCATCAGAGGTGCATGGTCAGTGTATTAGGTTGTGATGCTTACTCTTAATTTTATGTATGACTTACAATTTATATCCTGCCTTTCTGCATATAGCACCCAAGGCAGCTAACAGCAATACAAATGAAAAATATAATGAGCCCAAATAACAGACTGAGAAAGCAAATAGAACCCATAAACCAGTCAAAGAAACCAACAGATGTAACTTTTTAACTTACAGGTCATCGTAATATATTTTGATGTGACGTCAGCCTGACAAGCCAATGCTAATTTAAAATTAAAATCTTCACCTGTTGAAAGAGAGACATTAAAGAGGGTGGTGATATAGGCATCTCTAGGCGGGAGACGCCATGGTGTTTTTATTTTTTTTACACCTTCACACTGTTTTTATTCAGTGACTTTGTGTTTTATGAATATTTATAAGCCACTTCATGGTCTATAACTGAAAAGTAGAATCAATAAAAAATTGGGAAATATAAATGTAACCTGAAAGTTTCTTTGTGCCATTAAAGTGTTTGCTTTATCTTTTTTATCTTTCAGTATGTGACACTCCCTGAGATGCCAGCTGTTATAGTTTTCAAAGATGGAACTTATTTTGTGTATGATGGTAAGTTATAGATCAAGAGTAATATGTCAGTAACATGTATTGGATTCCTCCCCCTGCATTTTAAGGATTCTAGCCCTAATACGTCTCAGTCTAGATGCTGTTACATACGTCTCAAAAATATCAAAATGTGTGTTGATTGTGCACAGTCTTTGATAATTTAGAGATGTAAAAGCAGTGCCATGCTGGCTCAAACTGTGACTTGCATCTGTGTCATGTGCTTCAAAGTAGGTTGTTCCTCGTATTTATTAATTATAAACAGGCACTCTGTAAGTTTCAGTTGTGCACACGGTGCTTTGTTAGGCCTGGTGTATATTTTAATTCCCTCCCCAGGTTTTCTTTTCCAGTTGACTTGGGATTCTATAGCAGTTCTGGGGTTCCTTCCCATTAATATTTTTACCTGAAGTTGTTGTTGGTCTGGTAGTTCTACAAAATTTGAAGTTCCCCAAAGTCTGCTGACACTTCTTTCTTCTTCCTGGATGTTGCCACTTTGGTTACATGTGGGTTTGGATTCAGACCTACTCTTCCATGAATGGAAGGGCTCCTTCCGTTTATGGAAATGAGTCAGATCCAGTAGAGGCTGCATCTCTGCTTACTGAAACTCACAGTGACAGAAGAGGGAGAAGGCTATTTGGGTAGTTGTCACTTAGCTGCACCACCTGCCCTGAAGAGTACCTTAATCCTCTGCAGCAGATTATAAGGGGGGCTGCCATTGAGTGGGACAGTTGGCTAAAATTGCCTTTCGTCTACAGAATAATCCATTTTTGAGTTCCACTCTGAGCAATTTTGAATCCAAACAGTAGACTGACACTTGGAGAAACAATATGCTCTTAGTATGTCCAACCAGTAGATCGCAATCTGTGCAATCCTCCTCCCGGAAAGCTCAACAACTCTGGGCACTTCCCTCCTAAAAGAAGCTCAACAACTCTGGGCAATCCACCCCCCCCAGCTCCTCCTCCCTCCAATGACAATGGGTAGATCACTGCCAGATTTTTTATACTGGGAGTAGATCAGTCTCTTGGGCATTGGACATGCCTGGTATATATGATAGTGTTAGAAGAAGGCATGAGCATTTTATTTTTTCTTTCACTGTTTTTTTTTCTTTTTAAAGAATATGAAGATGGTGATTTGTCATCCTGGATAAGCAAGGAGAGATTTCAGGGGTATCTTAATGTTGATGGATTTACTCTGTATGAACTTGGAGACACAGGTAAGATGACCTTCCTTCAGAACTTAATTGTATGCTACCTTAACACTTTTGTATGTAAAGTCAGCTGCAATTTTAAAAAGCTGCTTTATGTTGTACTATGCCTGGGAAACATCAAAGGATTTTATGGATTATGGATTTTCCACGGATTCATGTCCCTTCTTCAGATCCTGCTTGAATGATGCCAAACATTCACACCACTTCTAATGCTAGTAATCAGCACTCTTCAAAACTCCCTTCCCATTGAAAGCTAAATCTAGGCTAGAACACCTCTCCCAGACATGATATCTTTTTGTGGGCAGCAAATTTCAGTCTTGTAATCCCCCACATATTTTGAAATGGGACAGTTCTCCTGTAACAGTAACCTACTTGAACAATGAATTATTATAGGTGATAGGCATTGTGTAGGACACACACAGAATAACTTCAGAAGAAAGTTTAATAGTAGTGATGGACTTTCCAGCTTACTCTATTCTGCTCCATGCCTTCCATCAAGGTATGTTGTAGCTTGTGTATCTATAAGACCTTTCCATTTGAGAAAGTGCTTTGTGGTTGGGGATGAGTAGTGCTTTATTTTCAGTAGCATTTCCCATTTCTGGAGCATATGGCAATGCTTATATATATATATATATATGGTTACAAAATAGCTGTTCTGTTTTCTTTGGGGATGGGAGGTTACTTAAATAAGAAGCATCTTTCTGTAGACATATCCTAAATTTAGTTCTATGTCTTTTGCTTTTTAGGAAAACTTGTGGCTATTGCAATTATTGATGATAAAAACACTTCTGTAGAACATATTAGGTATGTTGGTGTGTATACGTGATAAAACATAACAAACCATTTAGAAAATGACACCTCTTGAACATCATACTGCATGAACCCTGCTCCAATCCCTAACTTGTCTGTTGTTGGACTACGTTGTTTAAAAACTAATATAAAAGGAAGCTGCACATCAAAAACAAGCCATAGGTTTATTCAGATATTATTAATAAAGGGAAAAGGGTATGGTCCTATCTACAGTTACTAGGAATTAAGTCCCGGTGAAGTCACCATTCATGGGATCAGGTTTCCCTTTTCTTTTCTTTTGCCAATTTTTTAATTGATTTTCCAAATTATTACAAATTAAACCAAATTAATTTAATACATTCTCATTTTTTTAAAAAACCTGGTTTCCTATCCCATTACAAGCTATGTCCAAGATGCATCTCCACTGCTCCATCCATTGTCGCTTCAGTCTCTAGCTGACATCATTTCACTTGCTATTGTTGTCCATTCATTCAGCTGCCCTTTTTATTACCCTTTTAATCAGATAAGATTGAGCTGTATGTCATACATATGAAGCTTCTGTATTGAAGGGCACAGACAAATACAGTCATACCTTGGTTGTCAAGCGGAATCCGTTCCGGAACTCCATTCAACTTCCAAAAATGTTTGAAAACCAAGGCATGGCTTCCGATTGGCTGCAGGAGCTTCTTGCACTCAATCGGGAGCTGCGGAAGCTGCGTCGGATGTTCGGCTTCCAAAGAACGTTCGCAAACCGGAATACTTCCAGGTTTGTGGCGTTTGGAAGCCAAAACGGATGAGTACCAAGGCATTCAACAACCAAGGTATAACTGTACTCATATAGTATGTAGTGGCACAAAACTGAGTAGAATCTGGATTTCTTGCAAGTCAGGAGCCATGGAGCAGTCTAGATGTAATGGCCAAACCGTCCCTTGGCCTTCATAAACAGGTTTTATGCTTAGGTACTCCCTTCTTATCTCCATGGCTCATTGTGTTTCACTGCTGAATGTACAGCAATGCTGTACAATACCATTGCTGAACAGATTCTGTTTATATTTGTGGAAATACTGTGAAATGTTTCTTTTTACAGGTTGAAGTCTATTATGCAGGATGTTGCAAAAAATTATAGAGACCACTTTCATAGGTACATGCATATATTTAATCACTTGTTAATTGTTCCTAATCGTGTGTTAAGTGGGTTGAATAAGTACTGCAAATTCTAGTAGTTTTGAGTGTGACAGTTAACAAGAAATCCATTCATAATAGCTAGGTAATCTTAAGACTATATACACAAATTGTCCACATTTAGGAGAAAAGTAGAAGAAACTAAGCTTTAGTTACTAAGCTTTAAGCATACATTTTGAAAAAGTGTGTGTGCTGCATTTTCTTTTAAAAAAGACTTTTAAAATACCCTAACACATGTATGTCACACATTTGCTGTCTGGCGGAGCACCTTCTGATGTCAAGATAGAATAGAAACTAGGTTCTTCATTGAAAAAGTATACATTCACAAATAACTGTAATGAGAAATAAGTAATACTGAGATGGAAAAGCTCTTTTGTTTTATTAGATCTCTAATATGTGTGCAGATCGGTTTACCATATTGACATCAATTTAAGCTGCAATTATTAGCCACTTGAAAATACAAATATTAGCTCATGCAGAGCAAGATACTTTGGCCTTTTTTAAGCTTTCAGATATATGAACAGACAGCCAGATCCTAAATGGCTGTAGCTAGATGTTTATCCTGGCACTACTTTTCTGAGAATAGTTTTCTGGTCCAAAGGGACCAAGGTACAGGAGATAGCAAAGCTGTACAACAATGTTGCTACCCATGGGTTTTGTTCAACTAAGGGCAGCTCTTCTGGAGGTTGTAAATTACTTGTGCGCAAATGATGAAGCGTGAGAGTGGTTTAGGGGAATGCAGAAGCAATCTAAACAACTCTCACCTTCTTTTTATCTTAAGACAGTGCATTCAACATTTACATTTTCTATTGGGACAGTTAAATTCTTTACCAAGAAAAAGGAAATGTGCAGAATTAGTCTATTTTTGTGTATTCCATATTCGGTTCCTAATTTTTAATTTTGTTCTTGTTGTGGGGAGGGGCAAGGGGTTGTGCTGGTAAGCACTGGAGTGCCCCCTCACATTCCTGGCCACTACTAGTAGTATTATTTGGCCTGTCCAGTTTCTTAGGATTCAATAACTCTCACAAGGACATAAGATCCAACCGTTTAAACAAAATATGCACACAGTCTATTGCTTTTGCCTAGCTGTGGGTTGCATCCAATGCTCTGTTAGCAGAGTTCTGCTTGCACATTGAGACTTCCATTTCATCTCTTCCCCCTGTGTATCCACAAAATCTGCACACATAGGAGAGGATGAAGAAAGTGTGTTTTGTGAGCAGAGCTGCAGCACTGGATATGACCCTGTGTTAGCAAGTCTTCACAAATACAGTTGCTGAAATTAGTCCATTTTTTATAATTTGAAGTAACTACCATACACAAGATTCTAGCAGTGGATAATTCATGGAAGTAGATCACCTGACCTCTTGTACACTGCTTTGGAAGAGTTGTACTGAAGGGTGGTTTGTAACTAAAATGAATGGATTGGATACTGCTTTAGAACTGTCTGTTTATTGTCCACATTTTCCACTTAGCCAAGAAAATATAGTGGAAATAAAAGTGCAGAAAAGTGTAAAATGTGATTCATTGCCATGATCAATATTAAGAGGAGAGTATCGCTAGAACTCTGAAAAGGAATAAGCATGTTAGGAGTGATTATACAAAAGATCTTTTTGTTGTGGGTTTCATGCTATCTTTTCACAAAGTCACACACTCCTTAAATCAGGATCCCTAATTCCCCCACTCCCCATGGGTTGGTGAGACCACCCTAATAACAAAATGATCAGTGTGGTAACAATAACTTCCTTTGAAGACACACTTTCACTGCCGGTCAGCTGATTGGCTCTGGGAGCAGGCAGTCAAAGGAGCTTGCTGTAACTGCTGATCAGCAATTGCAGCAAATCTGTTTGGCAGAAGCAGTTTCGATTCAAACCGCTGCCTCCAAATGAGGAACCTCCAAGTTTGCCTCCAAGTTCTCCAAATATAGATGGATACAACTTGCTGTCATTTTTTTAAAGTTAGGTTTAATTAACAATTTGTATTTTGACTCTTCACAGGAGCTTCCAGTTTGGCCATATGGATGGTAATGAATACATGAATAGTTTACTAATGGAGTAAGTATGTTTTTGAGATTTCATGCTATTAATATCATTTGTGTAGTAAGGTTTATATTTTGAAACTCTGTTCTTGTGTTTGCTGTAAGCAGGTTACAAATATCTATAGAAAGAGAGCATATAAACTTGGTGTGAAAGTTGATCAGTATATGCATTGGTTTTGCACAGTGTAGGATGAGCTACTCTGCCCAGTGATTGCCTTCACAAGAATGGATTCAGCATGTTCCCTCCATGGAATCACTGTGAACCCTGGAAATTTATCATATAAATTGTCTGTGCCAAAGTTACACACTTGTCCTAATTTTATGATTTGTACTGTTTTGTGTGTGTTTGCATTTGTGTTTAAAATAAATAGCACTTGGATATGGCCCTTCAATATGCAATAAAACCATTTTAGTTTTAAAGAGAACACTTTCATTATATATAAAACCTAGATATTTAAATTTTGTATATAACTTTTTCCACTAGATGGCAGGATTGGATAGTAAATGGAGAGAGAGAAGGCACATAAATGAGAGCTGAACATGAAATACACACACACACACACACACACACACACACACACACTGATTGAGGCTTATATATGCTGTGAAATGATTACACGCCATTAAGGAGAAAAACATATTAGGAACGTACGACTTTGTTTTACATGCTTGATGGATTTTGAATTTCAGCTATTGTTGCTGAGCTTTTTGTAGCCTAGAAGAGGCGTATAAAGTTCTCAAATCTCTTTGAGAGGATTCAGAAGGGCAGCTCTGGGTTGTGTTCCATTGTTTCAGCAGAGAAATAACCCTTATTGTTCCTGAATAGAGGCTCAAATTACACCAAAGCTTAAGGCTTGGAAGCTTACATCTGATACCTTTGTTTCCCAGTAGAAATGAGGCCATTCCTGCAGATCAGGCATGTCCAACCGGTCGAAAGTTCAGCAACTTTGGTCAATCCAATGGGTAGATCACTGCCAGTTTTTTTATAGTGGGAGTAGATCGCAGTCTCTTGGGAGTTGGATATGCCTGCTGTAGATAATGAGAAACCATGCTTAGCTCTCCTTGGCTTGGTCCACTTGACAAATTACAATATTATTCCAAATGTAGCCTGTAGATATAGTTGGCAAAAGACATGCTGCTGGAGACTACAGCAAATGGTACTTTTGGGCATGTTGTAGAAATTAGTAGCTAGCTACAGTGGCAGTCTCGGGGAATCAGATTTCTGTCTATCAAGGTTGCCTTCATTCTGCTCTAGATACCATGACTTGCTGGCTACTAGTATAGTCTTTGAAAGCACATCAAAGTGCAAGTAGATAAATAGGTACCGTTCCGGTGAGAAGGTAAACGGCGTTTCCGTGTGCTGCTCTGGTTTGCCAGAAGCTGCTTAGTCATGCTGGCCATATGACCCGGAAGCTGTCTGTGGACAAACGCCAGTTCCCTCGGCCTATAGAGTAAGATGAGCGCTGCAACCCCAGAGTCGTCCGCGACTGGACCTAACGGTCAGGGGTACCTTTACCTTTAGTGTAGTCTTGCCCAGATTCACTTTTTGTATCTTCTGTTCCCCCTCATTGTTAAGCATTGGGAAAGTGGACTATGAAACCATTGTCAGAAACAAGATGGTTAAAGCTGAACCTTGTATGATTTTTCAGTGTCCTAGGAATGTGGCAAATACTCCACTACCACCACCTCATTTGGTCTTCCTGTAAGAAATGAGTTGAATCACTTGTTCAGATACTATAGATAGGATAGTTGCAAAGTCAAGTTGCCAAGAAGCTTTTATAGTTCTTAGGTGCTCTATTAATAAACTGAATGCTGATAACTGATAGCTTTTTTCTTTTTTTAGTTCCTGACTTGTTTGATTTTACTGTTTCAGTGATCTGAAAATCCCCACTATAGTTGTATTGAACACATCCAATCAACAGTATTTCCTACCTCATAAACCTATTGAGAGTACTGAAGATATGGTTCAGTTCATTAATGAGATCCTGGAAGGCACTGCAGAAGTAAGCCTTTCTCTTTTATTCAAAATCTCTTTAACCAATTCTTGAACTGCTCAAAGACCTAACTGTTTGTTGGCGATCTTACTTCATTTCTGTTTTCTGATTTGAATGTGCAGTACCAATGTTCCTTGAAAACAAGAGTCGCTGGAAAGAACTAACATTAGAGGCAGCCTGGGGACAGGTCCTTGCAAGGGACCCCAAGAATGTCACAAGAAAATAATTTTCCCCTTCAATGGAAAAACATTATATATCAGACTTCATGGTGAAGAAAGGTGGATGCAAGCTGAAATATAATTGACTAGTGCTAATGCCTGTTTTTACCTTTGAAATTTTAGGCACACGGTGGAGATGGAATTCTTCAACGGATCAAGAGAATAATTTATGATGCCAAGTCTACTGTAGGAGTAAGTAATGTCCCATCTCTGTTAGATAATGTCTAAACGTATATCAGATATAAAATAGGGACAGTACCTGCCAAACATCCGCATATTAAGGTCCTCAGGTTACCCATCCTAACATCAATATCTAATTTGATCACATGATTTTGGGTGCTGGGTTCTGTATTTTAAAGAAGTTTGTTACAATATATCTGCCTTTTGAAACACACATCTTGGCATCAGGAATCCAGACATTTGGCAACCCATATCAGCAGTGTTGCTTTTGGCAATTTCCCTTAAAAATAGCTCAAAAACTTCCCTTTTAAAACATTTATTTTTAGATTTCTGGCAAAACTTTAAAAAGCTCATGAACTTTGCCTGAAAAAAAGCTCAATAACTTTTCTGTCCGGATTTTCACTTTTTGAATACGCCAACCCTAGCTTAGACGGAGAGATGGATCACAGAAACCCTTTGAATATCAGCTTCCCTCTTTAAAGTGCTCTCCATGGAGTCAAGCAATAATCCTTGTGTTGACTGCTGCCATGAGTTTCCAAGACAGTGATAGCTATTCCCAGCAGCTGCAGGCGTTGCGTGTCAAGCCCCGAAACGCACCCCCATGGAAATAAAGACACAAAGGAGACAGAATTTAGTTTAAAGGTTAATGGGCAAATTTAGGCTACAACTTTATTGAGTACACAAGTGTGACTGGTATTGGCTTAGGCATTGGTATCTAATGACTAGAACTGGCTCCTGCCACCCAGCAGGTAGCCTGCAAAGCGTAAACTACCAGCAGAGGGAGCTCCAACAATGGCTATTGACTGGTGCTCACCTTTGGGGTTCCCGGGGGTCCTGGCATGGCCCTAGCTCCTCCCCAGGCTTCGGCTGAGATCCAAGCCCCTGGATTCCTTTAACAGAATACCCTATCAAATGGAGGGGCAGGTGATGGCCACACCTCCCCTCCCCACATTCCCCTAAACCAATGCCTAACCACCAAACCTTACAAAGTTGTGACGATTCTAAGAGGTAGGCAAAAACACAGCAACCGCTGCCAATCTGCCACATTGGAAAAAATTCATACCCGGCCCCTGTTCCAAAACAGGAGTCCAAAGCAAGGTCTGACCCCGACCTAACAAGGGGTGGTGAGTGTTCGGCAGCGCAAAGCAAGAGGAGGTCCCCACAACGTGCTTCTGTTTAAATACTCTACTCCCAATCAGGCCACCACGCTGATTGGCTAAAAGCCAGTGGCAGGATCGTGGCACCACTGGCTGGAGCGGGGCAAAGCCCTGCCTCCATGCCGGTTGCAGGGAGTCCCGGGGCTGCGCGCAACATGGACCCTCGGTTAGGAGGATCCAACTTGTAGAGATATACAATATGTACTACTGGTAATCCATGTAATCCATGCTAAAAGAAGCAGCATTTGTTCAGATCTTTAGCAGATGCTTCAAGAACCATTAAAACTCACTTGTCAACTGGTTCAGCTACCTCCTCTCTGTACTCACAGCACATCTGGAAACCTGAATATCGTTGTTGGCCTGCCAGAAACACAAACAGCCAACACAAGAACAATAAGTTACATATAGGTCTGTGCACATTTTTCCATAAAGACATAAAATCTGTTTTGGGGGCAAAGACTGCATAGATGTACACAAAACTTAGTTTGTGGAATTGCCCTAAAATAGAATAACAATTATAATGGCTTCAGGTAGGTAGCTGTGTTGGTCTGACGAAGTGTGCATACACACGAAAGCTTATACCCAGAACAATCTTAGTTGGTCTCTAAGGTGCTACTGGACAATTTTTTAATTATAATGGAGTTAATTTGGTCTTAACTTGATGAATCAAAGATGTTTGCGGGGAGAGTACATCAGCTTAACACACTGTAAATATCAGAAGCTTTTAAATGAAAGACAAGTCCTACTAAATGCACGCTCCTATCCATGTCTGTGCAAAAGCTTAAGTCCCATTGAGTTCAATGGGACTTAGCCCCAGGTAAGTGTTTTAGCACTGTAGCTTTAGTAACATTTGCTGCTTCTTATCCACTTGATATACTGAATGCCGACCTTCGAGATTTTCACAACCGCCAACTTCATCGGTTCATAAACTCCCTTTAAAATAAAGTCTTTAGGTGAGCGATCTCCACTTGCCTGATGTTTCCAGGAACTGCTAAGTACGTAATTCCCACTGTGTTTTCCTGCATTTTATTTCCCTCTGACTCTTTACAAACCCCCTTCCCCAAAACCATGTGGTTTCCTGCAGCTCAGGAAAACACTCCATATATCTGATGGACCGTATTCCGTGAAAGCTTATGCATTGATATATTTGTCAGATGTTGTCAAATTGTCACTAACAGCTAACCATTTCTCAACAGTCTGTTTTCAAGAGTTCCCCCCTTCTGGGCTGCTTTCTCTTTGGTCTACCACTGGGTGTCATCAGCATCATGTGTTACGGAATTTGTATGGCTGACTCTGATGGAAGATTAGATGAAGTGGATGCATCTAAGAAGGAAAGTACAGGGCGGGAACTGACTGATGAAGGCACTGAGGAAGAACAAGAGGAAGAAAACAGTGAGAACCGTCTAGAATTTCCAGGTGGCGAGGAAGAACAGAAAACTATATTTGAAAAGAAAAAAGACTAAATTGCTTAATTAAAAAAAAATGTAGAATTTCAAAATATAGACTTATTTATTGAATTCATCTATTTACCTGTGACCTTCAGAGATGATGAACTTTTTGTTTTACATGCATGTGTTCCAATTGCTTGGCCGTGAAGAAGAATGAGTGGAAGTCTGGGTTTCAGAGTCCTTTACTATCTTTATCCTGCTGAAAAGAAATCAAATTAAGGGATGTATATATGAGCTATTTTACAGTAATGCACACTGAAGTTTTCTTCTTTCTTTTCTAGCTACTGAGAACTGGTTAAAAATTATTTTAACTATGTGGCCAAAGTAAATAAAACATTTAAGAAAGGACTGCAGGAATGTTCTCAGCCTAGAGTGAAATCTGTAAATGGGGAAACATACTTTTGGGACATTACATAAATGCTTTTAAAAATAGTTAGTATTGCTTTGAAAATCAATACATACTTCATTTTATTTCGTTTTTTTTTATAAAAAGATGTAAATTTTAGATAATCTGTTACAGAAGTCTCATGGCAGTGCTAAACCACAGGTATTGCGGTCTCTCTTTAGTTGTTTTTTATGCAATTTTAATAATCTTCAAAGTAGTATTTGCTTACTGGGTCCATTTGCTGTTGCGTTATTTTGGTCCAATATGGTTCATTATTAAAAAATCACTTCTGTATTTAACTTAAAAGGAAAAAAACCTTGCTTTTAGATGAGATTTCCCCTAATCTTGACAAAACTGAAGGTTTCATTTGCTCATGATGAAATTAGTGGAATATTTTTTTCTGTGTGTCTGCTGCATGATTAATGACAAGTGTTTCTTCAATATGCCAAAATATTTTTAAAGGTGGGTTAAATCTTGCAACAACTGTGACTTCTGCAAGTGAAAAACACATAGACAAATATTTTATTGGCTTGTTATCAGTAATACCTGCATTTGACATCTCAACTACATGTTGATTGGACAGAGCAATTTAATTATCTTTAGGACTGTTAACACTTCTAGAAAAGGGGGGTATTTGTCGGTGCAATACATTTTCATTAACTGTTAAATCACATAAGTCATCTCTAATACTGTCCCTTGACATTGAAAGCAACTAAGCTCTCTCCAGAGTTAAGATCTCAAGGGATAAGCTATAAGATGGTGTTTGGAGTATTGATACCATGGTGATTACCATAGCAACCAAACCTATGCTGCTCATTTTCAGAACTACGGCTATGTCACATCCAGTTGGAAAACTGAAAAATAAAAGCTTCCCAGCTTGTGAGTCTTGGTAAAGCAGTTTGGTATAACACGTATGGCTACATATGTACATTCTCAAAAAAGAAATTTTAAGCTTGGATAAAAAAAGTTTTAAAGGAATTAAGACTAGAAGGTAGAATTTTTTGTCCTCCTGAAGATAGGGAAACCCTGTAGTACTTTAAAGCTAATCAACTTTCTAAAACATTCTAAGCAAACTAATTCGATTTACATAGTTTTGTTGTTTAGAAGGAAATTAAGCTGATAATAACACAGTTGTTTTGAAAATGCATGGGTTTTAAAAGTAGGGTTCTCCTTGATAAAAATGAATGTTGCTTTTCAAAATAGGAAGAGATGAGAAATGGAAAAGTGTTTAGCACTTTCACTGACAGTTGTTCTTTGCCTAAAGAATAAATTGCTGAGATGTAAATTATACTTACCAGAAATATTCTAGCTGTGACAGTTTGGCTTTATAAAGAAACTTTGTTCTGGCTTTTGTTTAAATTTAAACCAGGTTGTGTTGGTTCTGAACACTGATAGAAGTTATAAATGGTATTTTGTTTGAGGCAAGGTTCAACTCCTGTCATGTCATGCGCAGTTGGTTTTTCACATATTTGAGGTTTTGTCCAATGCTGCAAAACTCCCCTATGCTTTAAGCGTCAAAAGCATAAAATGAGCTGGATTTTTAGGATGGACAGAAGAGTTTTTAGACTGTACCAGGATAGCATTTCTATTTTGTTGGTGTTATATGTTGTTTACAGAAGTAGTGAATGTCAGCACAAGAAATCTGAATTCATCTACTATTTCACACGACTTATTAATTTTGTGTTCTTATAGCTTTCTTTTAGATACAAATAACAGCTACATGCTATATAGTAGTTTTTCCAGTGCTGAATCTTGAGAGCATGCTTTCAACAACAACAAAATCCTAGCATTTATACCAATTTATAGGATGTTAAGCAGATTTAGAGTGGTTTGGACAGTGGCAGTTAAAATAGGTATATGTTTGCCATCCAGCATATGGAATGTCAAACTCCCTGGCGTTTACTGAACTCAAGTGTACTGCCATTTCATTTCAGCTTCATAACATTGCAGTTAAAGTAGATTTAACTGAGCATTCCCCCTTTTATGTTGGGAATGAATAACTTGTGGTATAAAACAAAATGACTATTATTTATTTATTTTTTGATCATGTAAAGAGCTCCACACAGTCAGGTGTCGATTTTAACTTGAATGGAAGCGCTCCAATTTTATTTTACCTTGTTGAATTTATCAGCTGTAAATGTGTGGGTTTTTGTTTTTTTTACAATAATAAAACATTTAAAAGTACTGCTTTTCACTCCTTGGTGCTCTATTTGCACATGGTTTGACATATATAATAGTATATAATAGAGGAGATATATAAGAAACTGGGATCAGACCAGCATTCTTTTTCCCACATGACTTTTGAAACCCATGAGATGACATTGACCGCAGCCTTCTCCCACTGTTGTTCCCCAGCTGCAACTGCTATTGTTAAAGGTAATTAGCCATCATGACTGGTAGCCATTGTATTAGCCATATCTTCCATGAATTTGTCTAATGCTCTTTAAAAGCCCTCTAAGCTGGGAACCATATTGTGATAATGAATTTCATATTTTAGCCATGTGAAGAATTTTGTATGTGTGTGTACGGGATTTAGCATTATAGGATGACCCAGGTTCTAGTATATGTGGCAACCTCTCTATCCCCTTTCTCCACACTATGGCATACTTTTATACAACTTTGTACTGTGTTTCCTTCCCCTTACTTGAATTTTTCCTAAATAAAAGAGCCCCAAATATATATTGTCTTCATAGGGGAGTTTCTTCAGCCCCTTAATCGTTTTACACTTCTTCAATGCCCTTTTCGAGAGGCAGAAACCAGAAATGCACACAGTACAGTGGTACCTCGGATTAAGTACTTAATTCGTTCCAGAGGTCCGTTCTTAACCTGAAACTGTTCTTAACCTGAAGCACCACTTTAGCTAATGGGGCCTCCTGCTGCTGCCGCGCTGCCAGAGCACGATTTCTGTTCTCATCCTGAAGCAAAGTTCTTAACCCAAGGTACTATCTCTGGGTTAGCGGAGTCTGTAACCTGAAGTGTATGTAACCCGAGATACCACTGTATTCCAAATATAGCAATACCATATGTTTGTGTAAAGGTACTATAATACTGGGAATTTAATTTTAGATCTAATAACCCCTAGTAAGGAATTCTCCTTTTTCATGGTTGTTGCTCAGTCGCTCAAGGTGTTCATCGAGCCATCCACCATGACTCCCAAGATCTCTTTTCTGGTCAGTTGCGACTAGCTCAAACCACATTGGTGTATATGTAAAATTGGAGGGGAAAGTGCCCCCAACGTACTAGCATAAGGTGTCCTTTTAATGCATATATTGGTAGAAATGGTACATAAATTTGCTTTGAAAAAAATGTATCTGTTGGGCAAAATTGCATACAAAAAATTGCACCAAGGTTTTCATGAGGGTTTTTAAAATAATAATGATCAGGAACTCATGTGGAAATGAAAAACTGAATTTAAGATCAGAATGATAAAGAAATGGAAAAGCTGAAATTTTCATGTTTTCTCATCCCTAGGCGGGCCATAAACACACAATTGGCATGTCTTCAGAGGAACGTGTTGGCATCAGTCAGGCTTACAGCACGAAAGAATTGCCTTGAAAAATACTCACCTTGTGTGAGTTTAATGTGCCCTGTATACACAATGATATAATATTCAATCATGAACTGTGTTTTCCATAGTTTCTTAAAAAACATAACCAGGGAAGAAGGCAATATACAATAATGAAATGCCTTATAAATCTGCTATGTTGCGGGCAAATGTTTTTTCCTTACAGTAGTGCACGTTTTGTAAAGGATCATCAAGAGGGATGCTGTCAGTGCTACTAAACAGAAGGGTGTTTTGTATTTGTTACCTCTGATGTACAAAGCAGAAGCACAACACTCCCTTTCAATAGGTCATAATCATCTGTCATCCGCAGCTGGAAAAAGCAAACTTATTGGCACAACACTTGTCAGATGTTCTGATATGCGGGTGCATTTAAGTAGAAGACATTTGGTTGTTTATCTGAGACCTCTATTCTTGTAAACAAGGAAGCAGGCTATATCCCTGTGGTCTGACTTACCTCTTTATGATAGGGATTCTCAAGTGCTGGGAAGAATATAATCAATTTGATCCAAATTTTACTGCTCATGGGGCTTGGGAAAGCATAGATTCTCCTTTGGCCCACCTACTATTCCACGGTTTCTCTGCTTTGTTGATCTCTGAACTGCACAGGATGAAAGGCTTTTGTGCTTCTATTCCATGAGGAAAGACCATTTTTGGCCAATATACCAGATCTCGCAAGAACAAGAAATGGGTGTGTGACTCTGTTTTTAGGCAAGAACTATCAATCCTTAGCTGATGGAGTACTGAGAATATTTCCTTGCACACATTTACCCAGTAGGACTGATTTTTATTTTGCTACATGGTTGCAAATATGGTCTTTAATGACCACTTTTCAGAAGACGTTTTCTACTGGTACAGTTATTTTGAGTCGGCGACTTCTCTGTTTAAAAACATTTGCAACTGGGAGAGGTTCTGTTCTTTTGATTAAAAGGAATACTGGGGTTAATATAACTCTGTACCTTTTACTTCTTGTGCAGAACTAGCAGCCTGTCAAAGGCTAATACTCCTCAATTATCTCTGGAAATTTGTATTAATGCTGTAGTAGCTGCTCAAATGGGGACGCGGGTGGCCCTGTGGGTTAAAGCCTCAGCGCCTAGGACTTGCCGATCGAAAGGTCGGCGGTTCGAATAACCGCGGCAGGGTGCGCTCCTGTCGCTCGGTCCCAGCGCCTGCCAACCTAGCAGTTCAAAAGCACCCCCGGGTGCAAGTAGATAAATAGGGACCGCTTACTAGCGGGAAGGTAAACTGTGTTCCGTGTGCTGCGCTGGCTCTCCAGATGCAGCTTGTCACGCTGGCCACGTGACCCGGAAGTGTCTGCGGACAGCGCTGGCCCCCGGCCTATAGAGTGAGATGGGCGCACAACCCTAGAGTCTGTCAAGACTGGCCTGTATGGGCAGGGGTACCTTTACCTTTTTAGCTGCTCAAACATTGCCTCTTGTGTAACTTCATAGTAGAGGTGTACTGTCTAAAGGCCAAGCAGAAGAGACTGGCAGAATATTTGTGGCAGCCACAAAACTCACTGGGCAACCTTGGGCCAATCACTATCCTTCAGCCTAGAAATGCCTCACATGGTGGATGTAAGGATGAAATGTGGAAAAGGAGAACCATGCACCCCACCTTGAGGACCTTGGAGGAAAGTGGGAATATAAATGTCATGATCAATATATCAACTGCAGCAAAGAAAGTAGATGCAAATAGATAGCTTGAGGGGTAAACAGGCAGTGCCTGCTATTCACACCGGGAAAACCATTGAGACTTACTACTGTATAATAAGGAAAAGGAAAGATCCCCCCCCCCCCTTATCCCTCATTATTGGGATAAGCGTGAAATGGCTAGAGCTGGCACCCCCAATGCCAAGAGGATAAAGCTCTAACCAATAAAATAAATATACTGTTGAAGGAATGCAGTACTGCAGGTCAGTGTTGGTAAGTCTCCAAATTTCGTTCTGTATGGGACAATGACAATAAAGAGTATCGTATCTTATCGTATGATGATGATGATGATTATATTTATACCTGCCCATATTAAAACACCAAACATTAAAAACTTCCCGATACAGGGCTGCCTTCAGATGTCTTCTAAAAGTTACATAGTTGTGTAGTTGGTACTGTTTGGTGGAGTAGTTGCGTAGACAGTACGCAATAAGCAAATGGACCCCAGACCACCCCAAGCTTGGTGCCTGAGGAAAGTCACCCAGGTTCCCTGCAAGGAATTTTGTTTATGTTTTATATTAGTCACTGCATGAGAATTAATAATTTATTTCGTGTCCAGTCAGGCTAGCATTTTGTTTCATGTTTCTGTTGGAAATTACAAACTGCAGAGAAAAATTTTGATTTCCTAGTATTAGGTCAAGTTCAAGGTACAAGTAATATGCAGAGATGGTTTAGAATATGTATATTTTTTTCTTTTTTAAAACAAGCAAACACATCATCCTGCCAACAGCCCATCTGCTATTACAAGGATTTATTTGACGGAAATGCTGTTTCTTTAAGAAATGTCAGGCTGTTTAGTATGCGAGATTTACCATTTGGCCCAAGGATCTTTATTTAGTCTGAATGGCTGTAAAGGAAATGGAATTATTCAAGGTTGTTTCAGCTTATCAGATGAAGCTTCTCAATATATGTATGCTACCCATGTAAGAGTTTTCTTTTGATCCTTAGTGTGTGCGTTAGCTTGGGGGTTGTCAATGTTCAGTTTCCTACATGTAAAAAGCCTGCATTTACAGAGAAACTAGAGATTTGGCTTTAGGAATTTGTGCTTCAGCTAACAAAGAATTCATTAACACCTCCATTCAGTGCACATGAAGGCAGATAAGCAACAACTGAATAATTTTGTCTTGACCTTCAGTGATAAACATATTCAAGCAAATTACTACTTTCCCTCTAGCCAAATGTTAATTTCTGTGATTAAAGTACTGCACACACCAACTTATCATTTTGCCACTACTGTTGATCATACATGCATGCAATTGTTCGATGAATAATTATAAGATTGTTAATTAGAACATGGGGCATATATATTTCTCTCCTCTCCCATGTATTCACTGGCAGAGGGTTGTTTTTTTTTTAATGCCCCTAACGACTCCATTAATTATTAACAAGATCTGGAAATAACAGCGTTTATTCCACTTGTAATAGCAAAGAAAAGGAAATACTGCTTAAAATCATTTTGTGAATGAAGGACAAGTATTTAAGGCAACGAGGTCTATTTTCCTTCCCTTGGCAAAATTCTTTGCTCCTCAGCCAATGCTTTCATTACCTACTAAAAGGCATGTGATGTGTTGCTCCTGTTGCCACTTGGATCACTCTGGAAACTGGCTGTGTGTGGCGTCGGCGAACTTTTCACTCAACTGAATAGTGTGAAATGTCATGGGAACATGTGGAAAGATCCAATCCACTTGGTCCAAGTACATGGAACATCTGCCAAACAGACAGTTTGGCAAGTGGTCCAGTTGGCAGATGGAAAAGAAGGAGCAGTCATGACACATAAATGCAAACTTGTTGGTAGGGGTGACGTTACTGGTGTTGGCACTGACGTGTGGCTGTAGGACTGCCGATCCAAGTGGAGACTGGTGATGGAGCCCTTTTGCTCAGGGCAGACCAGGACAAGTCCAGGCACTCAGCAAGAGAAGACAGAACAGAACACGAATACTGGCGATTTATTGGAGTAGCCTATTTTCTGCCAGCCAAATTTCTAATACAGGAACAGCTACAAGCAGCACCATTGAATGTTGTGGAGCCACTTCAAACCTGACCAACAAAAGAGGAATAAGAGGGAGGGCAAATTGGTTGCCCCATCTCCTGGCACGATGTATTAGATTAAGGGTATAGGGGCCAAACGTGCATATCAGCTTCACAAATGTCTCTTCCTGCACAACAAAGAAGATGAAGATTTGGGTTTAAGAGCTGCAGCTTAATTAAATAAACATAATTCAAAAGACTGCAGCAGACAAGTTTGATAATCTGTGCAGACATCCTATTTGGGTCAGACCTTGAAGAATAGAACCCCAGTCTCCCTCGAGCGTAACCCCACCCTGGTTCCAAGCCATGGATTGGAAGGTTAATTGGTATGTGTCTTGCCCATTCCTTCTCACCCACAGGCATGTAAGTGCCCCATTGTTACCTTCACCTTTATCCTGTTGTCATTTAGTGCTGGATTTGGGGCAGCACAGGTGGCTCCCCCGCACAAGGTGGTGAGCCGAGGGGCTGCAAAATTGAGAAGATCCACAATTGAGAAGATCCATTTGGGGGCACCAAATTTTGGCCTTATACAAAAGATGCCCCGAAGTCTGCCCCTGTCTCTAACTTTCAGAAGTATGCAGCCCCCAAATCCCAAGGGACACCCCTCCCTGTTCCACCCCAAAGCCAGCCAGTGATTAGAGGTAGATTAGGACATGCCCCTTTATGAAGCTGGTGCCATCAGTGCTTACCATGGCAGCAAATTGTTTTAACTGATTTTAATATCGTAGTTTTGCACTGATACCATCAGCCCTGGCCCTGATGGTGAAGGGCAAGTAAGAATCTAGATTATGATGCTAATAAGAAATAATAATAATGATAAGATTGTATTGTATTTCTTTCTCCCTGGCCACACAACAGCCTCCTGGGTGAGTCCAGAGCAGAGTGTTTTCCACACTGAAAGCATCATAAAGGGGACTTTCTTTCCCAGCTCCTCATTATAATGTGCAGATCTCTGTATATGACCTCTAAAAGTTGTTGGTGCTTTGCCGATGGAGTTTAGAACTGTCCTCAAGTTTTGCAGTCTTAAATTATGATCTACAGTTCTAATTTTACACCTGCTCTTCATCAAGGTCACTGTCGATGCTAAGGTTTGTGTGCGAGAGAGTTTTAATGAGAATATAATAAACATACAACTGATGCTATGATTGAGGAGCTTGATTAGGCACAAGGGCTAAAAATGTATCCAATGGTTTTTTGTTTGTCAAGAAAGGGCAATTCTGTGTCTGTAATATATGAATAAAACATTAGCTAGGTCATTAAAATGCATTGCTAACTATTGCTCTCTTAGAATTGTCATCTATTCATGAATGCATGGAACTGAAACGCTATTAATATTAATCGCAAAAACATTGCATCTTTACATTTCTATAAATGGATCAAACAGGTAATTTATTTTCCTGAAAAATTGGGAAGAGAAAGGGACTTCTCAAACTTTTCTTCTGTAGGGCAGCTTGTTCGTGACTGTACTGTCCTATGTAATCATAGTGTCCTAAGGAATTATTATTAAATTGAAGAGATTTGGATGGAAGTCTTATGGCTACATAGGAGAATAAGTGTGTGAGTTGATGGGGTCTATTTGTACTGGTTGAAAGCTGCAACTATACTCAAGGTGTTAAAAGCAGGGTTTCAGAAGCAAGCTAAACTTTGTTTGACCCCACAGGATGTGCTGAATTTAAAACAGGGACTCCCATCCTAAAGATACTTACTGGGAGTAGGTCCTATTGAATTCTGTGGTTTCTGTTTCTAAGGGATGGTTGAGTCTGTTAATTTCTTTCACTTTTTTAAAGATCTTATGAAAATTTGTCCTTATTTTAGTGCAAATTTCTCTTAATACGCTCATTTTTGCAATGTAATTTACTGTAAAACAATGCAGTTTTGTATGTTGTTTTCATCAATATATACATTTTCATAATTTATATATACATTCATAAATATATACATATATACAGACACTTAAACCCCTGTTTATGCATTTCTGTGCACAAATCTTGGCTGTAGAACTGCATTGCAAAATCTGGAGAACAGCGGATTTCAAAAGATGGCTGTTTGGTTCCTCCATTGTTTCATAAAGTATGAATTAGGTAGGTTTGCCTTTAGATGCAAACTGAGATGAAATTTTCTCACACCCATGTTCTAAGTAGATATTTTACTACAAGGCTTTCACAATATTTGTATTTTTAAACACTGACAGTTTTACCTGATTTTGAGCACAATTTCAAGAAATTAAATGCGAAAGAGTTCACAATTTTTTGTTGAGGGTCAACTTAATGATGCCTGAAAGACACCACATGCTGAAGGGGGTATAGGTGAAAATTAACATCCATTTTAGGTGTCAAAGTAAGTAAAATGTGTTTTCTGTACTGAATGCCATAGTTGCACTGGTCTTAGGTTAGGGCCAACTATTCATCAGCAACTTTGAACTTTATTGTATAGCCGTGTATATTTGAAATGCCATGACGTATTAAAATATCAGTTATTTTAATCAGAAAGCCTGTGCTGGCGCAACATCTACACTGCAGAGTATCGATAATATTCACATTACTAAACACTGGCATTTAGGGATATTAATTTCAATGCCTCATATATTAAAGAGTTCCTTTGGGTAATCACTGCAGAGTTTCAGTATCCAAAAACTGCAACAACAGCTGTTAGTTGGGTAACTCCAATCAACCCTGCTTAGTATATACATTAAAAGCAGGTTGGAGCTTTTTCAAAAGAGGCAAAGTGGTTAATCTTTAAAACTTAGCTCTATAATAAACCATTGTGGCTAATTTGGCACTCATATCCAAAGTCATGCAGTGCCATATCTTATTAGTTTATGCTGGCAGCAAGGCCTTGTCATGGACCAGAAACTGAATAGTGTGGTCAACATGCTAGCAACAATGCAAAGCACGTTATTCAAGAGAAGATGGGAAATCTTTTAAATAGAATCCACTATACAGCATCCTCTTTGCCAAAAGGGCATTAGGGCTTAAAGAAAGCTACCGTATTTTTCGCTCTATAAGATGCACCAGACCACAAGACGCACCTAGTTTTTGGAGGAGGAAAACAAGAAAAAAAATATTCTGAATCTCAGAAGCCAGAACAGCAAGAGGGATCGCTGTGCAGTGAAAGCAGCAATCCCTCTTGCTGTTCTGGCTTCTGGAATAGCTTTGCAGCCTGCATTCACTCCATAAGACCCACACACATTTTCCCTTACTTTTTAGGAGGGAAAAAGGGAGTCTTATAGAGCAAAAAATACGGTAATTCAACCATCTCCATGCGTCTTGTCCTACATGTTTTGAGATGGGCAATGGTGGTTGCTCACCAGCAAGGAAAGTCATTCTTTAAGCAATCAAAGGCATTATCTTGTTCATCATTGTTTTGTATATCCCAGACTTTGATGTTCCTGCAAAATCAGCAGCCTGCAAAACCCTCATTAGAGGGAGGTGATTACAGCTCTATTTTGAGTAAAGCTATAGTGTAGTGGTTTTTCAAATGTACTAACTTCATAGGGAAAACTACATTAATTTATCTGTTCAGGAACCTCCAACTGCCTGACCCAGAGCTGAAGGTACGTTGGTCCTCACCATCATGTGGAATGAAATGAGAGTTTGGCCTAGACCTAGAACATACACAACATTCCCACATGGCTTTGTATTGCAAGGGGAGATTGTTGATGATGGGCCAGATTTTTGCCTGCCATCTGCAAATGTTCACCTGGATAACTGCAGATTTTCCCATAGTGTGACGAAAATGCCCTGGTAAATTATTTGAACTGCAACTTGCAATTCAGTAGTCAACCACATGCTCAATACTCAACAGGTGAGATGTCACCTGTGTATAAGCCCTGAGAAATTTGAAAATGTGCTAAAAATAATAATGTCTCTCTGCCTTTGTATGCTCTAGTGGCACAGGTGCAAGAAGAGACTCATTTCATGTGCACTGGATCTGTGAATCCAATGAAGAAGATTTATTCATGCATACATAAATAGTTGTAAAACCCTATAACTTCTGTTTGACATTCCAGCTGAACTATTTAAAATTTTAAATGATGATGCTGTCAAGGTGCTACACTCAATATGCCAGCAAGTTTGGAAAACTCAGCAGTGGCCAGAAGATTGGAGAAGATCAGTCTACATCCCAGTCCCAAAGAAGGGCAGTGCCAAAGAATGCTCCAACTACCGCACAATTGCACTCATTTCACACGCTAGCAAGGTTATGCTTAAAATTCTACAAGGAAGGCTCAAGCAGTATGTGGACTGAGAACTCCCAGAAGTGCAAACTGGATTTCGAAGAGGCAGAGGAACCAGAGACCAAATTGCAAACATGCGCTGGATTATGGAGAAAGCTAGAGAGTTCCAGAAAGACATCTACTTCTGCTTCATTGACTATGCAAAAGCCTTTGACTGTGTCGACCACAGCAAACTATGGCAAGTTCTTAAAGAAATGGGAGTGCCTGATCACCTCATCTGTCTCCTGAGAAATCTCTATGTGGGACAAGAAGCTACAGTTAGAACTGGATATGGAACAACTGATTGGTTCAAAATTGAGAAAGGAGTACGACAAGGCTGTATATTGTCCCCCTGCTTATTTAACTTATATGCAGAATTCATCATGCGAAAGGCTGGGCTGGATGAATCCCAAGCCGGAATTAAGATCGCCGGAAGAAATATCAACAACCTCAGATATGCAGATGACACAACCTTGATGGCAGAAAGTGAGGAGGAATTAAAGAACCTTTTAATGAGGGTGAAAGAGGAGAGCGCAAAATATGGTCTGAAGCTCAACATCAAAAAAATGAAGATCATGGCCCCTGGTCCCATTACCTCCTGGCAAATAGAAGGGGAAGAAATGGAGGCAGTGAGAGATTTTACTTTCTTGGGCTCCATGATCACTGCAGATGGTGACAGCAGTCACGAAATTAAAAGACGCCTGCTCCTTGGGAGAAAGGCGATGGCAAACCTAGACAGCATCTTAAAAAGCAGAAACATCACCTTGCCAACAAAGGTCCGTATAGTTAAAGCTATGGTTTTCCCAGTAGTGATGCATGGAAGTGAGAGCTGGACCATCAAGAAGGCTGATCGCCGAAGAATTGATGCTTTTGAATTATGGTGCTGGAGGAGACTCTTGAGAGTCCCATGGACTGCAAGAAGATCAAATGTATCCATTCTTAAGGAAATCAGCCCTGAGTGCTCACTGGAAGGACAGATTGTGAAGCTGAGGCTCCAATACTTTGGTCACCTCATGAGAAGAGAAGACTCCCTGGAAAAGACCCTGATGTTAGGAAAGATGGCGGGCACAAGGAAAAGGAGACGACAGAGGACAAGATGGTTGGACAGTGTTCTCGAAGCTACAAACATGAGCCTGACCAAACTGCGGGATGCGGTGGAAGACAGGAGTGCCTGCCGTGCTCTGTTCCATGGGGTCACGAAGAGTCGGACATGACTAAACGACTAAACAACAACAACATAACTTCTGTTTCCCTAACTGAAGCCATGCAAATCGGTTTCGGCTAAATACTTTGGAAAGAGGTGGAACTCTAGCAAAACCTGAAACTACACCTTCCAATAAAATGCCATGCAAAAGTTATGCAAGGCATAATGAGCAGGAAAATTACAGTGCAGTGAAATATCTGCCAGTTACAGCAATCAGAAGAATCCTAGCCTTTGTAAACAAGCTTATAAAAGTGTGGAGACTCCCAAATATGCTCAAGATGAAATAGCAACTGGAGGTGGAAAGGATACCTGATTTTTTTTCACATCAGTTACGACAAAACTACTTATTTGCAAACTCCCAGATGATGCTTTTATATGCTTATTTGCTTACTTTCATATACATTCATGTTACTGCTTGTAATACCAAACTGAGTATTTGAAAAATATCTGCTAGTGAAAGGATGTGTGTAGTATTACCGGTGGTAACGTGTGTAGTATTACTTGTATACCTGAACGAGCATCTCCATCCCCATCATTCAGCCCAGACACTAAGGTCCAGCGCTGAGCGCCTTCTAGCAGTTCCCTCACTGCGAGAAGTGAGGTTACAGGGAACCAGGCAGAGGGCCTTCTTGGTAGTGGCGCCTACCCTGTGGAATGCCCTCCCAACAGATGTCACGACAATAAGCAACTATCTTACTTTCAAAAGACATCTGAAGACAGCCCTGTTTAGAGAAGTTTTTAATGTTTAATGCTGTACAGTGGTACCTCAGGATGCGAATGGGATCCATTCCGGAGACCCGTTCACATCCTGAATAGAACGTAAGACGCGATGGTGCGTCTGCATGTGCACGGGTCATGTTTTGCAGCTTCCACGCATGCATGTCATTTTGAGCGTCTGCGCATGTGCGAGCGGTGAAACCCGGAAGTAATGCGCTCCGTTACTTCCGGGTTGCTGCTGAGCACAACCTGAAAGCGCTCGACCTGAAGCACATTCAACCTGAGGTATGACTGTATTGTGTTTTTAACATTTGGTTGGGAGCTGCCCAGAGTGGCTGGGGAAACCCAGCCAGATGGGTGGGGTATAAATAATAAATTATTATTATTAGCAGTAGTAGTATTATGAAACTTGCAGGGCATTTTACATCTGCTCCCTAGGTCACCATACTTAAGTAAAATATGTTTCAAAAGGCAGACCCAATGGGGAGACTGATACCTTACATCTGGTGTAAGGAGATTGAGGTCTCGCCTGCTAGAGTGATATGTGCATGGACAGATTTACATTAGTGGATTTGCTCAGTCCCTAGTGTTCATTTTCTACAGAATGGGATGATTGGGCTGAAAAGACGGCTGATGTAGCAGCATGGATGATACCACTCCAAGCTGCATTTTTATTAAATGACTAATAGTTGAAAAATCTCTGCAAATAGACCTCCAGCACTGGAAGCAAAATGTGGTGATAAAAGCCTTCCTGTTACATGTGCCAGTTTTATTTTTATGAGGCGTTTTATTATGTGGACACACATTCCAAAGCCACATGCCCCACCTGTACTATGAAGTAGTACAGTCCATTCTACAATTGCATCATTCTACCTCTTATTCCTATCTCATTTTGCTGCATGTGTTGACCTACCATAAATAATTGGATTTTCTTATCATGTATGATCAGTTTGCTTTCACAATGTATTTTACCCCAAATGGAACTGTGCACGTGTTTCTACTGCAATTTCTGTTTATTTTGAACATTTGAAGAGAGTGGCTCATGCCTTAAATTTGTGTCACAAGTCTTTAAGGTACCAAATAACTTCCTTATTTGGTGTGTGTGTGTTTTAATAAAACCAAAGAAAGTTACTTTTGTTCTCATTTCAAAGCTCATGTTTCTATAGGAAGTACTTGGACAGTTTGGATCTTTCTTCAAGTGGGTATACAAAACAGAATAAAAAGGCCTTTTGTGAAGGTGGTAATAATCAAAACAATCTGTTGCAACTTCAATAAAAGTATTTAGGGTGATAAAGTCAAAAGTAAATAAAGCTAAAAGATACGTTCTCTGTAATGGCTCAAGAATGGGAAAGATCCTAAGAATCTAAAAATACTTCCCCTTCTGATTCTGTCTGCATTTTATAACATATGAATAGCACTTCACCATCTGCACTATGCATTTAAAGTGCTATTGTGCCACTTTGAAGAGTCATGGCTCCCTCCAAAAAATCCTGGGAACTAAAGGCAGGTGGAAGGGGAAGCTCTGCACTGGTGGGAGGCCAGCTGAGCTGGCAAAAGAGAACAATCCTAGAGGACCACAGATCCCAAAATAGTAAGTAGGAAAATGACATCGTTTACTCCAAGGCACCACTTCCTAGGAGAAAAGAACCAGGTATAAGGGGTGTCTGTGTTTATGTGAAAGCAATTTTGCTTCATTTAGATCAATTTACCACTCAAGATCTAAATTTGACATGTTAGACAGGGTTGTGTATGGGGCAAACTTTTTGCTCAAGATTCAGCAAGCTTTGTAGTTAAGTGAATGGATTCTGAGATCAAAGTGTGGAAACTGTTTTGTAATAGGATGGTGGGGTTAGAACTGGGCAAGGCAGGATGAGAAAATTGTTGAATAGCCTTGGCTGGTTGGTTGTATGGTTATCAATATAATGTCCATTGCCAGGAATAATATGACTCAAGGGGCCTGGGAGATTTTATAAATGAGCAGAAAAAAAGGACAATTACAATGACCTCTACCAAGGGAAAGATTCCCATGGTGGGCATATAGTTACTTGGCATATTATCATTCTATTGTCTTGCCACATTGTGTGAAACCATTTTACCATAGTTCTCTACCTGAAATGTAGGCAATGGTCATCTCTAGCCATAAACTTGTGTGGGGCCTTCTAGGCTGTCAAACATGTAGGAATTTCTCCCTCTGAGCCTGATTGATCACCCATCCCTGACTTATTGTAAAGCAGATTTGAAATTTCCAAGGAAATGTTTTTTCTGGAATTTCTGGGTGGGGTGTTTTTCATAGGTGATTGTGCAGAATGTTATGTAGGAGAGAGAAGGAGATACTACTGTCACTTGCAGCAACAATAAAAAACAAAATGCAACATTTAGATACAACAGAAAGAAGCTGTGTTACTATCACTGCTAATATTGAGAAAATGGAGAATGGGGTGTGTGTGAAGTATTTGTGCACAACTCTTGCCCTGTTAGAAGCAGTGGCTGATGGTGCTTTGAGTGCCTTTCTCCAGCTTAATAATACATTCCTTGCTCCTTTTCTGGTAGCAAAAACACTCTGACTGAAGCACATAAACATTGCAATTCATGTATATTACGGTGCTCCTCTAAAACTCTCAGTATCACTGTCATTTTCTAACATTTCTCCAAAAGTTCCATTCCGTTGTTTGTGAATGTGGATTTGGCTGCTGTGATTGCTCTTTCCTGTTCTTCAGATTTTGCTTCCTTTTTAATTAGGTAGTGTAAAAATGGCAGCTACGCACAACCTTTAGCAGGAACATCTCTTGGTAGATTCAAAGACTGTTATAGGCTTTTCATTATGGACTGCAGACTGTGTTGCTTTATCAAAGTCTTAGAACATTAAGCATAGTTATTTGGTTTTCATCAAAAGAGCAAGGATGGACTAACATGGATGTAGCTGGGTGTGTGTGTGTCAGGGGGCATCGGCCCCCCTCAGATCAACAAAACAAAAGAAATACTTAACTAATTGACCAATCGTGTCGGTTCTGCACCCCCAACCAAGTCCTGTCCCCTAACAAAAATCCTTGCTACACCCATGTAGACTGAGTAATAATCATGTCAGCTGACCCAGTTCAATCACAGTAGTTGTGGAGACAGGTACTCCATGTTTGAGACAGAGCTTTCCATACACTTCCTTGGGGAAAATGTTTTACCTGAAACTAAAAGCCAAGGTAAGGATAAACAGAATTGGTCTCACGTGCTCAAGGGCCTCCATGATGCTGTGACCAGAGACATCTTCTGCAAAACTTTCCACTTGATCAACAACCATCAGAAAATTGACAAGTAGAAAAGCAATATTGGCAGTCACACACACCAAAACACTATCCAGGACAAATCTTCAGAGTGCTGCTGTGATGATTGTGACTGCCTTGCTGGTTTAGTGTAGCTGTTGATAAGGTTAACCATATGCTAACCCTTTCTCTTAATGCAGGTTCTGATGGTGATAATCTTTTCAATGGTGTGCACAAGTTAAGTGCATTAGGCATGTAGATTCCAGTGCAGGAGAGTGCCACTGAAGAGGTAATCAAGGATATCTACATGGAAATTTCAAACAATGTTGTTAACCATGAAGTGTTTGCTTCCCCACTTCCCCAATCTGTGAAATGCGAATAACAGTGACCTTCTTCCTTAACAAATTTGCTTTGAAGGTGACAGGGAAAAGCATAGTTAGAAGAAGAAGAAGAAGAAGAAGAAGAAGAAGAAGAAGAAGAAGAAGAAGAAGAAGAAGAAGAAGAAGTAGAAGTTTGGATTTGATATCCCGCTTTATCACTACCCTAAGGAGTCTCAAAGCGGCTGACATTCTCCTTTCCCTTCCTCCCCCACAACAAACACTCTCTGGGGTGAGTGGGGCTGAGAGACTTCAGAGAAGTGTGACTAGCCCAAGGTCACCCAGCAGCTGCATGTGGAGGAGCGGGAAAGCAAAGCCAGTTCACCAGATTACGAGTCGACTGCTCTTAACCACTACACCACACTGTGAAAGTGATATATAAAGTAATAATAAACTTTGGATTATTTCTAATTGCCCCTTTTGTTTTGCCACAAAATCTATATGTATCCAATTGGAGGAGAGGCATATGATACTAGGAAAAAGAAGCTAATTCTGTCTTGCAGTTTTGGTTTAATCATCGTCGTTATGCTTGGTTATATTTTTAGTCATCATGAATACTACAGCTTGAGTTTTCTTTCCCATGGAAATTAAAACAGAGCTATATTTTACCATAATAGAGAAATGGCAAACTCTGTTACCTATGATATCTCAGTTCTTAGTTATATGTGTTTAGTTATAAGCTGCAAAATGATAGATGAAGCCATTTTTTGAAAGTGAGAGATTATAAAGATTAAAGACTGTGGTGACTTATCAAAATCTCTAATGCTTCCTTTTTGCTGTTGCTTTTAATTCTTATCAGTGACACAGCATAAACTCCAACATATTGGATTGAAATGCCATTTATTTTTATATAGTCCCACTATTGTGCAGAAAAATATTGAATTTTGTAATTCGATGAACCAACATCCTACTGAGCATTAGTTATAGAGGCAAATAAAACTCAATATGCTGTGTCATAATGGAAGATAAAATTAGGGGAAACAGTTCACCAGCTTTATTTGGAGTGGTAGCCAAACATAATTTGGCCCATAAAACATGAGACTCGTGCATTTTTTGATAGGGGAGAAATGTCCTAATTGAATAATATGCAAGCCATAGTAACAAATTATATCAATTACTGCTAATCTTGGCTGTTACCAGAGTAATTCAACCATGTGAGAGAAGCACACTTGGTCCCACTGAAGCCATACATATTATATTTCTCTCCCTCAGCCTAAGTTGAGAGTGTCTCATGAGCAGGCATTCCAACAATCATATGTTATTTTCCTCATGAGGCTGTGCCAATGGGGTAACTTTTCATGGCAAATTTTAAATGTATGAATTTGAGTATTGTGTGAGAGATAATATTCTTGGTGCACACAGCAAAATGACCAACTCCCATGACCCACTGACAAAGAAATAAGGTAGTTTGAATGATGCAAAATGGTCATCACAATGCCATGTTGCCCATGAAGTCATATCAGCATAGCTATAACTGTACTGTCTGCTGTAGCAAAAATGAAGTGCCTTGTTGCATCTTAAACAGAGTTACAGTGGTACCTTGGGTTACAGACGCTTCAAGTTACAGACGCTTCAGGTTACAGACTCCACTAACCCAGAAATAGTACCTTGGGTTAAGAACTTTGCTTCAGGATGAGAACAGAAATCGCACAGCGGCGGCAGTGTGGCAGCAGCAGGAGGCCCCATTAGCTAAAGTAGTGGTTCAGGTTATGAACAGTTTCAGGTTAAGAACGGACCTCCAGAGTGAATTAAGTTCTTAACCCGAGGTACCACTGTATTGTAGTATTTAGAGTTTCAGCAAATGCAGGCAGAAGCAAAATCCTTGGTTGGCGTGTGTGTGTGGGGGGTATAAAAATGGGAGCAGGGCAAAATAACAATGAAATACAGAAGGTGCAATGTTTGTTTACGTTATGCACTCTGTCAAAGGCTGATGTGTATTGGGAGGTGCATCGCATTATTCAATGAATCTTTGCTAGACTTAGCACAGAAAGGCGTACAGGTCAATTCAGTGAATATGATCTAGAAGAAGACCTCAGATTTTCCTCAAAGACACTATGTTTATATTCTTACATTAAGTAATTTCAAAAACATCTTCCATGAGGTGTGTCAGGAGAAATGCTACGTAACTGCAAGAAGATTTTTAATTTCCCCTAAATTGGCTTCCCACTCAGAAAACAGTCTGGGTTATTTTTGAAATAATGTCTGAAAGGAAGGAAGACCTCAAATAAATAGCTTTCAGGACTCTGATCTAAAAGGATCTGATTTCTAGCTACTCTTTCCTTCTGTCTCCAGTCACCTAAACGTTCATCCTTTTGCATCATGTGTGGATATCTCAGTTTGGTTTTACGTTGTAGATTGTTTTGTTGCCCATTGTCTGTGGATTGTTTTTATGTGCATAGCTTAGAAATACAAATAATAATAATTTCCGCTTTGCCTATCTAGATGGATCAGGGGTATAATGATAGAGCAATCTCATAGGACCCAGAGGAGAAGCTAGCTGTGCACCTGGGGAGGGGGCTAGCCCCCCACAGGGGTGGGGCAAACAGCGAGCATCCCATGGGGATGACACCCAGAGCAGGGCAGGCCGCACCCACCACACTCCCCTTCCTCCACCAGTGATAGGACCATAGGAAGCTGCCTCAGAAAATGACTCTTTCCCATCCCTGCCTGGAGTTTCTGGTGAATGAACCGGCAACCCTCTACTGCTGAACTAAAGCCCTTCCTCTGTTCATTCTCCTCCATGTTCTTCTTGCTAGGAGAAGTCTGCTTTCTTTTGATGTTCTGCCAGCCTGCTTTTTCTTTTCTTTTAACTTGTTTTTTTAAAGTTAGAAATGTCCAATTATAATAAATAGCCTAGAAGCTATTTAACGCTGATGTTACCAAAATTACTACATCAGATTTCACTGGCTGTTTTGAGTCTATAATAACGTAATGGTTTCAACCATTGCAAGGTGGCAAAAAAAAAAAAAAAACAAAAAAAAACACCCCAGGCCTCGTATATCCTTGTGTGATCTCATGCCATTAAATAATGCAGGTTACAACATGCCAGGACTTTCTCTTTAACAGAAGAAACACACAGTCACACACGACATTGCCGCTCATTTAATTGATTGGATGTTTGTATTCTTTCCTAACAGTGCCAGAAATAGACAGAAATGATTTCACTTAGATTTTCCCAAGCAGAAAATGGAATGACATAAACTGGATTAAGCATGTAATATCCTTATATCTGCTGCCAAGTCCCCCTCCTAATTTAGTATTCAATCATTATAACACAGTCCCTATATCCATATGTGTATACAGATGATGACATTGTCGGTAGAGATGGACTAGCTCCCTTTGGTTTGACTTGGTCAGGTCCATCAAATCCAAGTCTCCTTCAAAATTTGGAACTGTTGTGCTCCTGATTGCACCACTATATATCCCCTGGGAACTGGGTGCTGCAGCATAGATAACAAAGAAGGCTTGCTTGTGGTTTTCCTGGGAACATCTCCCTGGCTACTATTGTAGCGCATGACGTAGAATGACACTTGTTAGTTTAACAATATTTTTTCTTTGTTATTGTTCTTACATGTAATACAATCATGGGATGCTTTCCATTAAGAACATAAGACAAACCTGATGGATCAGGTCAATGGTCCCATCTAGTCCAGCATACTGTTCTCACAGTGGCCAACCAGATGTATGTGGGGAGCTGGTGTCAGAGACTGGCAGGACACTGATGAATGTTCACTGGAGGAAGGGGGGGATGGAGTCTGACTTGAGAGAGGGGGTCAGTGATTTGTGGGGAGATGTACCGGCAAGGAGGCAAGAGTCGGAAGGAGGGGAAGCTTCAGTGCTGGAGGGTGGAGCACAAGATGGGAGACCCATCCAGATGGGTGGGGTATAAATAGTAAAACAACAACAACAACAACAACAACAATGCAAGTTGGTTACCATCACTGCCAGTTGTGGGACTGCGTTCCATAGTTCATGTGTTGCAAAAATATTTTCTCTTATCTGCACCAAATATTCCAACATTCCTCTGAGATATTATTCGACTCCAAGTCCCATCAGCCCCAGACAACCTGTCCAACGGTTATGAATGAAGGGAGTTGTAGTCCAACAACATCTGAGGGACACAGATTAGCAAGTTCTGCCCTAAAGTTTTGAGAATGAAAAAAAAGAGGGGCAGGACACACAAGAGATTTTATGATTTTAGAAGCAATAAACAGATAATTTTTCTCCACCATTCATAATGCAAGGCTTTGGGATCAGCTGATAGCATGTAGTAAATTCAGATTTTGTTGTCAGCAGCTTATGTGACTAGAATTATTAGCATTTTCACCAGCAATTATTAAGGAATAAATTGTACCTAATAGGCTAGCAGCATTGTAATTCTGAAAGAGTCACTCTTACTTAATGAAGAGACACAAGGACTGCTTTCTTTAAGTAGCAAAATGTTTTGTTTGATTAAACGTTAATGAGATTTAGGCAAATAATGACCGCTAGTTATTTATATTCAATTGACCGGCTATTTCATTATTGCAAATTAGGATTCTGATGTCTGAAAAGTTTATGGCACATTGCATCTGACAAGATTGCCCACCAAAACAAAGTCACCGCTGGAAGAATTGTGTATCTAAGGTTGCAGGTCTAACCACACTTTTATGTAATCATCTTCATCCAAGCACATTTATCAAGATTTAGTAGTAAATTTACATGGCATTTACTTCCATGTAAGCCTGCTTAAGTTAGCACCCAATGGTTTTGAGAGGTCTATTGCATACAGAATATTATGGAAAACTCCCAGCCTGCTTTCTTGTTCTACAGCCAACCTCCACTCCTGAAGGTATATGGGAGGTATAGTCCTTGTTCTTGGTGCAAAATGCCTGGATTGAGGCCAATATGTTTTTGGACCAGGTCTGTGGTCCCTTATCCTATGGGCAAGTCCTTGGTCCTAATTTTCACATTTTGTGGCACATTTAAACAGCTTACACAATGTGACCTACTTATGAAGCATGAGGAAATAACTTGCACAAGTCACGATACAGAGGTTTCTGAGTTTGGAATGTACCCTGCTCACAAAGGTTGATAAGACTCTGCCCCCTCATCGTACATGACAGCATTCATGCAAAACGTCCACTTGCATAAACTTCCAAATGTGCAAGTCAGATGCGGCAGGTACTATAGCTCAGCCGGTTTCCTGGATGTGCTTGTATAGAAGCTTGTGAAGGGGTTTGGATGTTCATTCAGAGAGTCTTCAGTGTACTCCACCATACTCTCGCCTTAACATTTTAGATGGGAGCAATATCAAGGCTAAGGGACGCGGGTGGCGCTGTGGGTAAAAAGCCTCAGCGCCTAGGGCTTGCCGATCGAAAGGTCGGCGGTTCGAATCCCCGCGGCGGGGTGCGCTCCCGCTGCTCGGTCCCAGCGCCTGCCCACCTAGCAGTTCGAAAGCACCCCCGGGTGCAAGTAGATAAATAGGGACCGCTTACCAGCGGGAAGGTAAACGGCTTTCCGTGTGCTGCGCTGGCTCACCAGATGCAGCTTTGTCACGCTGGCCACGTGACCCGGAAGTGTCTCCGGACAGCGCTGGCCCCCGGCCTCTTGAGTGAGATGGGCGCACAACCCCAGAGTCTGTA
Source organism: Podarcis muralis (assembly GCF_964188315.1). Taxonomy (NCBI): domain Eukaryota; kingdom Metazoa; phylum Chordata; class Lepidosauria; order Squamata; family Lacertidae; genus Podarcis; species Podarcis muralis. Next base: position 52,389,727 of record NC_135662.1, on the reverse strand, counting down.
AAGACTGGCCCGTACGGGCAGGGGTACCTTTACCTTTTTTTAATATCAAGGCTAGCATGGGCCAAGCAATCTATATAACCAGAAGTATGATGACAGTGAGAGTTCTCATACTTAGGGATGGGGGGGGGGGGGAATTCGGTTTGTATACCATCTTCACCTAATTTGCACTTCTCAAGGTAATACACAATCTGAAATGCAGCTCTCCTTAAATATCTGATTTTGCATTGTGGTTCTCTAACCAAAATGGTCAATACATAGTCGACGTCATCCAACCTCCCCCTCAAACTTTGTGCAAACAAGTTAGGATAAATGCTCAATAAATGGGTCATCTGGAAGCAAGCTAAGGTACCTGAGTTTGATGGCATTCTACTGCAATTTGGGGGTGGATATTTATGATAGGGTATACATTTCACTCACATTCTCTTTGTTTCATTTAATATGTGTATTAGTCAAACAAAGTTGTAGAGGACAAGCTTTGGCCTGTAACTATATTACTAGCTTCTGTCTTGTTTTATGACATAAAAATCTAACATCAAAGAATCCTGTCTGGGAAATGCCCATACTCACTGGCTTCAAAGAGCCAAAACTGGTTTTTTTGGTGGGGGTTTTTGTGCACCGGAAACTCTTCTATGGTATTGTGCATGCCTACATAGCAAATCAGTAGAAAGCTCCAGGCAGCATTTCAACCAGCTCACAGCACAACAGTAGGTCCCAATGAATTCAGTGCAGCTTCCTCTTGGGTAAGTGTATATAGGATTTCAGCTGCAGTTTCCTTGTGAGCAGATGGTACAAAAAGTTTATGCTGGTTTTGTATGGCTAGTCTTCATTCAGCACCATTCCTTCAAAAGCAACAATATACCTTTGCTGCTTCCAGAAAACTGAATATTGGTAGGACACCACAGCAGACTTTGTTATGTAGTTTGTAAGAAAACAGGTGAGAGAAACCTGTCTTTTGGCTTTAACATCAAGGAAAGCAGGATGTAATGCTCTTCCTACAAAAGAAATTCCTTACACATAGATAATTGCCTTGTTAGGAAGAAAACTAACCTCTTTTGTTAACTGAACATTCAGTTATGCGATTCCTCCACAATAGTAAAGGCTAGCACAAGTTTACAGTCTTATGTCCTATTTTGTGTGGATAAAGCCTTGACCACACAATCTCTTACTGGCCTGATTCAAATTTTCCTCATTCTCCACCCCTCACCCTCTGTTTCTGTGTTACACACATTCTCAGCAGAATCCTCTTCCCAAACGAAATGTGCCACATTTCAGGCTCCAAGAACATCAAGTAACCATCCTTATGCTTCAGCCAAGAACCTTTTAACTGTAAAGATATACAGCAGCCCGAAAAATAGTTATGTTTTCACTTTGAACAGATAGAACTGTGATAATATTGAAGAAATCATTGAAGGAGAAAGCAGTTTTAGAAGTAATAACATCCAAGAGCTGAAGCATTAGGTTAGAAAGAAGAAAAGAACTGTCTGCCTTAACATGTCAGAGAGCAGCTAATTTCAAAGTTGAGTTGTCAAAATTCTCCATGCTTACAGTTTGTCTACAAGTAGTAATTGGAGACAAAGTGAACCTTACTCTGATGGGAACAAATCTACCCCACATCTCCAAAATATGTCTCCTCTTAACAGATTTGCACCAAACGTCACAGAGAACAGGGTTTACTTCCAGTGAATTAAAATATAGAAGATGGTACATTTTCCTCAAAGTAAGGGAAGGGAAGGTTCCTCTAAATTTAAGGATGTGCAATTTGTACAGAATGCCAAGTATCAGTTCATCCAAATCTGTAAGAAGACATCTGGTGTCTCTCCCCTCTCCCAATAAAATAAATTCTGGAAGTATTTTCCCCACAAAAATATTAAATGACAAAATGGTTGTGACACTAAAAGGTGGCATTGAAATCAGGTGTTCCATTTGACTGGTAGGGCTACAGTTTCTCAAGAGTCATTTCTATGTCTCAAGTGAAATGGCTGCTGAGAAAAATCTATTCATGGTGGAACTAAAGTGGTCATGACAGCTTATCCTTAGTTTATCATTCACAGCTGGTGAACTAAACGAATTTATGCCAAGTAAGCTCTTACTTCTAACCAAGTAACAAAATAAGGAGATAATTGCAAAAGAAGCTTAAGCCTTTCACAGTTTGATGCAAACATATTAAATGGTGTGACTGACCTTATGTAATACCATAACTGAACTCATAAATGTCAGCAAACATATTCTTTAAAGCAATCAAATATCTGGGCAGCTACAAATTCCACAGCAAGAAAGCAAACAGTTCTTCTCTTGCTTCAACATCAGTGGTGAGTCTGGCTTACCAATGCTTGGATTCTAAAATAAAATTCTGGCACATTTTATGAGCTTCAGTAGGAACTTGAGTGAAACCTCACCCTAACCACTGTAGCTTTGCATGTATGATAGGCTTGGGGTTGTTTTATTAGGAGTATAAATGCCACTAGATGGAACTGAATTTGGCTGAGAGAACATCAAAAAACTTTGATGACGATTGTCTGTCTCTCAACAGAACAACAGAACTTACTGAAAATCCACTTGTGATGGAAGGTAACTACATTTGAGCTTTAATGTTCCAATCTTAAATGTTTTTTTGCCATAATATTAATAGAAAATTGACATGGCATTGTGGTTTGTAAGTTTAATATCTGGAACAGCAGTTGGACGCTAATTGAATAGGATGCTGAGTTGCTGAGTTATTTGTTGGTGCAGCTATTGTGTCAATAGTAAAGGCACAGGGAAATGAAAATTGCTAGCATGAACCAGACTATTGGTCCATTTAGCTCAAGTTAACTGGATGTGCTAAGGAAACTCAAAAGAAATAATGATGGCATTTGTTTTCCCCTTCTTTGAACACGGAGGTTGTGTTTCTGGCTGTTGCAGCGAATTGTCTGATGGACAGGTGAACATACAGAAAGTTTAAGAAAATATGCAGATTGCTTCTGTTACATAATTAGGTTGCCATTATTCACATCCTTATCCCATTCTGTATGTATAGCTCAACATTTAGCAGTCATAATATTTTATATTGTTCTGATGGCTTTTTATATTATATTTTTAATGGGTGGTTTCCCATCCATCAGTGGAATGGGAAGGAATGCAATTTTGGGTTCTTTCCCTTGCCCCAACAGCCCCCTCATGCTTTTCTCTAAATCTGCTCTAGAGTGTTAGTGAAGTCCAACTTTATGGAGAAGATCTGGCAAGATTGGGGGGGGGGACTTGCAAAACAAAAAAACCCCACCCCCTTTCCCATTTCGTCAGCAGAACAGCACCACTAGATTTCATCCTTTGCATATTTTATCAATGCCATCAACTGCTTTAGCACTTCTGCATTGAAAAAGGTCCATAATCATAGTAATAGCAATAATAATTCAGGCTGTGTATCTGGCAAGAAGAAAAATCCTGTTAATGTGTCAGTTTGCTCATTTGTTATATTCTGTTTCTGTAGGAAATCTGAGATCTAGGCAGCCTGTGAGAAGTGGGGGGTAGGAGTTGTTATGCTGTCCAGAGCAGCAGTAACAGCATAATAACAATTAAATCTAAGATGGCAGAGAAAAAGTGATGAAAGCCAAGGTGCTAAAATGAGCACAAAGACAACATATAGCACCCAGTATGGGGGAACCAGCTGTGTTGCCCTAAATCTGGTTATGTTTGTATAATCAGAGGCAATAGGCTGTGATTCCATCTAGTATGGATACTTTTAAAGGAAATAAAATATTGTCTTCTAGTGAATGGAAGCCAAAGTTAGGTGGCATGAGAGACATCACCACTACAGTGTGACATTGAATTAGTACTATTAGAAGCACAGCTCTAAGATCAGAATTTTCTAATGTCTTGCAGTGCATGGCAAATAAGAACTTTATATACTAAGCTGTGCATGTAAATCCATGATTAACCTGCAGTGTCCCTTACATTGACATCACGATTGATTTCATCAGAGCATTTCCAGACTCATGCAGAGCAGTTACACAAGAAAACTAATCGTTCTGTACAAAGGGTTGCAAACCTGACATTACACAGTATTAGTAGAAGAAGATCAAAGCTGGTTAAGCTTTGCACCTGAGGAGTGTGAAAATGTAAAACTCTGTCTCCTGCCATCTTTCCTTTTTTAAACAGCCCTTGAAATGCACATGGAGCAGAGCAGCATATTGCATACATTTGTTCAAAGAATTTCTAAGATACGATAGAAAACACACACACATAGGCACAGAGATATAGCTACATAACTTCTAGATGGAGTGTTCTAGCAGCTTAAACCATGACAAGGGTGAGGAACCTGAGGGCCCTCAGATGTTCTAGGACCAATAGTCAGGGATGATGGGAACTGTAGTCCAATAATCTCTGGAGGACCCTGAGTGGATGTGAAACATAGTTAAAATATGATGTATGCTGACATTAAATTGTACACTCTAGAGGAGAAGACTCCCCTTGGGAAGCTGTGATGCTTTTTATCTCTCAAAACAGTATAGTATTATGCACCTTCTTCTAACAGTCAATGAATAACAGCATGTTCCTGAGGGAACAGTCTTAATGGTATGTTGCAGCAGAGACAGCACCTTTAGGCGACATCTTATGGTATCTAAAAGATAATAAATTTATTGCAGCATAATCTTTTGTGGGCACCTTAATCAGAAGCATGATGTAGTCCTCTAAGGAAGCAGACAGTGCACTTCAGTGTTGTTTAATTACTTCTGTTGCTAAACTTGGGTGGATTATACAAAGCCTCAAAACTTTGCATGTCGAGGTCCCCAGGTCCACCCCAATAACTCACACATCACACAGAATTTTTGTTTAAGGTTTTTGGCATAATTTTGGCCACAACTTTATTAAAATACAAATTTGTGAGTGGTTGCTTAGGCATTGGTTGCGACTATCTGCCCCCACCATGGGGGACAGACTGACATTCCGCACAATGCGAAAGTCAGAATGGGGAATTACACTTGGGGGTTACGCGGAGCAGGGAACCTGCCCTCACCCCAAATGCAACCAGGAGCTCATTGCTAAGGCCCAAGCCCCCTTGACAGAGTGGACAAGCAATAGTTAGCCCCCAATACCTTTAACGGAATCCCTTGCAGCAGCAGCATTAGAGGGGCAGGCACAGCCAATCCATGCCCCTCAACCAACCAAACCATAAACCAATGCCTAACCGCAACCTTACAAGTTGTGACAATTTGCTACGCAGTAGGCAAAAACCAAATGGCCCCAGCCAATCAGCCAGATGGACAAAATTCCTACCAGGCCTCTGCTCCAAAGCAGACGACCCCATGACAGGCATAGCAAGGTCAAAGCGAACAACCCTATTCTAGGGAGGGAGGGACGGGCAATCCGCTGCACGGGCGAAAAGAGGAAGTCCTAGCCTCGTGCAAGGAGTTTTAGCATTTCTGGCTGTCACTCAATAAATGGCAACATTAATTTCTTCCCAACAACAAGGGAAGCCCCAATCGCATCAGTGGCCAACGATCAGTTAGCCCGCCCCCAACTTTGGAGTGTCCTGGCGGCCCCCACCGCAACACGTGCTCTCCATGAAGGAGAACACGCTTTGTTTAAAAATATGTTAACACTAAGCTCCACAAAAATTCATAAACAAAAGGTAATAAGTGTCGTATATAATAAATTCCTCGTGGAAAAACTATATAAAAGATAATGAAATCCATTTTAATCTTCTGGAGCAACATTTCAGTGCAAGGAAAGAGAGCATTCTCTTTCATTTGTCAACACCTCCCTTTTTGTTTGGTGATTCAAATGACAATTTTGAAAAATGCTAATAGCCACATGTAGAGAGAGGGGGTGGGGAAGAGACAGATGGACAGACAGGTGTGTTTGTTTGTGTGTGTGTTTGTCACAGCAAAAGCATAGAATGGAACCTTGTGTTCCTTCAAAGAAGCATTTGGGTTCCATTATATGCTTTAGCTTAATTGATTCAAGATGTACCTTATGGTGCTCAGCATACCCCCCCCCCCCCGGAATAATTGTGTGGATTACAATAGGATGTGGAAATCAGAAAAAGGGACTTTTTTTCATTAAGGATAATAACATGTCTATTCCTTGCAGTTTGAAAATGATTAAAAGAGACATATGAAACTAACTCAGAAACAAAAATGTGTGCATATTTATTGCTTTCCTTAGCCTTCTTCACATCTTCAAAAGTGTGGCTTGTCAATGTGTCACAGTGACTGGGTTTGTGGCAGCTCTCCTCCCTCTCCTCCCCGCACAATGTTTTGGTTGGACCTGGATACACAAAGCCGGTGCTCATATATACTCATATGTTATGCAGGGTCTGTACATGTGCCTGGTTATGAAGGCATGAAAAAACATTTTTCTGAAAAGATTATTGTGGGGGGTGGGGCTGGTTTCAATTTTTAATTTGCTGCAGACTAAGTACAACATCCTAATAAAAACTGGTATGTTAATCACATTCAACTCAGAAATTTTAATTAACCACCACTGTCTTGTTGCTGATGTGCTTCTCAGGTTCACATCAGAGCTAAACAAAACTATGGTACACTATTGGGTTGGACTCAGAAGTTCCTTGCATAAGAAGACAGATATGTTTGTTCTTCCTGAAGTTCCTCTAACCCTCAGAATCAGTGTTCAGAGAATATTAGAGCCCCACATTATTTATGGAGCAGTGGAGGAGAGTTGGAAGCCCCATATGACTCATGGTGCTGCTAAGTTGGGGGGGATTTTAAATATTTTTAAATATTCATTAATCGGTCCCATCATTATTTGTTTTCCTGCAGTCCTTGAGGTGAAAAATGTAGACCTAAACTGTGCTCAGAACTGCAGCAACCACCACACACAGTTTTTTAGTTCTAATAAACTAATTGTGAGAAGAGGCAAGCTGTTTGGGTTCTATGTGCATTTCCAAAACCGGGCATGGGATGATGACAAGGACAAGATCACATTCACGGTGGCAACAGGTAATTCTTTTATATGATGACAAACGTGCTCCATAAAGTCACTAGAGGTCTTATGTTAAAAGCTTTAGTGTTTAGGGAGAACCTCTGTTTACTGTATTCCTAATGGTTAAGTACCACTGATTTAGAGCTTTTGTTACAATCAGGTGGTATGTGAATTTTGTTAAATAAAATGTATCATACAGGATTGATGATCTTTGAGCTACTTCATACCTATTTTCTCTGCATTAGCTGATGTTGGCGCTGTTATAACAAAGAGTCGTATTCATAGAGGTCTGCAGAGCTTTTTCTGTCAAAGGAGAACACTGAATGAACATGAAAAAAATTCATTTTCATGGAACTATTCATAGAATTCCCTTAATACACTTCGCCAACAGTAGATGGCTCACACAGATAGATAACCTTTCTGAATATTTCAGTAAGCCAAAAACAACCTGTGTGTTGACTTGTGCAGCTTTAGCCTATGCTTGTTTACTCAAAGTAAGTTTCTGTGATTTCAGACAAGGTTACTTCCAAGTAAATAGGCATAGGATTGTTATTGCATTGAATGTATGGGGTGAAATTGCAAAAAACAAAAACAAAAGCCAAACTAAACCACCCAAAATATATATTTATAAAATTGCATGCAGTTATTAGAAAAAATGAAAAGAACACACCCTACTTACTTTCAGAATTTAGTAAAAAGAGATCCTTACATATTGTATCATGTTCATTCTTTGATCTTCATAGGACCTTAATTCTAAAGATACGAATCTTTGCTCATCTTTGGAAGCCAGCCATTATCTTCATTCATTCTCCTATGCTTCTTTGAAGTTCAGCATCATATTAATCTCACAAATCCTATATAACGTTTTGCATCTTTATTCTTTCACCAACAATTGTAAATAACAAAACAGTTCTTGCGTTCACTTCCTTTTTGAACAACTTTCTTGAACAGGTCCGAAACCCTGCGAATCTCTCGGAACAAAGAGCATCTTTCCTTTAGGGCAATCTCCAAATCAAAGCCACTGGAATGCTTGCTACAAACTCCATAATGAACAAAGCCTCTATGTCAGTCTGTTCCCTCCCGCCAGTGCCTGTATTGGCTGCTACACTCTGAATATGTGTCTAGTGTCATGTGAACACTCAAGCACCCAACATCTGGGAGACTTTTATGTTCTCTTCAACCCTTGGTGTTCTGGTAAGAATCAATAAGAAACTTCTTGTCTGGATAGTCTTGCTAAGCAAGTGCCTGCAGACACAGACAATTTGTGAGAATGTGTATTTCTGTAGTAGTAGTAGTAGTAGTAGTAGTAGTAGTGAGGAAAGACTTTTGGGTTGAGTAAAGAAACATATATATAAAAGCAGATATTAGGCTTGGGGGTACGTGGGATGTTAACACATCACATGCTTGTACACAGAAACAAATATACTGTATTAGCACACTCAAGGTAGTATACGATTAATGAAACTCTGGAAATGGTATTAGACTTTTTTGTATTTAATTGCTATTATTTTTTCCAATACGAAATAAACATTTTACAAACTTATTCATATCCAATGGCTTCCCTTCTTCTCTTTCCATGGTTCATTTTAAATATCTTCCATTCCTGCATATTTTACTCTAACCATTCAAGTCAGTTTTCCATTTTTACACCATTCAAACATTAATTACACTGTTGAATTTATCTTAATGCCATCAGCGTTTTCAGTTGTGTACAATTATCTTTCATATACTGTATTCAATAAACATTTCCCACTCTTCTTTAAATATATGTCCTTCTTGCTCTCTTTTTCTATGCGTTAGACCTGCAAGTTCTGCATATCCCAACATCTTAAGTTGCCAGTCCACTTTGTCTGGGACCTCGCTCATTTTTCACTTTGGGGCTAACAAAACACAGGCCTGGTATTAGACATATTTTTACCAAACCATTCCTTAAACTGTAGCTATTGAAAGCAGTACTGCAAAGCAGCCATTTTGTTTATCCATTATTTGATGGATTCATTTGCAGCATGTAGATCCAAATTGGTTTGCCATATTTAAAGCATGCTTGATATTAGAGGCTTGTCCCAAAGGTATGATAATAAAGGGTCATTTACATATGCGTCAAAATGATCTCATCACAGCTGAATGCATGAACTGCCTGTACTGGAAAAAATATAAATCTCATGCCTGATCTGTTATGTCAGAGCTGGTGTAAATTTTTTGAAAATTCTGCCCTTGATATTGGAACTTGTTCAGAGACCTTGTCTATATTGTTTTCTCAGATGACCCTGTGTATTTAGACAATCAAGCTCACAGAGAAGAGTATGTCCTGAATGAGCATGGGATTGTATTCCAGGGGCTTCCCAAACACATAACTTCTCATCCATGGTATTTTGGACAGGTAAATGCAAGATTATGGCTCTTGAATGTATTATGAGTTTCACCTTAGTCTTTAGATTAGATTAATTATACTCTTGGACACAAATTGTCTATGGAAAAAGAGATGTACATAAAGTGCTTTCTATCCAATGGCTGTAGCCAGTGTTGCATATTTAAAAGTAAAATCCCCCCCCCCTTGCCTCAGCACCCTGTGGGGGAGAACTGCCTGAACTGCCCTAAATCAATTGCTGCTTCATTATTTCCTTAAAATGAAATAATAACCTTCACTGAAGCTTTGCAGCATGTACATTCATTTACATTTTAATCATTATTTGCCAAACCAGTTCAGTTAGAAGTTTCATTGGGGGGGGGGTGGAATTTATTGGTTGTTAGCTCTAATGCAAAGCCATCCTGTTCACATTTCAAAAATGGCACTAACTCAACAAAGACTTCAAAAGCAAAGTGAGAAGCAGTTATTTCTACTTATATTTAGTTAATCTACATTTCTTGGTGTCAGCTGCATTTATTTATTTATTTATTATTGCCTCACATTTCCAGTTCTACAGATTCCTGGCAGTCCAGTAGTTGTTCTCTGCTATAACAGGGAAATTTTTGTTCTGAATATTTGTGTCACAAATGGCTTCAAAATGAGTGCTCATATTTTGTGTGTTTAGTTCCAAGATGGCATTCTGGATATCTGTCTGAAAATTCTGGACACAAGTACAAACTTCCTTCGTGATCCTGGCATGGATTATTCCTGTCGCAATGATCCCGTGTACATCAGCAGGGTGTTGAACAGTATGGTAAAGTTTGAGTACAGGACGTTTAATTGACTCCTTGTGGATATATTTGCCTATAACCACCCCTGGCATTGGTTTGCCTCTGTCTCTCCAGTCATTACTAGAGGCTGGCTCATCACAAATCTGTCAGCAGGCACAACCCCAGAGAAATTCCTAGGAAATGTGTGTTTGGCTTATGTAAATTGCTAAATTGCCCACTGATAGTCAGCTTTGCAAACGTAACTGTGCCTGTCTTTGTTAAGGTGGGGGAAATGGTTGTTATGATGACTGGAGAACAGTAGTACATCTCTTAAATGACAGCTCCCTGGCCCCGATAAATATCTCTTAAATCCCTGGCACCAATAAGAACTGCAACAAATGTTTATATATAGATATATATGAAAAATCACCCACCACCACCATCTTTAATAAGAAGCAGATGAATTTCTATTCCTAATAGTTTTCTGCTATGTTTCAGAAACCCATCTGACTTCTCCTAGACACTAGGCATTTGGTGTTGTTGGTTCCATGCTGTGGAATGCTGTTCCAAAAGAGATTTGACAGGGATCCTTGCTGGCAATTTTCTTATATCTCTCAAAGTTCTTTTTATGCTACCTGGCCTATTCAGTTGTTTAGTTGCCGCCCAAGATGGGCAAGTCATTTTTATGATTGTTTTGCATTGCTTTTATGGTATCTTAGTTTTGCACCTGTATGTATCTTTATGCACTGCATTGATATTTTATATGAGTGGGTACTTTGTAAATATTTTTATATTAAAAAACAACAACAACAGGATTCTGGATGGTAGGATTAGAATCAAAGAGATGAAAGTGATGAAATAATATAAAATCTCACCCTACAAAGGGAGGTTTCAGGATGGGGGAGGGAAGAGAGAGAAGAAGATGGCCTGCAATTCATGTACCCAGTGCTTCAGTATTGCTAAATGTATGGACATATTAGTGACTGGTGAGGACCATTGGTAGCCCCATGGAAATATTTCTGAGCATTCTATCAACAGAATATAATAACAATATTTTTTAAAAAAGAAAAGAGGTACGCATTGCTATTTATTTTTAATTTCCCTGGAGTTTTGTCTAAACAACTCTTAGTCAAATTTAATTTCTTCACAGAAACACACATAAAAAATCATGTGCATACGGATGATGTATTGCGTACCAGGGTAATGTATAGTGAATCTTAAATTCACTTACTGTGGAGTGGGGGTAAGTCAGAGCACCATGTGCCATTGCCCACCGTAAAGGGACCACCATTACTTGTTCTGATACTTCAGGCTGAATATAGCAACTGAATGTGACCCAAACTCTGTTTTCTCTTTGTCTCACCCCGCCCCCTTAAAAAAAGCCTGTACAATTTCAACTGGGATTTGCTTATTTTAATCTTGTAAAACAACATGTAGATGACTGATTCTCTGTAAATATTTATATAAATGTCCATCTTCCCATGGCCAAAAGCAGAGAGCAATGGCCTCTGAAAAACGGTATGCCTACTGTATAGTATAATAAGAACTGAGCAGGTGAATTTGTGCTTTAAACTATTGCATTTACATGCATCTCTCCCGGGTCAAGATTAATTGTTTCAGGTATATGTTAGTCACATCCTGTTGCCTTTTATGATAGGGATGATCATTGTGCACGAAGTGATGTATGCTGATTCCGTGGAATGTTCAAGCTAGGTATGGCAAGGATATTACTCTTGAGCACTGAGTACCAGCACCTTTCTGTTTTCAGATCTGTTGCCACAAGAAGAAAAGCATTCTGAAACTTCCACCCAGTAATAACTACTTGCAGGGACACAATCCTTTAATGTGGAATGGAAGTGCCCCTATCCTCCGCCAGTGGTTTCAGAGCAAGTGCAAGCCTGTCAAATATGGGTACTGCGGGACTTTTGCTTCGGTCATGTGTACAGGTAGGGGGCATGAATGGTCCTAACAGAAAAATGCTTTCTCAGATGCAGATGGCAACTACTAAATTCAACAAAAAATTAAATGGCGTCTGTTTGGTGTGATGGGATGACACCCAATAATGTCAGATAAAGAACTATCCCCCCTAAAAAAGAATGCTAGTTATTAAAAATGTACAGAGTAGAAAGGCTGAAATTCTACTATTTCTACATAGCTCAGTTGGTAGAGCATGAGATTCTTAGTCTCAGGGTTGTGCGTTCAAGCCCCACATTGGGCAAAAGATTCTTGAATTGCAGAGGGCTGGAGTAGATGAGCCTTGTGGTCCTTTCCGACTCAACTATTCAATGATTCTACTATTTCTACCCATACATGAACATTTAGTAAAGCACAAAAAACAAAGTCAGAGAGTATAGCAACATTATAAGGAGGAAAGGAAGTATAATAACAAAAAACATTTTGGAATTCAGGAGGGTAGTCTTCTCAAGGAATGGTGTGAGACTGAATTGTCCTAGTATTTGGTATGCAGTGCTCCCCATCATGCCCAGGAACATAGGAAGTGCTGTCTGTCAAGTCAGATCACTGGTCCATCTGGCTCAGTATTGTTGTTGACATGAACTGATAGCAGGTCTCCTGCATTTCAAACAGTCAGTCAGTCAGTCAGTCAAATTTATTGCTTATAGCCAAAGGCTGCTGCAATGTATACAATATCATTCAATAGAATGTATACTAATTCAATACAAAAACTTAAAAACATTTACATTGTCAAAACATGACCTAATCTGCACAAAGCTATAGAAACTCCTTAATATACAAATTGAAACATTAGACAATATAAGCTAAAATCACATAAAATAGACAATTATGTACAAAGTTTAGTGAGAAAAATACAGCTTGGTGTAGATGGGGTCAAATAAATTCATCTCCTTTACAGTTGATAGCTATCTCGGCTATATAATTTTTTTTCTAATTTTCCTGGCAGCAGTTGCAAAAAGTGCTACACACCAGGTCACATACTTATCAATATCTGCAAGGAGATATAGAATCATGTCAGAAGGATTCTGGCTAGGGGACCTTATCATTATAGGTGTCAAAAACCATTCTCTTGCTTCAGTACATAAGGGGCAGCGCAAGATATAATGCGTAAGGTCCTCTAATTCAGGGACACTTCAAACAGGGCTTTCCCCCTACACTTCTCTGGAGATGCCAAGAATCAAATTGTTTTACATAAAAAATATGTGTTCTACCACTGAGCTGTGGCTTGCCCTAAGCACAAGCGTGCTTGAAACACCATGGCTATTTCTGTGCAGATTCCGTGTGCTCCCAAAATGTATTGACTTTAGCATGATAACTGCATGTTCAAAGCTTCTCTCTAAAGCAGGGAATCAGGAATAGCCCAATTTGCAGTAATTAAATTAACCTCATTAGATGGCAAATTTTGGTACCTTTCAAGGCCACAGGTTACTGGCCACTAGGGTACTCCGGGCCTTGGGTTTGGATGAATCCTGAGACAAAGCAGAATGCCTTAGAGTTATTTTGAGCTTGTCAATGGCAAAGTAGGTTATCTGCTGAAAGCAAAAGGAATGTTTTTTAGCGTTCCATAGCCAGTGGGGGATGATAGAAAAAGTGAAAGCAAAGACCAGGAAGTTCATTTATTTACTAGCTGCATTTGAAAACTTTTACAGGAAATATTCAAATAATATAAAAAGACTGTGAACATTAGATTTACATTAAACAGGATAAAGATGAATGAATTGTTGAAGCAACTGGGAAATTAACTGTAAGATGTGCTGAATATTATTGGCCATTATACTAGATAAAAGTAGACAGTAAAAAAATGTCTGCCATATACAGAAATGTCTGGGGTTACAGAAACACATTGCCAAAGCTGCAATAGTCTATTTTCTGCCCTGATGTTATAAAACCATCTGTGCTGCTGACATATGCTGCTGGTTAGATTGTCAAGTAAATATACAGACATCAGGGTGAAGCGAATTCTTACTACAAAAGCCTTAGAATCCATTTACAAATATGTCACTGGGTCATATCATTTCCTAACACATTGGCTGTTCATAATAGAGGTAACATAGTAATCTGAGACTGTGTACAACCCATACATTTAAAACACATTATTTTTACCAAAACATCCTGAGAAATGTAGTTTTTTAAGGATGCTAGGTACTGTAACTCTGTGAAGGATAAACTACTGTTTCCGGGATTCTTTGAGGGAAGCAATGTGATTTAAATGTATGATGCATAAACAGACTAATGTTAAATAGTTCTCCACAAACAGGATTGAAGCCAAGATGGGCCACTGAGAAGTAAGAAGAAGTTATCTGCATGATATGAAGTAGTACAAACTTTAAAAACAAAGGGAGCAAAAATAACTCAATGGCCATGCTCAGTGACGTTTGTCATAGGAAGTTGAGTTTCAGTTAGAAAAGAAACCCAGAAAATTGAGAAGGAAACAACGGAATTACCCTGCTTGAGCCCTTATTAGGTTAGCCAATATTGTGTCATTCAGGAACTCATTGACCATGAGGTATGACAATGATGGGACACCACATTGTGATGACACCTTATTGGCTACCCTTGGCTTACAACATCCTGGAAGAGGGCAGACTGGCTGGAACACTGAACATGAGCAAACCTGTTAGGGGCTGAGTCTGTGTTGCAGTGGTATATATGTGTTAAAAGAGTCATACTCTTCCAACTATAGATGCACGTGACTAGGGTTTCCTTGGAAATAACACATGCAATTTGATAAGTAGGTGGTTTGTTGCCTGAACTACCAAAGTCTATGTAGCCTGAGTACTTATGGGCTTTGTTGCAAATAGTTACGTGGTTTTTGCTGAGTTAGGAAGGCAAGTTTTCTATCTCAGTGTGTGTGTGTGCAGAACATATAATATAAGTGTTTGGGTATTTCATCTGTTTACAGTTATGAGATGTTTGGGAATCCCAAGCAGAGTCGTCACCGGCTTCTATTGCGCTTTGAATGCTGTTGATCCTCTCACCGTCCAGGAGGTTTATGACTATACAGGCAAAACTTTAAGTGGCAAAGAACACATCTGGTAAGTGAGCAACAACAGAGATGTTGAAGAATAAAATCAGAGAATTGGAGAAGCTTCAGCATGAGAGTGACCAAGGATTCACAAGTATGGCTTATGATAACTGCACTTATGATGATGTCTACTACATCAGCTAGGGGGACGCGGGTGGCACTGTGGGTAAAAGCCTCAGCGCCTAGGGCTTGCCGATCGAAAGGTCAGTGGTTCGAATCCCCGCAGTGGGGTGCGCTCCCGTTACTCGGTCCCAGCACCTGCCAACCTAGCAGTTCGAAAGCACGTCAAAGTGCAAGTAGATAAATAGGGACCGCTTTCTAGCGGGAAGGTAAACGGCATTTCCATGTGCGGCTCTGGCTCGCCAGAGCAGCGATGTCACGCTGGCCACGTGACCCGGAAGTGTCTTCGGACAGCGCTGGCCCCCAGCCTCTTGAGTGAGATGGGCGCACAACCCTAGAGTCAGACACAACTGGCCCGTACGGGCAGGGGTACCTTTACCTTTACCTTACTATATCAGCTACAGTCTCCATTGTAAAGTAATAAAAACATTCATTTTCTTTAAAAGTAGTTACTTTCTTGGAGCCCTAAAGTCAAATTAAAATTCTAAAGAAATAAATGTAAATACAAAAGCATTTTCTAAATGATACTCAATCTTTGTACTGGCATTCCATACAACATGGGATCTTTTATCCTAAATCATTACTGAATGATCAGGTTTCTTCAGAATTAGCTTTGTATTTTGACACAGGAAGTGTCTGAATTTCTGTATTCTACAGGGTACATCATTGCTGGAATGAATCTTGGATGGCCCGAAAAGACATAAACCAAGCTATGAGTGACTGGCAATATCTGGATCCGACACCTATAGAAACTAGTAAAGGTAAATGAAGCCTCTTTCACAGGGCTTTTTTTCATCCCAAACTCACCGGAACTCAGTTTTGGCACCTCTCGGGTGGGCTCCATTGCCATTATAAGAGAACAAGGGAGGCATTTATGGTGAGTTCTGGCACCTCTTTTTCTAGAAAAAGAGCACTGCTCTTTCCCAATCTAGAGATAATCATGTGTAAGAAGGCACTGCAAATTATTAGTAACCCGCAAATAATAACTGATGGACAAAGAGAAGAGAGCTGGATATTATCTCCTTTAGTATGGCAGATTGTAATATGCCTCTTCCTCTAAACTCTGAAGTGCTGGTGAGGCTGCATTAGTAGGCGTTAGTAGGCTGTATTAGTAGGCATTAGTAGGCTGCATTAGTAGGCCCCAGTCCACATGGAAGGTGTCCAACCTGTAGCTGCATTGTAGGTACCATATAGTCTGGAACTCAGCAGCATGGGAAGGGTTAGTGCTTCAGTGGCTTCCATGCTGTCAGCCAGCATAATATGAGTATTAGTCCAACAAATTGAATTTGTCTCATACCAACAGCAAAAACAGGAGATTTAGCAAAGCAGTCATATATGGCTGGTGTTAAGCTTGGCAGGTAATAAGCTGCACGACTACGTTAGACTGCAAACATGATAGCCATTTCCCAGTATGGATAACCAGTATGGTGTCCTTCAGATGTTGCGGATGCTGGCTGGAGCTGATGGGAGTTGGAATCCACCAATATATGGAGAGTACCATTTTGGTTATTCATGCCTACAAACTTTCATAGCAAGTTCTTTCTTTCTTTCTTTCTTTCTTTCTTTCTTTCTTTCTTTCTTTCTTTCTTTCTTTCTTTCTTTGGATGAAGCTGGATTCTCAGGGACTGCCAGCTATATTGTTAAGATAAATATGGATTCTCAAAGTTTAGGATAGTGATCAATCAGACTTCCATTGAACAACATGTTTGTCTTTGTTTACCTTAGGATCAGTGTGCAGTGGCCCTATCTGGGTCAAAAACATCAGAGATGGAGATGTGGATACTGATTCTGATGGCCCTCGTGTATTTTGCATGCTAAATGCAAGGAGTACAGCCTGGGTTTCTCAAGGTAGAGGCAAGAAGACAAAACTGCACTGTGATATCTGGCCTTGTGGGCAATGCATCAGCACCAAGAGTGTTGGCGGAGATTTGCGTGAGGATGTCACTGATGCTTACAAGCATGAATTAGGTAATTTTTATGAGAATAACTGAAGTTTAACATGTTGATATAGTAAAGTGAAAAGTGATCATTGGAGATATGTTATTTGCCCCCAACCAGGTTCTCTGCAAGAGAAAAAAGCCTTCTATAAAGCTTGCAGAAAAATCAGTTCTCAATACCTCAATGCTCCCAATTCCGAAATCGACAAAGATATAGCATCCCAGAGAAACAAAACTTTGAAAGACACTGGGGTGACAATGAAATTTAAGATGGCTAATTGTCCCCTTTATGGTCAAGATGTTCAAATAAAGTGGATGCTTGAAAACTTGTCGAATGAGGCTAAAGACAGGAAATTCAACCTTTGTGCTCAGGGAATGATATATAATGGCTGTTCACTGGATCCAATCTGGAAAGACTGTGTGCATGTTACACTTGGCCCCAAAGAAGGTAAGTCTTAACTATTTATTTAACTTATTTATATATACTGTCTTAATGCAGCATATTAAAATAAAAATATATTACAAGGCCCAGGGACAATTAAAAAATCTTCATCTGACACTCAATGTTTTGGCATGTTTTGGGACTACAACTCCCATCATCCCTAGCTAACAGGACCAGTGGTCAGGGATGATGGGAATTGTAGTCCCAAAACATCTAGAGGGCCAAGTTTGGCCGTGCCTGGTGTACAGCAACTCCCTGCTGCCTCAGTTTAATTAGCCAAAAGCCTGGAAGAAGACACATGTTTTTGCCTGGTACCGAAAGATATGTTATGAAGGTCCCAGGCAGTCCTCCCTGGGGAAAGATTTCCACAAGCATTCCATGAACACGATGCTACAATCAAGCAGCCTCTTACCTATCTCGTATCAGAGGTAGGAGTACCTGGAAAGACACACTGAGATTTTTGTAATGCAGCACCCAAATGTATGCTTGGAGAGCAAATGAGGATTCAAATTTAGATAATTTGAAATCATGCATTTGGGCCTGTCTGCCATTTGGTGACATTTACTGAGTGCTATTAATTTGAGATATAAAGTGGAAAACAGCATTGCACTCCCACAAATTAGCTGTACGTTCTGGTAATATAGATTTCACTTGGTAAACATGAACATGCAAAAACTGCTTTGGAATTGCATGTAAAACACTCTCAAATTTTCTCTTTGTTTCATCAAATAGCTGTATCAGATCTAGAGAATGTTCACCATCTAACACTCTGATCTTATAATCATTACTTGGAAAGAAATCCTACTAATTTATAGAATTTACATTTAGGCAACTCTGCTTAGGCTGCAATTTATGACAGAGTCATCCATCCTTTATACAGCAGGCAGTAGACCCACTTGTTCTACATTATTGACAATCATTTAATAATCTATCACTTGAACATTTAGATTTGGTTCCGTAAGTGATAACATGTTTCACAAAATAACCTTCCTCAGACTGGTGCTCTCTAAAGTACGATTCCCATAAGCCCGATCTAGCATGTCTTGGATGACAGTAATTGTTTTCAGAAACATCTGGAAGACATCAGGTTTCAGAAAGCTCAAATGATTTGACTTTTATGTTATTGCTTATGTTTCTCTTGTCACAATTTCCCTGAAAATGACTCACTGATGAGACTCAAGCCAACCCTTAGAATGGAGAGGAATTCCTGAAATTCTCTAGAATGGAAGTTCTGACTCTAAAAAGTATGTTCAATACATTTTGCCTTGCAGTGAAGACGATCAAGATAGAGATACCCTATGAAAGTTATGGGTCACACCTTTGTGATTATAATATTATGAGGGTAGCAGCTGTCTCAATGCCAGAGCCTAAGGGAGAAATCATGATGGTGGAGAGAGATATCCTGATTGACAGCCTTCCCATTGAGATAAAGGTAAAGACCATTTGGCCCTTACAGTGAACAAGCAATGGCAGTCTCAGACAATTCGGCAAGAGGATAACTGAAATCATGAGGATAACTGAAGTCAATATCTGTTTACCTTGGAGGAGAGAGCACAAAAGATATATAATATTTTTGTGGCATTTGCTTATTTTTAATTTGTAATGTCTTCATGGTGCTAAATAGTTCATATTTCAATATTGTGTGAACCGCTCAGAAGTCTTTATTGACTGATGGGGAATGGTCAGCAAATGGTCTAAATTACACACACACACACACACACAGAGAGAGAGAGAGAGAGAGAGAGAGAGAGAGAAGAAAATCATACCAAACAGCAGATATGCTATTCCACATCATATCCCTATACTGTCGGATCCCCTTCATCTGTGTGTGAAGCTCCAAATCTTTTGTGTGTGTGTACACAAACACAAACCCACAGAGAATAGTAGTGGCTCATGTGGTGTGGCAGAACCATGAAATTGCCCTCCTCTTGCCAGTATTGCTACACCTTACCTGAATGGGGATGGGACAGGGCAGAAGCCATGCAGTGAACCAGCAAGAGCACCAATTCACGCTACCTATCTTCACTCTGTACCAGCACTATCAAGGTAGCTCTACCTCACAACACTGGCTGCTTACCCGCCATACACATCCCTTTACCTGGAGAGTGTGGAATCCAATTCTCTTTCCTAAGGTGCCTTTTCCATTCTAAACATGCAAGATATATCACTACATCAAGATACCATTTCCTAACATCTCCTGCAAAAACTCACCAATTGACCATTAAGGATGATTACCCAGTAATATACCTAATGGTCAGCATTAGCAATATACTAATTAGTATAACAATGTAAAAACAAGTTAAAAAAATAAAAAATAGTCTAGTAGCACCTTAGAGACCAACTAAGTAAAAGGTGCTACTAGACTATTTTTTATTTTTTTATAATTTATATAATTTTAAAATTTATTTCGACTGCATCAGACTAACATGGCTACCTACCTGAATGTAAAAACAAGTGCTCATTTTCCCCCAAATAGGTTTTAAACTACCCGAAATTGAATGCACCATGTTCAGCTGAAGTCACCTTCTCTAATCCCCTCACAGAAGATCTCAAGAACTGTGTGCTGCACTTGGAGGGTTATGGACTGTTTGGTGAGCCGATCGCTACTGAGTAAGTTAAGCCACAGTTTTGGTTTGCATCTACCTAGACCTAGAGGTTATCTGTGGTTCCTGTTTCCACCTTCACTCTTGCTGTCAGCTATGAAGTTCCACACTGTAGCTTTAATGACAATGTTCACTGAGCATCCCATGCATTTAAAGCACATGATTCCCCCCAAGGAATTATGGGAATTGTAGTTCACCCCTCACAGGGCTACAGTTCGTAGCACCTTTAACACACTATGATTCTCAGAATTGCTTGGGGGGGGGGTCATGTGTTTTAAATATAGTGTGTAATGTCATTTGTGACATCCTGTAGTCAAAGAGGTCAACTCATCAATCAACCAAAGGTGGTTTGCCTAAATCATTGCATGTACAAATATCATCACATGCACCCTCTCTCCTTTATCTCTTCTGCAGACTGGGAACACTGGCCGCTAATCACAAGGCACAAACGTGTGTTGAGTTTATTCCATATATGAATGGCAAACACCGATTCATTGCCAATGTCAGCTGCAACAAGTTCTGTAACTGCAAAGGATATGCCAACATAGACATGGGGAATCCCCCACCAACCTCTGGAGAAGGAGGAGCATAAATAATACAAGAGGGAAAACACTGAATCTGTAAATAATAAAGATATGTTTTGTAGTTCTATCATAAGGAGTTGGATAATCTCAAGGTGTATGGTTTGTATCTTATATGTATCTCATAGAACAAAAGAACTTTTTAGGCTACCCTAAATGTCAAAGGCCACTTCACAAAACTCTACTGACCATTCCAGAAATGTGTTTTGACAATTGCCGGATCATTATTTGCTCAAATACAATTTGCAAATTTCCCTGAGAATACTGAGATATTTCCACATTCTGGAACTGACTTGTAACATATAAAATTACACATGTATTTGAAAGATGGTTATACCATAAATCCAGACATTCTTTAAGATTCTAGATTCCAGTGATGGAGCAGGGTATAGTTTGATATATTTGTATTCTTGCATATATTTTAAATGCTCTTCTACTGATGTCAAGCTATATATATTTTAAATGCCCTTCTACTATATGTCAAGCTATATAGCAAACCCAACTGAAGTAAATGGGAATTTAACATGAATTATGAAGTATTGTATCCCTTGCTAGCTCTACTTCACAATTTTACATTAAAATGTTACCTTCGGGGTCTCGGAGATACACAAAGTTCAGAGGAGAAGATCTAAGACACACAGAGCTCTCAACTTGGAGCTCTGCACAAATAAAAGTAGGTTAGTATTATCCCTGTGATCACCTTCCACAGTCACATTGAAGACATTTGTAGCTTTGGCTTTTGAATTGCTGAATCTCTAATTGTACAATCACCGGAATGGAAATGATACCTGCTGCTAGGAATCACAGGTAGACAGAGTGCTGTTGCGCTCATATACAGCTTGCAGGCTTCCCACAGGCATTCCACCGGCCACTGTGAGAACAGGATACTGCGGAAGAAGTTATTCATGTATGCTACAGTGGTGGCTAGGATCTTACTAGCCCCAAAATGGATGGACGACAAGATACCAACGGAGTAAGAATGGCAAGTTAAACTTATGGAATACACAGAAATGGCGAAACTTACAGGAAGACTTAGAGACAATGACAATAGGGACTTGAAAAAAGACTGGGAACCGTTTATGTTGTATCTACAGAAACATTGTAAAGAATGAACTCACTAGCAGGGTTTGAGCAAACACAACTAAGAAAACAAGTGTAAAGGTTAAGAAACAATAATATGCAAATTAATCAAGTGTAAGATGTAATTTGAAAGAAAATGATAAGAATTAAGAGTATTTAGCAAGATTATAAAAAAGAAGATTAAAAATTAAGCAGAAGTAGCACATATTTAAAGAACCAGGAGGGGAAGTTGAGGGAAGTCGCAAGGTAGAGGGAGTTCTATTTTCTTCTTCTTTTTTATTTTTCTTTTATATTATAAATGTGTTGAATGTTAAATTGTAAAATCAAATAAAAAATTATATATATATAAATGAGAACAGGATACTGGACTAGATGAGCCATTGGCCTAATTCAGCGGGCTGTTCTAATGTTATGATCAAAAGGCCGCCTGTGTCACAACTTTCTACAGTCACATTCGAGATTCTTTCCCAATTTGACCCATATAATCCAAACTGTATTGTGCCACAAGGAGAGAGTAAATCTGAAATGGTTTTAGCAGAACAAATAGTTTCAGATGGCTCAGGGCATGTTTCTCATTCCTGATTGTGTCTGCTTTTTAGGCTGTTGCAAATAAAGATACATTAAGGATGATTCAAAGGCCAGGCAGTCACTCCAATGAATGAAATGCTTAACTAAATTGCATAGAGAAATAAATTGTAGCATTACAGGATTGTTGGTCTGCTAAGAGTTGACTTGACCCTTGATCAAACAGTCTGCCTGCAATCTTATGCACACTTTCCTGGGAGCAAGCCCACTCAAAAACAGGGGAATGTATGCAAGCATGCATAAGATTGCATTGTAAAGTAAAAAGGTAAAGGGACCCCTGACTATTAAGTCCAGTCGTGGCCATCTCTGGGGTTGAGGCACTCATCTCACTTTATTGACCGAGTGAGCCGGCGTACAACTTCCGGGTCATGTGGCCAGCATGTCTAAGCCACTTCTGGCAAACCAGAGCAGCGCACGGAAATGCCATTTACCTTCCTGCCAAAGCAGTACCTATTTATCTACTTGCACTTTGACGTGCTTTTGAACTGCTAGGTTGGCAGGAGCAGGGACCGAGCAACAGGCGCTCACTCCGTCGCGGGGATTCGAACCGCCGACCTTCTGATCAACAAGTCCTAGGCTCTGTGGTTTAACCCACAGCGCCAACCGCGTCCCTTAAAGTACCCTTAGATTGCCCCTTTCTTAAATCAATGCAATGCAATCCCAGTTGCATGGATATTCCTAATTGGGGGCCAAAGCAAGTTTGAGTGCAAGATAAATAAATCCACAGGAAGCAGTTCCTTTTTGATTTTGGCTTGCAGACTGACTAATATATGTCCAGAGAAAAGCTGCTTTGGGGGTTTTTGGGTGTTGAGTTTGCTTTGAGGTTAGTCTTCCCTGTGGTGTGCTGGCATCTGCTCACCCACGATACCTGCTCAATTGTACATGCACAAATAAAAAGATTATTATAAAAACTCCACAAGTATCCAGTGCTCCCTTTTCTAAAAGAAATGAGCACTGTAAAGGCTGCACAGAATTTCCCACTGTGCAGAAAACAAAGAATAAGAAACAGTGTCGTTTTCAGACAATAACAGTTTCCAAGTCTTAGAGTTGCCCATTTATTTGTGTTCTATCATGGTAGCTACTTACAATTTTGTCTTGGCTTCTTGTTTGTCACATTCTGCTCTGTCATGCACTGAATGTTATTTGCTCCTTAAAATCTCCCTCTTATTGTTTTCAGATATAATGCACCCATGTCCTTTGCATGAAAATTAAAGGTTTGAAAAAAAAAAACTACCTTTTTTCAGACTGAATGCTCTTTTCCAGTTAAGCTTACATACTGCATACACATGTGTGACCTCATTCAGAAATGAGAAACCAGAGAAGTAATGCACAGGGATCGGGGATGTCTAAAGAATTACCGTCATAAGGAGCAAGATTACCCTTTCATCCCTGCCATGAATTTGATTAGTTTGCCCTGTTGTAATTAGTTAGATGTGATCAATAGCCTTTTATTTATTGCCGTTCAGTGAGTTTCACTGTGAAAATTTCCTTTGCATGAAAGAGAATAAAGATTCAAAACATGAACAGCAATTCATGCTCTCTTTAGAGATCTTCAAAGGTAGAAGCAAGCCACCCACAGGGACTTTGAACTGAGGACTTTCACTTAGTTCTCACTATTAAAATGTTCATTTCCCCCCTCATTAAAAGTTAGCAACGATGAAGCAAATAGTTGCAGTTTGAGACCACAGTGATGCCTATACAGACCAATTCAATCCATTGAAACTGGAGGCTCTCATACGATTGGCAATGACTTTGTGGCAAAGCGTAGTATCCATAGGGAAGAATAGCTGGTAAAAAGTAACTTTTCCCTATCCTTTCCTTTAGAAACTTTACCAACTAATGGGAAGAGCTCAAGCTTTTCTCAAGACAGAAACAGGTTTTTTTTTAAATACAAAATGAAAGCATGAAGGTTCTGGCTGTTGAACTAAGAGCCAGATGTCAAATGCTACTATTGCACTATGAAAGAGTAGACGGGGGGGGGGGGGAAATCTGGGTAGATATTTATAAAACAAAGACCTGAGATCTAGATATCTCATTCCTACTTCATTCCCTTAATTTTTTTTCTAACCTATCAAAGTGAATATGACATTGAGAAGTTATAATAACTTTATGTTGCTCTGGCTTTGCCGGTAAATTGAAGATTGCAGAAGATTATTCGTCTGGAAGGGAAAAACCCCATCCTTGTGAAACAATGCTCCCAGCAAAGGCAATTTTTCAGCAGTGCTCATGTGGTTATCCTATTAGTTTCTTCTCTTCAATAATGTATTAAGTGTGTAAATAACTGCCAGCAGAATGGACCTGTGTTTCTTAAGTATTTTGAAGCCATATCCTCTAGCATCTCATTACCTTAGTAAATGGTTCAGAGGAATGTGGTACTTAAACTGTGCAGTGAAAAGGGGTCATTGCTGTCCCCAAGGCTTTTCTGAGCAAGGCACTAATGAAGGTGTTATAATCCTCGAGTAGAGCACCTGTTATCCTTTCACCTAAAGAAAAGAAGCTGTTTGTTTGGAAAGAGCAGTGGAGTTCAACTTTCCCACCACTTTAGCAAGCAGACAATAGTCGGGTAATGGGAAAACTCAAGGTGATTATAAGAATGCTGCTCAGGAAGGCAATATCTACAAATCTTTGCTTTGACATTCCAGAAATGAATAGCTCTGTCAACTGCAAGCTTATTTCCAAACCACAACAGATTAGCTGTATTCATTTACTTCATCAAAGCCTGAAAATGGATCGGACTATAGCCTCTTTCATTCTGGCCCTGCCTCCAAAGTTGCTTGGCTCCCCATCCCCTGCTTCTGCAGGACGGCAGTCCAGGCATGTAGATGACTGGGCTCGACTACATCCTTGTCTTTTAACCTGCATATGTCCATAACCTCATCTAATACAGGGTCATTATGCATGGGGGAAAACTGCATGAGCTTGGAGCACAGCACAGTTTCTTGCATTTGGGTTATAGTTGAGGGGTTTTTGTTGAGGGTTCTGTTGCTGTTAGAATTTGTCTAATCCACTTTTGAAGCCGTCCAAGTTTGTGGCCATCACTGTATTTTGTGTGAGCGAATTCCATATTTTAACTATGCACAAAGTGCACCTAATCCACACACAAATCTGTGAGATGTGGGTCGTATCATTTTATAGAAGAATTTGTAAAGACTGAATTTCTTGAGCATCTCTACTTGTGAATCCCATCTTCACATTGGCATTCCTTTCCTAGCACAGATAGTAGCCCAACCCTTTACGTCTTCATTATTTTCTACAACTACTTGTAACGCTTCCTTCCTCTAGGTTCTTTATTATTATGTCTAAAACCCAACTTTGCTTTCCTCATCAGTTCTGAACTTTTGCTCCCTTTCACCTCTTGTTCCCTTTTTCATCATCATCATCATAACTATATCTCACATCCAATCACTCTGCTACAGGATGTCTAATGCTCTCATTAGCAGAGCTGTGCTCAAAGCTTCTGCTTCCACTCACGGGTTCTTTCCTGTGTAGTGCTGAGTTTCTTCAGTGACTGAGTGTGCTCAGGACCTGCAAGAAAGAAGCTTAGCAATGATAGCTGTCTAACTTGGCTGCTTCTACCTTTAGTGTCTCCTTTAGTGCTTTGAGCTTCTGTACAGCTTCCTGCAATAATGTGAGTTTAAGTTCATGCTCTTTTGTTCTTCAGAGAATTAGTAAAAAAAGAAAAGAGAAAACAACAAATATATTTTTTGTTATGTATGTGTTAGAAGCAGTAAAGGTCATTTGGGGGGGGGGGAAAGCAAGGGTCTACATGCAATCTTGAACGTATTATGACAGCTGCAGTGAACTAATGAAATAACATGAGGGTAAAAATGTTTGCTTCCAAATATATCAAAAGATAGCCATCAATATGAGATACACGGTTGGATCCAGCTAAGTCCCTGTGTGAGTGGAATGACTTCAGCAAGAACAGCAGAACTCACCCCCTCTCTTCTCCCCCTGTAACCCCCTGAAATCTTCTCTGGAGGGTTGGGGGATTTTGAAAAAGGCATAGACCTTATATTGGCCATGATCTGTCATTAAATAAATTCATTCTGCATATCAGGATCCTCTTGCTCCTTTTCCTGAACAGTAGCAGTTGACTAGACTTTCACATCAGTAATCATATAGACCACAGGTCTTGTGACCTTCCAGATGTTACTGGACGCCAACCCACAGCATCTCTTACCATTGGCCATGCTGGCTGGGACAGATGAGAGTTATAGCCCAATAACTTCTGGAGGGTCATAGGCTCCTGATCCCTGGCCTAGACAGTTTTATAGGTGAGCTGCTGCTGTTGCTTGCCAGGAGAGAAAGGGGGCAAGATGGAGAGGAGTCAGTGCAGAGCAAATGCAGTGGCAGGAGTGCTGGGTTGGTTTGACTGGTGAATTTGCACTGTGTATTTGCACCTTGTAAGCAGTAGCAACTTACTACTGGGAGGTCGGGTAAGTGTTTCTGCGCTACCATTACAGAAGAAGAAGAAGAAGAAGAAGAAGAAGAAGAAGAAGAAGAAGAAGAAGAAGAAGAAGAAGTTGTTGTTTTCCTCTGACTGGTTTATGTTCTTACGGGCCCAAGACCCGTGTCCTTCACATTGAAAACCATCCTAGGCCAACCTGGTCCTGCTTGTTCCGCCTTTGGTCAGCATACAACTCAGTCCCACTGAGCACACTTATGCTTACTTCTGTAAAACGCCCATTCTCATTTGCAACGGAGTTCTTATGATGCTGACCTCAGTGCATGCTCACTTAACAAATGTTAATTCTTGGCCCAGCAACCAATGAAACTTGTACAAACATGACCAAGTTGCCACCTTAGTGATCCAGGTGGGCTATTGCCTGCTAGCCAGGCTCCCAAAGTGCCCAGAATATAGACAAACCAAGACACCAAATACCTTCATGGAAGACATTTCTGTTGGTGAGGGAGAACTGCTGCACAGGCAACCAAATCCACTTCTAAGGGATTTTCATGGACTACTGATTTGATTGTGTGGTGTAATTCCCCTTTATAGACTAAGGCAACAACAGGCCTTAGTCTGAAGCCCTCAGGGTCAGGGTCAAGTGACATGTAATAACTGGCCACTTTGTAGGAGTTATGCTACGGCATTATTTCCTGAGCAAAAGCTCTTAGAGTCATCTCTAGAAATAGAGAACAATAGGCTACTCTGTAATTGACAGAGCCTGGTCCTGTCAGAAAATAAAATGAAGTGAAATTGACAGGATTGTCATTTCACAGGTGGTTACATGGATTGGTTTCCATTTCCCCCTCTCAGTCTCAGTCTCTCCAGATGTCACTCTTTTTCTGCATTATCCTTTTTGTCCATAATTTGCTATTCAGATTCTAAGTTGGTCTTTTAACAACCTGATCCATATGTCAATTAGGCCCAGAGTATTTGGATTTTCACTGACAATTCCATTGAAATTGTCAGGGTAAATCAACTTAAACTGGTTTGTGGATCAGGATGTCAGGTACTGAGCTTTATCTTTAATTGAACTTTGTTGAATCATAATTGCTTTTTAATTCAGGTATGTAGCCGTGTTGGTCTG
This sequence comes from Podarcis muralis, assembly GCF_964188315.1. Lineage (NCBI taxonomy): Eukaryota > Metazoa > Chordata > Lepidosauria > Squamata > Lacertidae > Podarcis > Podarcis muralis. The sequence goes on along the minus strand of NC_135662.1, from coordinate 52,361,805 downwards.
ATGCAGTCAAAATAAATAAAAAAATAAAAAAAATTGTCCAGTAGCACCTTAGAGACCAACTAAGTTTGTTCTGGGTATAAGCTTTCATGCTTATACCCAGAACAAATTTAGTTGGTCTCTAAGGTGCTACTGGACATTTTTATTTATTTATTTTATTTATTTCAATTGCTTTTAAAAATATCTTTTACCTGTAACCACCGGGGGAATAATGGGTTCATTCTGCCTCTACTCCCCACATTTTCCCCTATTAATTCCCTTTTATGTCTTGGTCTAAGTCCAGAGTAGGCTGATGGGAATTGTAGTCCTACAACAAATGGAGGAACCATGTTGACTGTCACTGCTCTAAACCACTTTTACACTTCTAGTGGCTTAGCAACATGAATCTCATAAGAGCAAAAGTTGTGGTGCCTCAATACATATTTTTTTTTGCCTTTTAAAAAATGTAGAAGCTAGAGAAGGCAAAAAAATAAAAAAAAGATGGGGAAGTACCCTGGAAAGAATGTCCACATATTTTTAATACAGTGGTACCTCAGGTTAAGTACTTAATTCGTTCTGGAGGTCCATTCTTAACCTGAAACTGTTCTTAACCTGAGGTACCACTTTAGCTAATGGGGCCTCCCGCTGCCGCGGCATCACCAGAGCACGATTTCTGTTCTCATCCTGAAGCAAAGTTCTTAACCTGAGGTACTATTTCTGGTTTAGCGGAGTCTGTAACCTGAAGCGTCTGTAACCTGAAGCATCTGTAACCCAAGGCACCACTGTACCTTAATACCTTGAACATTACTCAAACATGTATCTGAATGTGTTGCAAGCTATTGTTAATTTAGTGACTATGGAATTTTTTTCCAAAGCATGTGGAAGATGCTGAAAATTGAATTGTACACATTTTGTCATTTTCTGCATTGGCAGCTGCTTGTGGGGGTAACCTCACTGCACACATGGAGAGGTCTGAAGTAAATGTTTGTCGAATTAGAAGAGTGGGTTCCTGTAAAAGATCACTTGTAAGCTAATTTGATATTTACTTGTAAGGAGGGGTTTAACTTTAAAAACATGAATAAACCCCAACAACAACCAAATATAATTCTGCAAACAAACAAGCTTGGAGATCCCTTGACCATTTTAACCCATCACCAGGGGCATTCATGCAGTCTGTCCTTTCCTGATATTTATTTCAGAAATCCCTGTTGTTAGGTCCTCATTAAGGTGACTTGCTTGTAAACATCAGGGGATAGCCAAAGAATTGTAATGTAGGATTCTCAGTGTCTTGAGCTGAAGGCTCAGGCATGAAAATATGTTTCTATGAAGACCCACTGCATGAACTGGACCCCCCTCCCCCTGCTCCTGCCAATTGCATTAAGTGCCATGTATTTATATTCCTGGAGCCTCTTCCTAGTTGTTGGCAGCTCAGATTGACAGCAGAACAACTTTAAATACACTTCCAATGAAGCACACACCTGCTCATTAAAAATAACGCTGGAGAGAACTCTGAGCGGTTTGGCAACACAGGCAGTTACTGTTAATGACTCAGGTTGCTTGACAGACATACAAGGATGCTAATGACCCCTATTGCACATGTATTTGAATGCTTGATAAGTTAGTGCACCCTTAAACAGCTTCTCCTCTGTCTCCAGCTTTCCCCTCTTTCAAATGTGAAAAAGGACAAGCAGCTGCTATAGAGAACTGGATACACCTGCTACCTCTTTAAGAGAGTAATATATGAATTGGCCTCTAAACTCAGCACTCAGTGTGCGTGCGATGGTTGGGTCATTTGAAAAGTGTCCTCACAACTTTACTCCATTTCATGTATTGCATGAATTGCATTCCCTGGGCTTTTTTTTAAGGGGGGGAGGGATATGTTATTTTTAAATTATTCTCCCCTCCCACAAAAAAAAATATATTGTTCAAATCAGGAACAAGAGTTGTAGCTTTCTATTCTGTTGTCACTCACCAGAACAATGCGCAATAAGAAATGGAGTTGCTGTTAGCCCTGAAGGGTCCAAAACTGATCAGTAACATTAATTGAAGAAAGCTAGGAACTTAGTCAGGTGCCTTGGAAAAGGAGGGTCAAGCACGTGAGAATGCTGCTGATAGGAAAGGCAGCGAAAAACCGAGTCTTCCCAATCTGTTCATGAAAAATCTGAAAAAAAGAGTTGAAAAGGTGGGCTGATTTTTACCACCACTATTTATAGCCCTGCATTGTTATCACTGGATGTCTCACTGTTCAGCATAGTAATAAGGCCACAAGCAGACTGGGCAATAATATAATATACAACATGTATTAAAATAGGGGAAAATCCTGATGTAGGTAAAGTACACACATCTTTGAATCTGTTTATTAATAAACATATACTTCTTACAAACACATGTACATATCAAAATAATCAACAGTAGTTCTTAAACATGTCATGTTGCGAAACCTTAGGTACTAAAATTTGAAAAATAGAGCTTTTAATTAAGTTTCAAATCTTACCCAGCTCTGTCAAAAAGATATTACAGCTATCAAGTACACGTGGCAGAAATGTATTTTTATTGATTATAATGACCATACTTTTATACAGTTCTGAAGGCATATTTCAGGTAAAAATAACTCAACCATCTCATTAATTTAATTATCTCTAAACATTCCCAAGAGATTAAAATATACGAAGAAGGCTTACTTAAAAATTGAAAGTTATTTTCATCTTGCTCCTAATTATTATCTTTAGACGTTTCTATGAGATTATATATAAGCAAGGACACACGTACATTTCTTCCAGATAATGTAGGTTTTAAATTATGAATTAGTTTCTGATAAATCTTAACTCAAGGTTTTACTGCTACCTTATTGGGATGACATACATATATGCAGTTTATCGTGTCCATATGTCCTTTATCACAAAATTTATTGACCATTATTTATTGGCTATTAAGTCATAAGTAAAACTTTAAGTATACCTTTGACCTTGAATGATTGATCTTCCAAGAAACTTCTGAACTTGAATATTTAAAATGTATCCAAGTTTTATCTCCACATCTTTTCACTGTGTAGAAAAAAAAATCTAGACCATCAATTAGGGGGGCAATCCTATGACTGGATCCACCGGAATGAGCAGTTTATGATGCAGTGAATCCCCAGCTCAGCTGGGCTCAGCCAGAATTCAGACCCAAATTTCAGTTGAACCAAAGATTTGCCAGTGTAATTTGCTCATTCTATCTCAGCCAGCCGAACCAAGGCTTATGTAGGTCCCTAAAATGGAGTTTTCTAGAGCAGGGTGGAGTGAAACTAGAAAAGGGGTATTTAGGCTGAATCCTAGACAGTCACATGACCTGGCAATCCAGCATAGAACACTATTTTAAAGGCTTGTTTTCCCTCTTCCAGGCTCAGGCATCCCTATAGTCTGTCTTGAGTAGCACCTCCCCAACACACATCTGGATGTTCTGAGATAGGAATGCCAGGTGCACTGGGTTACCATAGAAACACCAGCGAGCTTGAGTGATGTCTTACATTGGTTCAAGACTGCATAGATAGGTATAATCGTCTCTAGGGCATTGCTTTCATCAAGTCCTGTTGCAAATCCTGATGCTGTCCTGTTTGTGTGTCAGGGTCTGACTCTGAATCTGTGAGAGTCAATGGAAGAGGCTGCCTAGAGCATGGTTTGAACCACAGAAAGGCAGCATACAAATAAAATTATATATGTATTGCTACATGCCACCCCGGGACACGGGTGGCGCTGTGGGTTAAACCACAGAGCCTAGGACTTGCCGATCAGAAGGTCGGCAGTTCGAATCCCCACGATGGGGTGAGCTTCCGTTGCTCGGTCCCAGCTCCTGCCAACCTAGCAGTTTGAAAGCACGTCAAAGTGCAAGTAGATAAATAGGTACCACTCTGGCGGAAAGGTAAACGGCGTTTCCGTGCGCTGCTCTGGTTTGCCAGAAGTGGCTTAGTCATGCTGGCCACATGACCCGGAAGCTGGACACCAGCTCCCTCGGCCAATAAAGTTAGGTGAGTGCCACAACCTGAGAGTCGGTCACAACTGGACCTAATTGTCCCTTTACCTTTACTACATGCCACCCCAATCTCTGAAAAGTGTGAGAATCTAGGGGTCCAGCTTATGCAGGCTTCATGTTTCCTTTGGAATGAGGCACAGTGGAGAGGGTGGTGTCTTTATGATATATGGTTTATTTACACATATATAAAACCTGAACCTACAATGGAGGGATTCAAAGCATTAACACCCGAAAGGAATCTTGTTTCTCCCATAGTCTTGGATAAAAGCAGAAATCAAATTTGTGCGCTCTCTCTCTCTTTCTGCTTGGCATCTAGCTCGTATCACTGCAACTCTCTCTCATTTCTGGCTTTGTTTTACAGAAAGTGAGTTGAGGGAGGGGCTTCACCCATTTGCCACATCACACAGTGCTCCTTCCTTTGTTCTCCTTAATGGCCCATCTCTCATGCAATCACCTCATCAGGAAGCTAGCCTGGTTTATAATTTAACACATACTAGATTCAGGTATTAGAAGGGTCTCCGCATACAGCCTACTTCCCCTACACACACACCCCAAACTCATAACAATAGTATGCAAGGCTCTCTCCCATGCAAGCCTTATTGTGTATGAGCTGGTTCTCAGTCACAGCTCTTAATTTTAAAGCACAACGCAAGAGAATGTAGAAAGGTATTTTCTGTTGTTCCGAATGTATTGTTTATCTGAATGAAAGGAGCTGCCCTATTTTCTGTCTTCCAGAGAAGTCTTTTTTTCCACCCTTGTCAGTTCCTCCGCCTCTTGCATGATTAAGCTTAGATCTGGGAAGACAGATTCCCACTGCCTTTGTATGTCAGCTCTTTCTACTTCCTCACTGTTCTTAATATTTCACCCCGCTTTTGGAAGTCAAAGACAATTATAATGATTCTGCCATCCTGCACAGTTTGACTCCTCCTCCTGCAGCTTGGCTCTACAGAGGAGGATCTTCTTTTGTACCACATTCAGATGCAAAGTATAATAAGAATAATAGTTCGGAAGTGCAGGCTCCAAATGTTTAGCTTTAGGAAGTTGGTTTTGGTTTTTTTTTAAATGCAGGAATTCTAAAACATTAGCAATATTTATAAGGAAGCAAGTCCTTAAAAACAACTGCAACATTTCACATTTTTAGTTTGAATTGAACGCCAGATAGCAATATTAAATAATAATTTTCTGAGTGCAACATGTATGTTTATATTTTTAGTTTTCATTTTGTTCTTTTTATTAGAAACAAAGTATCATTTTTGTTATTCCTTCTACTTAATCTCAAGTTTTCATATTAATACTCCAAATATATGGCAACACAATGCATTTTTCCTTTTAGTCCATTGTTAGATTGCAAAGAACATCATGGTAAGAGGTATCACTGGCTTGGTCCCCCCCCCCCCCCGACATTGTGTAACAGATTCTATCCTTAAAGCCTTTTTAAACTGTGCAATACAGATTTTTCACTGTAGCATAACAAAGCTACTCCATCCCCCACATCCAACTATGACTTTTTGCAGTAAGGAAAGTGATGGCGAAAGTGTGGTATAACAATTGCTTCAGGCAACATGTAACTTCTTGTACTGTTCCCCCTAGCAGCCACCCCAGTGGTCACCAAGCAGCAGAAGGTTCTTTTGGATCTCAGTGAATGGAAGGGCGGGCAAGCTATTAAGTGGAAGAAGGGATGTTTTTATTAATTGGTAAATGTTAGCAAAGAAACAGATTACAGAACATAATTTGATAATTAATATAATATATAAAGCTAATAATATAGAATATAACACTAAATAACATGTATAATCAATAGAATAACAGCTAAGATATACTCAGTAGAGTAACAGCTAAAATAAGCAAAGTAGCTTTAATTTATGGAAGAAAGCTCTGCAATTTGCCCCTTTGGTTTTTGAAGAACAGCTGGCCGACACAGCTCTCTGATTCCGCCCAACACACCCCACTGCTGCTGGGGATCTCTGAAGCAGCACGCTGGCTACCCAACAGGATGGTTTCCTAATCAAGTCCAAAACACTGGCATCTTCCCTGAATGGTTCAAAGATGAGATCTCCGAGTCTTATCAGGCTGCTGGCCCTTGCATAATCTGTATCAAGGACCTCATGCCAAGCCAGCAACGGATGTTTCATGATGTAATTCCATTCCCATCCTTGGATGTCGGTCTGAGAGCGGGCACGTGTGGAGACAGCCTTTCGTCTGCATTCCTTCCTTAGCTGTGGTCAGCTCAAAACGAGGTTACTTCCCCTGATTCTCACGAAATGGCATACAGCTGCATTGAAAGGCAGGAGACCAGAAAACTGCTTATTCTCTGGCAATGCACTTCCCTGCGAACAAACAAAAATGAATGGTCAGAGGATGCAGTCTAAACTCCCCACAAAGTTTGTGCAAACAAATCAGGATGAATGCTCGATCAAGTGGTTTGTAAGTCTGAGCTTGCTATGACTTTTGAACTGGCAGATCTTGCCAGTTGGGATTGCACTTTCCAACAAGGTTCAAATTGAAATGCTAATGTTGTAGACTCATGCAATAGCCCTGATTTTTGCATAATAAAAGGGTTGTTCCCCCATCCTCTGGAGTGCATTGGGGGCTTCGCTCTTTTGTGCTCATGTTTACCTATCTCTCCCACCATATCCCAACACAGAAAATTAATTAATGTATGAGCTGTGAAATAATAAACAGCTCAACCCTCAATACAAATGTTTAATGTAAGATGTTTTTCTTAAAGCATCTTCAAAAACCAGAGTCCACTTTACATAGTTATCATTCTGGGTTCCACATCTTGCGGATGACACTGTGACCTTATACAGTCTGCATTTACTTATTCCACAACGCACTGAAAACTGCTGCTTATATTTCTCTCTACCAGTTTTAATTCAGTCTATCAGGACAGCTTCTCAGTTCCTGTTGTCTTTGAGTGCCACAACTGCTTTCACCTCCCCCATTAGTTTACGTCAGGGGTGGGGAACAAGATCTGGGGACTGTGTCAGATCCCTATGTCCCCTACCCCCATGGGCCCTATTGACAAGTGGCTGGGGTGCCCACCTGCCAATCATCTGATTTCAGGAAAACATCTGATGATGCTGTGCTTTGAAGCCCCAATAATCAGCTGATGGTTGAGACTTCAAAGTGCCATGGGTGGTGCTTTGAAGTGCCAAAGGCCAGCTAATTTTCAGGATGTGAAAGCACAGTGTAGTGCTCTTTTCAAGGCTGTTGCAACTCATACAGCTGTCAAAAAGCACCGCCCGACTCCGGTAACACCATTAAGTCAGGGATCTATAACTGCCTCCTTGCACCATTGCACAGGAGTGATTTTCAGCAAGTGGTGAGCTACTGAAGTTGCAATTGTTATGCAACTGATGCTCTAATGTTGAGTTGGTTGCAAGGACAGCAAAGGTTAAGAAGAAAGGATTGGATTATCTGATTGAGCCAGTGCTGGGAGACTAGACCTAATCCACTGCTGTTGTTTTTAACTCCTGATTGCTGCTGCTTTGTACTGGACAGCAGGGTAAAAGTTTAACATATATGTGGAATATCTATCATCTATCTATCTATCATCTATCTATCTATCTATCTATCTATCTATCTATCTATCTATCTATCTATCTATCTATCTATCTCTATCTATCATCTATCTATCTATCTATCTATCATCTATCTATCTATCTATCTATCTATCTATCTATCTATCTATCTATCTATCATCTATCATCTATCTAATCTATCATCTATCATCTCTCTAAAGTAAAAGGTACCCCTGCCCGTACGGGCCAGTCGTGACTGACTCTAAGGTTGCGCGCTCATCTCGCTCAAGAGGCCAGGAGCCGGCGCCGTCCGAAGACACTTCCGGGTCATGTGGCCAGCGTGACTAAGCTGCATCTGGCGAGCCAGCACCACACACGGAAACGCCGTTTACCTTCCCGCTAGAAAGCGGAACCTATTTATCTACTTGCACTTAGGGGTGCTTTCGAACTGCTAGGTGGGCAGGAGCTGGGACCGAACGGCGGGAGCTCACACCGCCGCGGGGATTCGAACTGCCGACCTTACGATCAGCAAGTCCTAGGCACTGAGGTTTTACCCACAGTGCCACCCGTGTCCCCATCATCTCTCTATCTAACTTTAAAAGAGAGTTTCAAGCTATGAAGCAGGGGTAGGGAACCTCAGTCTAAGAGGTCATATGTCTTCCTACAAACTTCTCCATCTGACTCCCAGGACTTTGCCCAAGCCACACACAGCTCTCCCAAGCCTCACCGACTCTGCTACATGCCTTTCTCAAGCATTTTGGCCTGACTAGAATCTGGTCAAGCCTCTTGTTTGCCTGGATGTAAATCTGTGCATTTTTGTGTAAATATTTTGCATGTCTGGCAAGGGAGCCAGCTATACACGTGCATTGTCTGGCCCATTTTAGGGCTGTGACCACTCCCTGCCATTAGGATGTTACCTGTGAAAGAATGTGGCTTTGGGGCTGAAAAACATCCTCTGACCCCACTATAAAAAGCACAAAGGAGAATAGAAAATCATTAAGGAAAGCTTATGTCACAGAATGACCTAGCTGTTGGTTTTCTACACTGTAAAAGACAATGACTGTAGCAGAAGGTTTTGCATTGCCTTTAAATTATTTGGGGTATATGTTCTTTCTTTCTTTGTGGGCTCTACAGAGAATGAGATGGAGGTGTGTTGGTAATGGAACCCTTAAAACTGATGTTGTCTTGAACAGATGGATCCTATAAAAACTCACTTAGTCAAACAGAAATGGACAAGGCACTGAAAGGAACCTCTTAGCAGAAGGTCATTTAGATTGTGAAACAGTCTGGGAGCTTTTAGAACATTTTGCGGGATTAATGGGGCAGTGAATCTTGCTCATTTCCCCCCAGTAATATTTCTCCTCCTCACTCTCATCTTCCCTTCAAGACTATAGCTACCTCCCCCCCCCCCCCAGTGTGTTGTCAGTTAAATCAAATCAAACTCTTTCTCTCTAGGACATCAACACAAGTGAAATTCCATGCTGAGAAAAACATATGCTCTCACCACTTCAAGGTGTTGTGTGTTTTTTTAAAAAAGGACAGCTACAATATCCTTACAAACTGTATAATGTAAGCAAAGCATACAGTGATTCACACATAACCAAACTGTCTTTCTTCCTTGCATGATCAAAGTTTTAGAACTTGGGTGTTTTTGAATGGAAGAGCTACCTAACACGAATAAGTTGATCCCAGCCATATTGGGGGAAGTTTTTCTCAAGCATTTACTATCCAGATGTTTTCTTCATGGAGCGTTATAGTGATGCCCACTACCCAATAAACTCCTACAGCTTAAAAAGAGACTTGCATCAGACCACCAAAGATTTGGATGCTCTCAATGTTGATTGGCTCACTTCAGTATCCCATCCCTTAACACTTTACACCTGATTATGCACCCTATTTGGATGTTCACCGGCCTTCAATTTTGGGGGTGAATGTGGGGAGACTTACTGCACAATTTAGAACTCTGCATAATCAAGGTTATAAATCAAGCAGGGCGCCAACTTGAGTAGAGGAGGCTCCCCAGATCTTTGCTGCAAAATTCTTGCAGAAAAATTTGTTAGCAATGTCACTTAAATAATGCAGATGGTGTCAGAAGGGGGGGGGCCCAAAACTCTGATAATACTTTATTGAGCAAACTGAACAAAACCAGTGTATGATTCAAGGAGAAAGGAACAGAGAGGTTTTTGATTTTCTTACTTCAGGCCTTGTACACAGCAGGAAGATGTTCAAGCAAATATATGGAGGAAAACTCATTCAGAACTCCGCAGCCAATCAGGACGTGTACTACCTCAGCAAGCAACACACCACTCTGCCCAGTTGCTAAGCAACACTTCCTCCTCTCCACTAACAGAATTAACCTTTGCATAGAGAAAGTTATCTGCTGTTTCACCTCCAACACAATTAACATTACAGGGGATTAGGGTTTAGCAGTGCAGCTTTGCTCCCTGTTGTGTGTGAAAGCCCAAATAGGGCTAGGGTGAATGAAAGAAGGCTAAATGAAAATAAAGCAATGAAATGGTACAAGGGAAGTCTATAAAACAAATTACACAGCAAGCTGAAACAGAATGCAGGTTTCAAAGCTAATTTTGGTTCAGAGGTGTAATTTTGATCCTAAAACATTCTCTACCAAGCTCCTTCTGTAAGGTACTTTTGTTGTCATGGGGGAATTTCCATTCTGCATCCAGACTAGATTCTGCTGGGCTGATTGGAGCTACTGATTCTGCTGCCGCTTGGTTATGATGGGAGTTAGGTAAAGGTAAAGGGGTAAAGGGACCCCTGACCATTAGGTCCAGTCATGACCGACTCTGGGATTGCGGCGCTCATCTCGCTTTATTGGCTGAGGGAGCCGGCGTACAGCTTCCGGGTCATGTGGCCAGCATGACTAAACCGCTTCTGGAGAACCAGAGCAGCACACGGAAACGCCGTTTACCTTCCTGCTGGAGCAGTACCTATTTATCTACTTGCACTTTGACGTGCTTTCGAACTGCTAGGTTGGCAGGAGCAGGGACCAAGCAACGGGAGCTCACTCTGTCACAGGGATTTGAACTGCTGACCTTCTGATCAGCAAGTCCTAGGCTCTGTGGTATAACCCACAGCACCACCCGTGATGGGAGTTAACTAGTTGCCAAAGAGAACTTACAAGATTCTTGTTCAAGCATTCCATGGATTCAGTGAGATAGATCCATAGACAATTACAGGATGATATTGTGGAGCCTGGTATTTTGTCAGGGCTGTAATACTATATGATGGCTAGTAAAAGGTAAAGGTAAATGACCCCTGGACTGTTAAGTCCAGCCAAAGGTGACTCTGGAGTTGCAGAGATCATCTTGCTTCAGGCCGAGGGAGCAGGTGTTAGTCCACAGACAGCTTTCCAGGTCATGTGACTAGCAGTACCAAACCGCTTCTGGTGCAATGGAACACTGTGACAAAAACCAGAGTGCACAGAAATGCTGTTTACCTTCCCACCACAGCGGTACCTATTGCACTGGTTGTGCTTTTGAACTACTAGGTTGGCTGAAGCTAAGCCTGGCCTTTTGGCTTCTCATTCAAGCAGCATTTTAAACTAAAAATAAAATAAAATGGAAGGCATATATTTCATCTATGGTTTCAACCATATATGTAATTGCTTTTAATGTAAGGAACCCCAATGGGTCCAATTAAGTTATTGCTTGTCTCCATCACAGTTCAGTGTCAGGTCAGGGAAGAATTTATGATCTTTACCCAAATGACTAATTATTTGTCAGCTTTCCTGAAGTAAAACATGGAAAGAAAGGGGACAGGAATCGCTTGCTTCAGATGGACTGTTCAGTAACTAGCTAATTGATATTGTAGCTTATATGCAAAATGGACTCATTTAAGGAACTTTTTTTGTGTAAAGGGGGAGGTGTGTTTTCCATGTTAAAAGTACTGAATTCTAACATTCTAAATCTGTTTTCTAACGGGCAGTGTTGTTACAAAGGTTCATGGCTTTGTTTCTCCTTATGTAATAACTGTGCACATAGACTTTTCCTCCTCTTTGTCTTCTTGGTCTCTTCACTTTCCACCAATTCAATTGAATGTTTCTTATTTTAGGATAGTTAGTGTAACGCAAGACTTATCCACTTGACTCTAGTGCTATGCCTACCTAAATGGTTAATATTTATGCAGTTTCTCCACAAATTGTTCTCAGTACAAGCAAGAAGAAACTCAATGCTAAACTGAAGAACTCATTGTGATGTTTGATCATTTATATTTATTTATTTATTACATTTACATCCCTGCTTTTCCCATCGTGGAACCCATGTCACTGATCTGGCACAAGGACCACTGAGCTTCAACAGCTTATCCTACTGATGCGCTTATAACGATTTTGCTGATGGAGGATCATACGGTGGCTAGTGGTTGTGAAATGGGGTTTGGACTCCCTTTTGTTCTTGTCTCTGTTTGGCTTTTCACTGCAATGAGAAGAATAGCTTGCTTCATGGCCTCATCAATGCAATCCTCATTGTTTACGTAATCATTATCTAGATTTCCACGGCCTCCTCAAACATGGTAAACAGTGAAGACCTTTTTATTGAGTGATTGATTTAAATATTTATAAACTGCACTTTCATTTATAATATTATGGATAGTTATTGTTATGCGCTCTGTCTCTCTCTCTCTCTCTCTCTCTCTCTCTCTCGTGTGTGTGTGTGTGTGTGTGTGTGTGTGTGTGTGTGTAGCTTACATGCTTATCTGCCCTGCTTCCCTTTCTATTTATGTGGACAGAATGGCCAAAGAGAGATCTAACTTCACTATCTGGAGCAGAATAAATTATTTCCCCTTCATCTCATGGAAGCTTGAAGTCACTAACTTGGGACCTAAGGACTTAAAGTGCATTTAAAACACCACCTTCCCCAGTACTTACTACGCCAGGCTTTGAGATTGGTGTGATTTATAATATACAGGGCAAGTTTCTGAGATTGGTGTGGGACATAATGGTCATGACCCCCCTGCCATGACATCAATAATAATTAACCAAATCAAAGATGAACATAGACACCAGAGTTCAGAGAGATCAAAATCTTTATTGCTTGACATTTCTCATCATAGTTCAGAGAAATCAAAATCTTTACTGCTTGACATTTCTTAATGGAAGTAATATTCATTTAGTTTCTGGCATATTTTAGCCTACATTTTTCAACCTAGTCAAGGTTCTGTAATAATGTGCCCTTTATTCATCTGAGTATTCCCACATATGTGAATGCGGTCTTTTTGGCTAATCAAGTGGGATAACTGGTCGTGGTAAATTTTGGACCATGCATACATTTCCTCCCAAAGTCTTGCCTTGTAAGAAACCCTTCGATATCTCCTGGGTTTAGGAGTCTGTTTGCAGTGGCTTAATGTAATCTTAGCAGGACAGATTTAAATTGGAAATAAAGTTCAGAATCAGCATAGGTTGCTGAGAGAAACTGCACGAACCTGGCTAGCTTAACACACATCACAGATTTAACCTCAATTTCTTTTGAAGTATTGAAGCTATCCATTTGGTAGGTTGCCTAACAAAAAGCAGGCGTGCTTGAAACCATTTTCCATGAGACCCTTGCCCTTTCAAAGCCTTCAGCTGCTTGAAAATAATTGGCTTGCTATAAAACTTAATAAAGAAAATCTATTTCTAGCCATTAGACAGTTGATCTAAGCTGTGTGAGTGTGTGTGAACAGAAATCTTGCTTCTCCAGTTTGTGCAATGCGGGAAGAATCAGATTCTCTAATAACTATAGGTTATCAAAGTCAGATGGGGCCTACACCTCCATTAAGAACAAGTTTGTCATCAGGCATTACAAACTAGATTTCAAATTGGTAATGATGCATGAATTCAAGTATTGTACTGTATTTCATTTTATTAAAACTCATTGCTTTCATACCATCTTGGCTGTGTGTCCTGGACTACCTGCAGGCTTCCCCCCCCACTTGACCTGTCTTATTCCAGCTACAAAAGCTGAGGCTGCTGAACAGACTCTTGGCCTGGGGTGTTGTTTTGGGATTCTTTGTTTGGGGCAGGGGGTGGTTGCTGTTGGTCTTTTGTAACTTTATTTCAGAGTTTGTTGTGATTTATATGAAAATGGTCAGATTGGTTTTGTATTTGTTGTTTATGACTACTTTTCTTAAGTTGTAGGGTTTTTTGTTTTCATATTTCAAGCTGCCTTGAACATGGCTTGAACAGTAGAAAGGCAGCAGACAAATAAAATTATATATGTATTGTTGCACACCATTCCAATCTCCGAGCGGTGAGAGATTCCAGGGGTTCCAAGCGATTACCCAGGTTTTGTGTTTCCTTTGGAAATGAGGCACAGTGGAGACTGTTGTGTCTTTATGATATGTGGTTTATTTATAGATATATATAACCTAAGCCTACGATGGAGGGGCTCACAGCATTACACTCTCTTTCTCCCATGGTTGCTGCCTTCAATTCAAAGTGTCAGCTCACATGGTGTTCTGACCCCGTCCCACCCCCCAAGCTTGCAAACTGCAGCACTATTTTTTCCTCCAATGTACATCAACCGCAAATGCCATTCTGAAATGCCAACTCTGCTATCAGAGTGGGGGTGGGTGGGTTTGCAGGCTTCTCCAATGCTGTTTCAAATATACATAATTTCAGTTAAATGTCCCCCCCCCCACATAAATGGGGAATTGCCTTTAATGCACCTTTGTATGGGATTTATACTAATGCATGCACTTTTATGTAGCTTCCCTCAATATACTCTGTCTACACATTTTTGGGTTGAAGAACTGTATCAATATATGTGGGGAAGTGTGAATTTCAAAAGATAGTTGTGTTTCAGGTCATCTATTGGTTTGGGGAAGTGTGAATTAGGTAGTCTTGTAATAAAATACAGACTAAACCAAATCTCTGTTTTTGGCATCTGTCTGTCTCAGAAGACAATAGAGGAGTACACCCTCAGGAGAATGGATGGAGTATGCATGCACATTCAATTGCCTGTCAGTGTCTATGGTTAAGTCCAGTCAAAGGCAACTATGGGGTTGAGGCGTTCATCTCACTTTCAGACCGAGGGAGCCAGCGTTTTTCCACAGACAGCTTTCCGGTTCATGTGGCCAGCATGACTAAACCACTTCTGGTACAACAGGACACCGTGACGAAAGCCAGAGCGCACGGAAATGCCATTTACTTTCCCACCACAGCAATACCTATTTATCTATTTGCACTGGCGTGCTTTTGAGCTGCTAGGTTGGCAGGAGCTGGGACAGAGCAATGGGAGCTCACCCTGTTGCAGGGATTCGACCTGCCCACCTTCTGATCGGCAAGCCCAAGAGGCTCAGTGGTTTAGACCAAAGCGCTACGCACTAACAGCGTCTGCATCATGTAGGAGATCACAGCCACAGAAATAAGAATGGAAGAGTTGTCTGTTGTCTGGAGAGCTCATTTCCTGGTTCACATGGAGCAGCTGTTTTCAATGGAGCCCAGCGATGGAAGCATACAGCTATATTGAGGCAGCACCGGGTGTTGAAATTTTGCACCCCTAACAATTTTGCACCCAGGACAGCCACCCCTGTGCCCCCCCAATGCTATGCCACTGGGGTGAAGTCAAACCATTAGAGGGTTACAGTGCCTGCTGTGGCTGTAGAGACCAATACAGGAGAGACATGTTTTGTTGCAACTGGGGCAGATGAAGGCATCTGATTGTGTTGATGCAGATGCACCATGGCATTCCTTTTCTCTGCACTCCTCCCTTTGGTCATTGCTATGGATGCATGACCTGGCTTTCTGTCTCCAGGCACACTGGTCATCTGCAAGCGATTCCCACATGGTGGGATTGATGCTGCCAACCTTCATGTCATGTTTGCAGACATCTTTGTAATGCAGAACTAGAATCTCTGTTTCACAAATAAATAGTCGCTGAATAAGTAGTTCCCACATTCCTCTCACCTAGATCCCATGCCAGTGGCTCCCAAATTGATTTATCATTGCTACAGATTACTCATGAAGTAAGAGTGCACTATTTTAATTACTGGAGCATGGAATAATTGCGTTAGAGGGTATTCATAGCAGTGGGAGATAAAATAATTTTATGACAATTAGAAAATGCAAGTTGCAAAAAGAATGATTGGGGAATAGTTTTCATTTAGCCACTTAAAAAGGTTACTTAGGGTGCTGTATTTTATCTTGACTGTGTTCCATTACCCCTTCTGGTAGGGCATTAATTTTTCAGACTCGTCTCTAGGTTAATGCAAATGTGATATATCTGTGTAAGGATGATTGAGATGTCTTCTAATATTCACATACAACTGTAGCAGGCATAATTTATTCAACTGCATGTGTGAATCATGAATAACTTTATCAAGGTATTTCATATTGTACAGAATTCTCTAGAGAATGCCTGCATCCTTGTGAGGAGTATGGAGAGTTTCATTTGCATTTTGCAATTGAATTGGTATTTTCCCACAGGACTATACCAGAAATTTACCCTGTATATTATAAATCATACATTCAGAGATCTTTGCTGAATAGTGGGAAGGATTTTCAGTTCCATTACTGCACAGGATGTACTAAAACAGTATGATCCAAGCAGGCAGGACATCATGGGGATAGAGTCAGTCGCAAAGTCCCATAACCTGTTGAGCAATTTGTGAAAAGGATACTTATTACTACTACTACTACTACTACTACAACAATCAGATTTGTTAGTTGCTTGTCCAAAGGTCTCCAAGCATCTTACAACAATGTTAACAACACAGATAAATACAGTGGAACCTCAGTTTTTGAGTGTCTCAGAAGCTGAACGTTTTGGAAGCCGAAAGCCGAAAACCAAAAGTAATTGCTTCCGTTTTCGAATGCGCCTTGGAAGTTTAATGGCTTCCACTGTGTGTTTTTCTTTTTTTCTCAATGGATTTTGCCAACCGCCCATTGCCCCTCGGTTTTTGAACATTTCGGAAGTTGAACGGTCTTCTGGAACTGATTACGTTTGAAAACCGAGGTTCCACTGTATATAATAGTATAAAACAGAACAACTACTGTTCTTTACCTTTAAGCATAGATGGGGAATCTTTTCCAAGAGACACATTCTATTCTAGGCAACCTTTTGGGGGACACAGACCAATTGTGGGCAGGGCCAAAGGCCAAAGTAGATGGAAAAACAGATGCAAATTCTTACCTTTCTGTCATTTCTACATTTACTCACATACCCTTCTCTATGCAGGCAAGCAAGAGTCAGTATCAGAGTTCAGAGACAAATTCCAGTCAGGAAAAGACACTGAAACAAGGCTGGTAATGGATGTCATCAGGGGATATGGGGCCTGGCTGGGGAGGCTGCTTAGGCTGAGCAGAGTCCTGAGAGAGAGTCAGGCAGTGTTTTTGTGCCTTTCCCAGGCCCGAGGTTCCCCATCCCTACCTTATACAGTGGTACCTCGGGTTGCATACGCTTCAGGTTAGATACGCTTCAGGTTACAGACTCCGCTAACCCAGAAATAGTGCTTCAGGTTAAGAACTTTGCTTCAGGATGAAAACAGAAATCGTGCTCCGGCAGCGCGGCAGCAGCAGGAGGCCCCATTAGCTAAAATGGTGCTTCAGGTTAAGAACAGTTTCGGGTTAAGTATGGACCTCCGGAACAAATTAAGTACTTAACCTGAGGTACCACTGTACAGAAAAAAGTTTCCACAGTGTTGCGTTGCCCACTCAGAATGCTGCTGTGGCAGGAAAATCTATAGCCAGTAAATTTATCCCTTCTATTCATGCTTGAATGGCACAGGTTTGGACCCTTTGACATGCTGGTCTTTCTGTCAGATACCTGTAACTTTTCCTGCTTCTTGGTACTAATCTGATGTTTACCACTTGCCTCACTCTTTTATTCCCTTTTCCTCCAGTTGCATAATTGTATCATCCCATCCCATTGTTTCTTCTGGCCTCCGTTTTTCTTTCTGCAGTTCTAGTCAGCTTTCTTTGGTCATTATGAATCTCAGCCTGACACTTACCTGCCCAAGAATTCCTCTCTTCCTCCCCAGCCTGCCAACAGTATACAACCTGTCGTATTATTAAGTCCTTGTATGAATTCACACCTTTATCATTAGCCTTTTCTTTCCCCAACTTCTCCACCCTTTTCTTTGTGCCCATGTTCCCCCCTCCCACAACCCTTCCACAAGCTTCCTGGAATTCAATCTCCTGCTAGCACTGCCATCTTCTCTCTCCCTGCCTGTCCAACTCGTGGGACATCTTCCCACTCATCTTTCTCCCCAGAGCATGTGCTGTCCCGTTGTGATGTTTGTAACTACAGTAATACTTTCTATTCCCAACAATATTCTTCTCTTTATTCTATGTATTATACTAAATGTGTCCAGATTAATTTTGTTGCATTGACAAGTAATGCATTCTAATAGATCCACAAAAACCCAAATCCTTGGAAATAGTATATCACTATCATCACAGTGTAATGAATGTTGACATGGAAAAGAAAAACAATGTTTTATCTTCTGAATGAGTTTGAAAATTTGAGTACTATTTCTCAGGAGACTGTTTGTCAAGAAGAGAGGATGAGAGCTAGACAACGTCAAAAGCCCTCCATCTTTCAATGAGGTGAGATTGTACTCTAAAGAACCCCTTGTGTATTTAATACAACAGATGCCTGTTCAGCTATGCACTAAAAATCTCTCTCATTTTTTTAAGCGTTATATCTCCTGTCAGATGTCTTTGTGGTACAAATCCATAACTGGTTGCCAGAACCTTTTGATTAGCCAAATGAACCAGGACAGAAAGTAGATAACAGAGACATACAGATAATAATTTGTGAGCTTCAAAGTGAGGTTTGTTGCTGAATGGGAATTGTAGTACCAAGATTAGTTTAGGACTACTGAGGATTAGTCTCTCAATCTGAGGTATCAACAGCCACATGTCAGCTTCTTGTTTATAACGGGCAAAGTGCTTCTCAAGATGATGCATGAACTTTATGCAGCATGTAGATAGGTGCCTAACCAAACTGTCTAGAGTGGGCTGATACATCCATGATCTCTGCACTTATTTACCTTCACTTGACCAGGTTTGAATTTAGGGCGGGTGGAGGCATCAACAGTGTGGTGCGACAGATGTAAATACAGAAACAGCCCTCAAGTTGACTTGCTGTTG
The DNA here is from genome assembly GCF_964188315.1 of Podarcis muralis. Taxonomy (NCBI): domain Eukaryota; kingdom Metazoa; phylum Chordata; class Lepidosauria; order Squamata; family Lacertidae; genus Podarcis; species Podarcis muralis. The sequence continues at coordinate 52,343,205 of NC_135662.1, read as the reverse complement.
AGAACCACACACCACATCTCTGGGGAAGAGAAGGAAGGAAGAGGCTTTCCTTGTGAGGGACCATCAGAAGGTGGCCATGGAGACATTGACTTTCAGATAGTATCATGACCACAACCTCAATGTCAGCAACTGACAGCTATACTGGAAGCTGTTGGCCTGTAAGTAATCCCACCAATTGCACAATGCTGACTGAGCTATCCCTACTTCCACTATCACCTCCCATTGGTCCATGATAAGGACAGGCATGTCCCTTTGCCACAAAATAAAATAAAATACCTGTAAATAAAGCATCAAACCTCCCAGAAAACACAGTGGAAAGTTTTCTGGCAGCTCAAGAGTACAGGTGATGGGAAGTGATTATATCTTTTGATTTCTTTACTGGCAACAACTGACCCAGCTTTGGGCACTCTGGTGTTTGGGTCAGAGATAAAAAGAGGCATGACTGTGGCTTGTGGGGCACGTAGTGGTGGGTGCCCCCTCCCAAGGAGGAGACGTATAAGGGAACCTTGACAAGATAACTCCATGACCGCTGGTCAACCTACATACAGGATTTTAATTTTGTTACTGGCTCCATTCCTTCACAGTATATTAATTTAAAAGAATATACTGAGAATCATTTTGCTGCAAGGTTAAAAATTATGTACAAAGTGTGAAGGCATGATCTCTCTTTCTCTTCCCCCTTTATTACTTGCCTAAAATATATCCTGTGCATATTCATAGATTTCATGGTCAGAAGGTCACGTTTGAATATAATATAAGCCATGGATTTCACTCCTGTTAAGGTCAAGGAAATTGATTTATTAAAAAGAAATACTGGTTAAGCTAAGGAATATTCAAATTGTCTCATACTGTGAGAGTGCTCAAAAATAACTTTGGAGTGCCTGCTTGCTGTTTTTACCATAGAGCATAATACACTAGGAGATTACCGTCCCCTTTGCCCATATTCTCATGGAAGCAGTCTAAGGCCTGCTTACACCTGCGTGTTCATTATGTAAAAGTATGACTTCAAGTGATGTTCTCTATCACAGACAATGACTATTAAAAAAAATAATAATTCAGTATAAGCACTAACATTGTAATCGGGAAAATTAATACAATAATCCCCAGATCTCAGTGCACCCCCACTCCTTTAAATGATGTAAGTTTAGCATTTTCCACTCGTAATTTGATCAACACACTTGTGCATGCTCCCCTAAATCTCCCACGTTGTGCCATACCGGTTTTGTACCTTAACTCTTTAGTTCTTCTCTCCTTTTCTTTGCCAGTATATGAATTTTGTTTGTCATCTTGTGGGAGAGAACTTTTTAAATAATATTAATTTCAGGATAGCAGGATTAGAACCCTTCACATTTTCCGCCTTGCCCTCGTGGTTAATATATGTTAAGAAACTGTTCAGATAGGGGTTTTTTTTGGGGGGGGGGAAATCAAGCCCTCTACCTGCATCCCCTTCCCCCATCAAAAGATTTAAGTATTTTAGAGAGGGTAGAAGAGAAAGTACACTGCTGATGATTAGTCTCTGGTATTTGCCATCACCCAGACGGGATGACACTGATGTCTGATTACCTAGAGATTAATTGTAACCCTGTGCCGAAATGAAAGATACTTCCCAATCTTGGCCATCTCTCCTGTGTTAATAATGTAGGCTAGCACACTCCTTGTCATCTAGAATATATGGCAGGAACATCTCATTTCTCACTTTAACAAATGTTACAACACTTATCGTGTTATATCTCATCGAGCCTAGAGATTACTGTATTACTTTTCCATTTTGGGGGATTTACTTTCTCAGTTCTAACGTTCTGCAGATCAGGTCTGTCTCTGATGGTTAAATACAAAACATTGGACTAGAATCCTTATTAGGAACAAAAGCAAAACCTTCGGAAATAGCCTAAATCCTCATCACTCCAGAGATTGATGTACCCCACATTATGTGCTATGTATCCTACATCATCTGGGCTTGATATATTAGTAGACTATCTGATAATTTCTTTGATAGCATCTTCTGAAAACAGCTTGTTCGCCTACTTTACACATCACCGTCATTAAGATTCTGCTTAGTTGATGGCGGAACATTCCCTCATTCTGATCAATCTCACATCCCAATGCACATCTTAGTAAAATCAAAAGTATTGTGAGATTGTTGCCCGATTACTGGGGGGACGGGACTCCCACTGGGGACTTGCCTTAAAGCAAAGCTTGCTCATTGCCTGCAACTGGACAAAATAATGTTAATTGTTATGTACTGAGTTGAATAGGATCCAAAATGCAGCAGTCTGATTGGTGCTAGAACAATAGGATTCAGAATGCAGCAGTCGGATTGGTCCTAGAACAATGCAGCAGTATGATTAGTCCACAGGAGCCACCCAATCCAGCTCCAGGTGGAAGTGAATCCGCAACCTGATTGGCCTACAGGAAAATCCCGGAATTAGCCAATCATGTGCGGCCCATTGTGTAAATAATGTATATAAAGCAGATATTTTGGGGAAACTTTCATTCCTCCTCACCACTATGAGCTGAATAAAGAGCATGAAATCCACTCTCGACTCTGTATATTTCATTAATATTTATGAATGTTCCAGGATAGCCATTGGATTCCCGTTTATGGAAACCATTTTTAGGAGGCATCTTCTTGAGACAAAGTCATCCCTGGAATGCTTTCAACAAGAAAGCTATCACATCTGACAGCCCCCTTCTCTTAGGAGAGGGGCTGAGATAAACTAGCTGTGCATGACAGATGGGGAGAGAATGAAACAGCAGTTTTGGTTGAGAGCCACTGAAACAGAAAGAACTGAACTAAAGGATGTGGAATCTTAATGGAATGAAGGGGCCTTCTCTTTGGCAATGTGGACATGATGCCAATAGGAGTTGACTGCAACTTGTATATTTGTAAATAAACTAGAAGTTACAAAAATGTCATAAATATTTGGTGCTCTCTCCTCCAAAACAAGCTATTCACCATCTGGCAAAATGAGGCGCATGTAACATATTACGTAAATAGACAGCAACAGTCAGATCAACAGTCATTTCAATATGCATTTGGGTATAGATCTGATGTATGATTTCAGCACCAATCAAGCCTTTGGCTAGATATGTAGAAATCTGTTTCCACACATTTACTAAATTATAGCAAATGTATTTTGCTTTGTTTTCAAAACTGCATTATCACTTTAATAATGCAGTTATAATTCACGACCTTTTTGGTTTTAGTTTTCTAGAAGCTTTAATCAAAGTTGGTGGCTATAGAACATGCTGTAAAAACTTTGAATGAAATAAGATCTTAAAAGCAAATTGCACCTCACACTTCTAGTGGTTAATTGCTTTATCTGTACTTGGTCTCTCCATAGGTGTAACATTGAACAACGAGTTAGCAACAATTGTTGCAACTTTTTTTTGTAAATCACAAAATTGCTGTGCAATGATACTTGTGCATAGCTATGGGTGAATCTGTCAAATCTGTCCCCCCCCCCTATTTTCTTGGTTTCTATATACATATTTGTGCATCTTATTTTCACTAATATTTATGCTTTGCCCAATATAATACATGTTATTTTAAAGAATCTGTGCATTCTAATGCATACCTTAGTGTATTCATTTTTGTACATGTTACAGTGGTACCTCGGGTTAAGTACTTAATTCGTTCCGGAGGTCTGTTCTTAACCTGAAACTGTTCTTAACCTGAAGCACCACTTTAGCTAATGGGGCCTCCTGCTGCCACCACGCCGCTGGAGCACAATTTCTGTTCTCATCCTAAAGCAAAGTTCTTAAACCGAGGTAATATTTCTGGGTTAGCGGAGTCTGTAAACTGAAGTGTATGTAACCTGAAGCATATGTAACCCGAGGTACCACTGTACTTGGGTAGAGAACTGGATTGCGAAATCTGGAGAAGAGCACATCTTGAAGGTTGGCTGGTTTTTTTGGTTGACATGGTGTTTCAGAAAGTGTGAATTAGGTAAATTTGCATTGAAATATGAATTGAACAGCATTTCTCTGCCAACTTACGCTTTTGGAAAAGAATATGGAACGCAATCTACAATTATGAGGGTCTCTGCAAAATTTCCTCTGAGTCTCTATTAATGCTATCCGGAACCAAGCCTCACAATCTTCTGTGAAACCTCCTTTCATTTCAAAGGACTCTTTGTAGGGATTACACTCAACATGCCATGTTATCATGTGTACACAGGGTGGGGATGGTGTGGAATTACAGAACTAGGAACATCAACAACTCCCTCTGTTCAGAAATGGTGCACCAGTAGAGAGAGGACATAAGCTTATCTTTGAGGTTTAACTTGGTTGATAATAAGCTCACTTTGGTGCCTGACAGCCCCTCTTTTCCCTGCAGCTCTCTTCCCATCTTCTCTCTGCCCTCCCCGATCAAGATTTACCTTTAAAGAAAAAGTGCAAGACAACAACAACCCTGAAAGCAGCTGGTGACAACAGAAGGTTTGCAATATAACAAAATATCACTGACAAAACAGAATTTCAATTATGCCCAGAGGTCTCCCTTGCAACCAAGAAAGCCATCCTGCTGGTTGACCCCAGAGGCTCCAGATGTGGGCAGTGTTGCTTCCAAGCCACAGGACCCATTTTGATTGCTATTGTTATACATCCATCACCTTTCATATATGTCCAAAGGTGATGCAGAAATATAATAAAAGCAGGTAAAACACAGCTGACAATTTTATTTCCCAGAAGGTGGAAGAGCAACATGGGGATCATCTATTTTGGATGTGGTCCTCACCAACAGGGAGGAGCTGATCAATGAAATGGAAGTACTAGGTGCCTTGGAAGGAAGTGGCAATATTCTCAGGTTTTATGATACAGTGACAAGGGAAAGTCGAGTGTAGTCAGACAAGCACTTTGGACTTTAAGAAGAGTTATTTCAAAAAGGGTCAGGAACTATTGAGTGAAATTCTATGGTTAGAAATACTCAAAAAGAAGGAAGTCCAAGATGGATTTAAAGATGAAATATTGAAGGCACAAATGCAGACAATTCCAACAAGAAAAGCAGGAGGCATCTAAGGAAACCAGTGTGGCTGCATAAGGAGCTTGCAGATGATCTGAGATGTAAGAAGGCGGCAAGTATAATAAAGAGGGGAAAACACAGGAAGAGTATGCATGAATAGTTAACAGCTGCAGGGAGAAGGCCAGATGGGCATAAGTCCAGAACAACCTCAGGCTTACAAGAGAGGTGAAAAATGAATACTTATTTAGCTATGTTTGTAAAAGGTAAAGGTAAAGGACCCCTGGATGGTTAAGTTCAGTCAAAGGCGACTATGGGGTTGCGGCGCTCATCTTGCTTCAGCCTGAGGGAGCTGGCATTTGTCCACTGACAGCTTTCCGGGTCATGTGGCCGGCATGACTAAACCACTTCTGGTGAAACCAAACACGGTGATGGAAGCCAGAGCACACGGAAACACCATTTACCTTCCCACTGCAGTGGTACCTATTTATCTACTTGCACTGGTGTGCTTTCGAACTGTTAGGTTGGCAGAAGCTGGGCCAGAGCAATGGGAGCTCACCCGTCACATGGATTTGAACTGCCAACCTGCTGATTGGCAAGCCCAAGAGGCTCAGTGGTTTAGACCATAGCACTCCCAGTGTCCTGGCTATGTTTGAACAACAAGAAGAGCAGGCAAGTAGCAAGTCCTCTGCATGGGGAAGGTGAAGAAAAGCTATTGGCTGACAGGGAGAAGGCAGAACAGCTTAACACCTCCTTTGACTCTGTCTTCACCCTAAGGAAAGCAGTGCCTGGTGATAACATCAGATAACATTCTCTGATCCTCCACGGTGATAAATACGTAAAAAATTTCTAACGCTGATCTTCTCTTGGATTTGTATCCATGCATGCACAACAATGCTGCACACTTACTTTTCATTCCTTAATGTGGGAAGGAAATGCTTCACCAATGATAAATGTCAGTTTCAACAGCACTAATATTATAACTGGACAGACCATCTGAACCTATTTTGAGCTGCCACACCAATATTCTCAACCCTCTCTCCTCCCTATTGGTAAGTGCCAATGACCTGCTGTGCTGGGAAGCTGTGAGAGCAACAATGCCCTGCCTATGACACCTCAACAGCTGCAAATAATAGAAGGGTAGTAAACTGTAGCAATAATTTAGCACCAGCCTTAGGTAATGGGCCAGCCCAGGGTCCTGAACCCCTGGCCTACCTGGTGGCAAGTCAGTATGTCAAGTCCAGAGTTCAGTGAACAGGGGTCAATCCATGCAAGCAAAATCCAAAGTCCATGGTCCAAAAGCCAAGTAGTGCAGTCCAGGGTCAAGCCAAGTCTGAAGTCCAGCAGTCAGGATACAGCCCTGAATCAAACCCAAAGCACAGTCCTGTAGAGGTACAGGCACATCCAAGCTGAGGCCCATCAACATAGGCAGCTGAGCAGACACAGCACCTCAGCTCTGCTTCGCTTTTGTACTTTGCATGCTGATTTCAACATCTGGGCTTGATGAGGCAGGTGACCCTCACCTGTTCCAAGCCTACTCCAGCTGAGTAATCACACACTTCCTTCCACAGATAGCAAGCCCCACCTGGCCAGCTAGAAAGCCGGAGTGTAAGCTCTTGCTTGCCTCAGCCTTCTAGAGTGCCATTACCACTGCTCCCTATACCTCAGAACATAGGCATAGGCAAACTCGGTCCTCCAGAGTTTTGGGACTACAACTCCCATCATCCCTAGCTAACAGGACCAGTAGTCAGGGGTGATGGGAGTTGTAGTCCCAAAACATCTGGAGGGCCGAGTTTGCCTATGCCTGCCTCAGGGCCTGCTCTGTTCGTGGAGACTAGTCTCTGGCTCTGATGAGGGGTCCTGATGCTCTTGTTCCTGTGCATCGACCCCCATTCACTCGCCACCCTCCGTCCCGCTGGGAATACTTCCTTCGCCATCCTCTGCTTCCTCCAGTGCATCCCAATCCTGGTTGCACCCCTCACTGGGTTCCTCTTCCTCCTTTTCATCCTCCCCATTGTCCTGCCAATTCATGACACCCAGATATTAATTGCATACACATCCCATTGTTGCCCATAAGCATCTTTGGGTCAGAGTCCACATCTTTATGTAGTTACTAACATGGTGCAAAGCATGAGCTGCTTGAGTAAGTTTAAAAAGGAACTACACTCTGACGTTTATTTGCTAGAACAGTGAATAGGGCCTGTATGTTTGCATTGTATTATGTAACTTCTGTTTTTTCCTGGATATTACATTTTGTATTTGGTTCATCATCTTCAAGGGATAATATCTGAGTTCTTAATAGTTTTCTTTTGGGAACTGGTAGGTGGTATAAAGGAAGGTGCATATTTGTCAATTTTGGAGATACCTAATGACCCTGTTTCTTCAGTTTTTGCACATGCTGTATTTAAAAAGGGGTTGCATTCAACCCGCATTTAGATTCTGATAAGATTCAGGCAGCATGCATATATTCTTAATCAACAGACTCCTTTCAACAAGTACTCACAAAGGGTATTACTTGCGGAAGCCAAACAGAGTATTTGGATAACAAGCTGTCATTTCTAAGGAAGCAGATATTGTTTATGGGGAAGCTGGTGTCGTGACTTGTGTTCTGAATGAAGCTGTCTTGTTTATATTGGCAGGTACCCCCCGGGATGTTTTAGGGGCGGTTTGGAAGTTATTATAGTGTTGAAATGCAAAATAAGTCAAGGCTTTGTTACTTCTCAGGTAAAATGCACCTGAGATCAACTTTGCTCATTTCCTGAGTTCACTACTAGCTATAATGATTAAGTGGAAGGCCTTGGATTAGTCCTAAATGTAAAAAGGAAGTTGCTGTAAGGTACAAAACATAGATATGATGTGCTTTTGACAGCTACTCTTGTTGACAAGAATGATGTCTACTTGTAACCTGATGCTTCTTTTTGGCCTTGGGGAAAAGTATTAGGGAGACAATATGGAAGTATTTTCTGGTCAAGTAGTTTTGGTGACAGTAAATGTTATGCCTAGGCTAGAATTTTGCAGGACTAAAAATATAAAAATCGACATTAATTTGTTTAATTCAGGAAAACTCATATATTGTTGCTATATGAAGTACCTGTTATGTTTTCTTTATGTCTAACACCTTCTTTATTCCACTGCCTAAGAAATCTGTTAAAAATGTCCTGATTTGGAACAAATATTTATTTTAAAGGCTAGGGAAACTTCAAGCTATTGCCTCAGTTTGTTCTAAACCACACTTTCCCATTTTGCTCTAACTCAGGAAACTGTAGCTTACATAAAACACAATTAACTATCAAGGAGGGAAACTGAATAATTCAAGAAGTTGTACATTCTTTTTCCTAAGTTTTATTCTTCAGTGAACCGAAAAGAATAAGAATGTCTGAAAGCAGAATGTTTTATATAATTTTAAAATCTGTTTTCATGGATATTATTATTTTGGAATGTTTATATAACATTTGCCTAAGAGGTATATTTTGTTGATATAGGTTTATCTAAAAGAAAAATAATAGGAAAAAGGAAGATTGTGTTTCATAAAGATTAACACTTTGCATGCAAAATCAAAGGTCAGAAGAAATGGTAATAACCCATCTATAAATACCTGGAAAAAAGGAGATTTAAATGCAGAGGATTAATATTTCATTTCTTTAAAACATTAACAGCAATGCTTTGTCCCTGGGCTCTTCTTAGAATCTCAGAAAATCTTTACTTTTTTCTCAAGTACACATATCACTCGCAATGTGCAAGGATAAACTTGATATTATTAGAACAGCAAATATGTTAGGATTTGCAAACAGTAAAGTCCAAATCCATTATGCCTGTTACACTGTTTTTATAAATCAAGTTTTAAGGTGGAAGTTTTAGAGTATGAATATTGCAGTAAATTACTGGCAACTATTGTATTTAAGTTAATTGCAGCTCTTCAGGTCATGATATACTGCCTGCACTTTGATGCTTACCTTTCCCTGTTTTGCTGGCAATGTATATTTTTATTTTCTATTAATATTCTGAAATACAGTAATGCAGACATTCCTTTTCTTAGCAGCTAGCGATTGTGAATATCCCCCAATGCTTTAAAATTTGCTTGCAGTATATAACAGTGACAGTAGTCACAAAATTAAAAGACGCCTGCTCCTTGGGAGAAAGGTGATGGCAAACCTAGACAGCATCTTAAAAAGCAGAGACATCACCTTGCCAACAAAGGTCCGTATAGTTAAAGCCATGGTTTTCCCAGTAGTGATGTATGGAAGTGAAAGCTGGACCATAAAGAAGGCTGACCGCCGAAGAATTGATGCTTTTGAATTATGGTGCTGGAGGAGACTCTTGAGAGTCCCATGGACTGCAAGAAGATCAAGCCTATCCATTCTTAAGGAAATTAGCCCTGAGTGCTCACTGGAAGTACAGATCGTGAAGCTGAGGCTCCAATACTTTGGCCACCTCATGAGAAGAGAAGACTCCCTGGAAAAGACCCTGATGTTGGGAAAGATGGAGGGCACAAGGAGAAGGGGACGACAGAGGATGAGATGGTTGGACAGTGTTCTCGAAGCTACCAACACGAGTCTGACCAAACTGCGGGAGGCAGTGGAAGAAAGGAGTGCCTGGCGTGCTCTGGCCCATGGGGTCACGAAGAGTCGGACACTACTAAATGACTAAACAACAAATATAACAGTGCTGGCAACATTCACAGCCATGGCCTCCCTTTTTATATCAGTGCTGGATCTGAAGACACATGACAGTAGCCTTTCTGAATATCAACAGGTCTTGCCAGCGACAGAGGAAGCCTCTCAGGCACCTGGGGTGAACCACTCATAGGGGTGGGGCAAACCGCTAATAGGGGCGGGATGGCATGGGGCGCGCGGCACCCATCGGGATGGGACACGCAGCACCCATTGGGACAGGGCACGCTGTGGGGCCTCAGCTGCCCTACAGCTGCAGGGAGGCAGCGGGTGGATAGAGTGAAGCCTGCGGGCACCCGAAACATGTGGCTCGGGCGTGCTGCAGGCCCCACAGTGAGTGCCGCCCGCCATTTTGTCACCCCCCTCAGGGTGACACCCGGGGCACACCGCCCCCCTTCCTACGCCCCTGGAATTTGCTCTGGTTAGTGTTTGGACAGGAAGACTACCTAGGAACATTCATCTGTATGAATCACTTTGACATCTTTTGGGAAAAGATGGGGTGATAATGTGATAATAATCAATACTCCATTCCATTTCCCCACACAAACCTGCCTGCACCCTCAGGTCCTGTGTGGTTCACACTGCTGTATGAAAGTGAAACACATTTTTACAAGCCACCCCAATCTTTAAGCGGTGCCAGATTCCAGGGATAGCAGGCATGCTTAGGGGTGCATATCCTTCCCCAAATTTCGCATGGGTGATGTGAAGGGCGGCTACATGAGAAAGGGCCTTTTTCTCCTGTGGCTCTTCATCTTTAGAATGTCCTCCCTAGGGAAATGTGCTTCACCCCAAGTGTAATATCTTTTTTTGGCCAATCTTAAGACCATTTTTGTACAACTTTCTTTTAAAAAAAACTAGTTTCATGCCTTGGAGAAATATGGATGCATGTGTTTATTGTATTTAAGAACTCAGTATTCTTAATGTAGTTTATCTCTATAGTCAATGAACTGAATGGAGCAGATACTTCTTAAACACTTCATCAAAATCTTCTTGGGGGGAAACAAACAGTTCTGAAAGAACGGTATCTTATGGATTCCTCTGGATACATCTGGCAAATCAATCATTAGTGTAAATCATAATAACTGCAGGGCTTTACTCAAGAAACAAACTTTACTCAAGCAAACTTTTTGTTTTTCTAAAGCTATCAGAAGAGAGATTTATTTAAATATGTAAGCAAGCTTGAATATTAAGTATAAAAAAAATCAGAGCATCAGAACATGAAATATTATCCGAAGTTACTGAAAAGCAGGGTAGTTCTTAGTAGTCCTTATGTGTCCAGTGTAGTTCTTAAAACAATTTATGTCAGTTGCCTTGTCAGTTTCACTCCAATCAGTTGCGATGTTGGTGCCTTGTACATTTCTTTCCTTAGGGTATTACTCGTTGCTTGGCTAATATATAGTGAGAATTCCTCAGAATGCTGGTTGCTTTAAAATATATCCAAGCATCTCTCCTGTCAGCTACTCCTTAATTGCTTTTCACTGATATATGGTAAACAAAATAAAGGGTAATAGTTGAAAGTGATGACTCCCTAATTTACTCCAAACCGATACACATTGTGGCTTAGCACACACTGTATATTTTCAACCATTTCTTTAACCTGCTATGCAGCAGAAAATGTAAGAATATTTCAACCTGTGAGGGGAAAGGATCAGTGGAACCATTTGAGATTTAAGTGAAGCTACTATGAGGGAAGTGAAAGATCAGTTTAGCTGGTGAGAAAACTGGTGGCAGAAATAGGAAGCTGAGTCTCCTATCCTTTTCCTGCATTTTTTTTCTTTCTCTGTGCTGATAAGAGATTTTTTTCCCACATAAGCTTTTAGATCCATTAAGGAAAAATATTCATATAAAGGTTTTTCAATAAATAATCAAGTCAATGACCTCAAATATAGAAAGCAATTCCAAATCAAAAACTTGCCTGGTTGGTTCCTCAATCTTCTAGAATCACTGCCAGCGAAAATACTTCCATTGAGAGTAAAGTGGGGTTAGCATTAAGGAAATTCTAGCCTGGAAAAAAGCTGGCTTGGGTGCCTCCAAACATGTTGATTCAAAATATAGCTGGGAATTAAGAGCTGGTCAAAGTTCTACACTGATGCAGATAATTATGAATGCTGGCAACATTGTTAGTCCATAATGTGTGTGATTCTCATTAAACTTTGCAGAAGAAGAACTCTGAAATTCAAATCATTGCTGACTCATTTTCTCTTACACAAAGCAAATATATTCTTTGACAAAGTCAAGGGGTGACATTAAAAAAAAAAAAAAATCCTTCTGCTATTTGTTCTATTCCTGATAGGGCAATTTTGCTTGCAGTCAATTATTTAGATCAGCCTGATCAGTAATACAGTGAATTGTTTCCAGCTCCTTTCCAGGGTGATTATGCAGTCATGAAAGGATGAATCATGCTGAATCCCCAAGCATTTTAGTAAGCTGCTAATGCACCGTGGAAATATATACCACCTACACTCTAACTTTCATTCTATTGATTTAAATTGAATGTGTCTAACTGACGGCAACACAGCAGGTGCTGCTGAGAATCAAAAGCAGAAGGATTTAATGAGCCTAACATTGCATTAGTTGGTTAAGCATTATTTTTAATTGCACCGTGTTTCTGGGTTTTCAACGCACTGTTATTTGTAGAAAATCTGATAGGAAGGACTGCCTTCCTCTTCTCTTCCTTTTCAATATGTACTGCTAGGTGGTTCTGGAATGCTTATTCTGCCATTAACTTCAGTAAGAATAAAGGTGAATTCAAATGACCATGCAACATGCAGATTGGCAAAGCATGAGGTGATAAACTGTCATTGAGGAATGACATCTGTGCTTAATGTTCTGTTTCATTTCTTAGCTTCAAGATAGTTTGTGTGTGTGGGGGGGTACACATACATGGATATACACACATGGGCACACGGACACATCTACTCAAAACCCAGTATGCTTTCCTCCACTTTATGCCCCCCCATTGTTTCTCTAAACAGCCTTTTCTGGTTGCCTCTTCTTTCACCTTAGTTGTAATATGGATGATACCAACCATGAGGGACCACATAGTGAATGGGGTGAGGTGACAAAAATACAGAGCTCATGGAAACTAAATCAACTAAAGATCATGTCTCCTGGATACATGATCACCATTCACCAGGTTTGGTAACATCATCACCATCATCATTAATTCAATTTATACTGCCCTTTATCAAAACAACCCAGGGTGGTGTACAATATTAAAAACCCATTACAGACCGCCAATAATAAAAATATAACAAAAAGCACAATAACAGACTGCATAATAATAAAACAGTCGTAATAACAACAGCCCTCTATAACAACAGTCCTCTTCTCCAATCTTTAACAGGTTTTGGATTATTTAATCGCCAAAGGCCTGGGTAAAGTGGAATGTTTTTGACTGGCAACTTAAGGACACGTAATCATTTGTGAGGGAAGCTGAAATGGTCTGAAGACCATGCTTCCTGAATGGATGATTATAGCAACTTTGGGTCTTAAGAAGTAAGTGTACATCATGTTGTTTTATGTTAACTTTCATTGTCCCTGCCCTGGGGTAAATAGTAGTGTGTATGAATGCCTGATAGAAAAATAATAATGGTTGATTTCCAACTACGTCATACTCAGAGCAGGCCTATTGAAACCAATGGCTTTAGACCATTGGTCAGGGGTTTCCTCAACAAAGCTTCTAGGTAAACATTGGAAGCCATGTTGAAAATATCCTACACTTTTCCCATAAAAAGAATGACCAGATTCCTACCAATTTATGACATTTTTAAAAAAACAACAACTTGTGTTAACTCTCCGTTGTTATTGGAGACCTGAGGTTAATTAAATCTTTCTTTAATGTTCCAGTGAAATTAAAGCATTTTTAAATCCAATTGCTTTTAGGAGGAGGGTTAATTCTACCATTCTGCATAACTCTGCTATTGAAATCAAAGCAAATTTGGCTACAAGTCCCGATTGTTTGTGCTTATTTTCTTTGACACCAGAATCTAACTTCATCTAAAATATCTCTGAAGACGAAGTATTCAAATTGCCCTTACATGGCAACTTGTTTGAAACTAATTAGATATAGCTGTATGTTACCGCACAACACTTTGAATCATAAGCAGCATTCATATTTGTGGATAATTATTTCTTTTTGGGTGAAGGTTTTTCTACTTGGTTTCCAGCAACTGGTGATTAAGTGCCAAAACATGATCAGGTCAGCCACATGGCACATCTTCTACTGCAATCAACGCTTTTAGATTGCAGATTGCATGCTTCAATGCTCCCACATATTAAAATACCTCTGGTACATACAAATTAACCTGTTAAAGAGAAGATATAACTAACTAGAACCTTTTTTTTTTGCTTGTGTGCAGCTTTTGTACATGCAGGGAGCTTCTTATATGGAAAAGAAATATTCACACATGAAATCTCCCACCTGCTGTCTGAACATTAGAGCCAAGGCTGAATTGACAGTGGTATTTATTAGTTTGATTTAAATAATAAATCTAATTGCTGTAGATAAGTAGTTACTATTTAAACTTCAGACAACAACAAAAAAGGATACAGTCCAGCCAAAGTTAGTCTCTCGTAAGTGTGATACCCCATAAGAGAGTTCAGAATGCTTTGAAATATTTCCCGGTGAAACAAAACAAAATTTAAAAGTCCTTAGTTTTGGGAAAAGAGAAAAAAGAGGGAAAGAAGAATATAAGAGTCTGGAAATTGGGCTCCACCAGGGTCCTTCCAACCGAGCCTCAGCGATTCTGTTCTCTTCAACTGCTTGTCGGCTCAGTCCGGCGTCCCAGAAAAAGGGGAAAGATATAAACCCACAGCGGAACTCTGGCGACGTGCTGCTTACTTTAACACTGCTCTACTGAGAGAGCCCCAACAAAGGAGAACTGTCGAGATAAATATCCAAGTAACCCGAAAAGACGGCGAAACCGCTCCCACACTGCTGGGTGGCCTATCCCCCAAGGGTCTCCCCCTTGGGATTTTTGGGGTGCGCAGTGCCTTTGCGACTCCCCCAAGCCTCCGCGTTGTTCAGAAAGCCCGAGCGGGACTCTCTGCGCTTCCTCACTGTCTGCGACCAAAACCGGAAGTCCTCGAAACAAAACAAAATTTAAAAGTCCTTAGTTTTGGCTGGGTGATGAAAGCCCCATTTTAGAAAAAATGCAAAAGTTTCACAAATAAAAAAGGAAACAGAATTCCTTGCTTGTTACCAACATCAATTTAATAAAAAGTACAACAAGCAACTTGTTTTTCCCATATGAAGACATAGTAATACATGACTAGTTTTGCTTTCTGCCCTCAGCTTGCAGTGCAGAGACATGCGTTTATGTAGTCAAAGAAAGGAAACCAAATGTCACTAAAGCTGTCACTTTTTGTAATCCCTTTGAGCAGTCTACTATGATGTGCTGTCAACCTTTCTGATAAGATGATATTCTAAACATGGTTGATCTACTCTCCAGTTGCAGGGCTCAACTGAGACTTCTGATGCTGCGTTATTTTCAGCCTTGCTGCTCAGAAAGTCCGCCCACGTCTTTTTCCACATTCAGACTTGCACGCTATCCATCCATGACAATAATACCAGCTTCAGGTTTAGGGTAGAAGGTGATTCCCCCTTAGTTCTTACAAATGCAATTTTGTTGCCTCAAAACTGTTCTGGTGGGTTGAGGGGACCCTTCAGCACAGCCTGAGATGTGGGTTAGAGGCCATACCAATGGGCAATTAGTAAAATCTCCTCCATCCTCTAGTACAGGTTAGCCAACATGGTGGCCTCTAGATGTTATTGCAGTGCAACTCCCACTAGCCCCAGCAGCATGGCCCATGGGGACCTGGAGTTCAACAACATCTGTAGGCCACATTGGCCCTCCCTGCTCTAGTGGGAGTCTCTGCTGGATTACAGAGGGAAATTCAGGATCCCAGCCATTGTATACATGAACAAACTCAAACACACAGAATAAAGATAATAATAAGATTGCATTGTGGGTACTTATCATTGTTACATTCAATTCACTGGAATAAAGAGCTGGTATTCTGTTGGCCCTAGAGCTGTGCATAGCAGTCTGAATAATTTCCCAACCTCTTATTTTCCAGCAGAAAACAATTACTATAAGTTTACATAATGACTAAATTAATTAACAGTGCAAATATTAGCCTTCAGAGTATGCTTGATAGTGCCAGAATGTCAGGGCCAAATCAAGCAACTGTTTACTGCTCCTGAAAAATACTGTGGCAGTATGAATCTGAAGGATGCTCTGAATTTTTGACGTTTATGTTGGGACCAGTGTATGTGGAAAATCTTTCTTTTTCTACTGTGGCACCAACAACAAAACAACAACCTCTGCTTCTGAAGCTGCCATTAGCCATGGGAGGGGCACTTCCATTGGCACCAAAGGATCCTTCTGTCTTAGAGCTAACAGTACCTTGGAGCTACAGCACATGTGGAATGATACAAATCCTTCCACATGCTATGGTCCTGATCCTGATCATTCCTGTGTCTGCTTAAAAAACATTATATGATGTTTCAGTGATACATTTTTCCATCCGCTGTAGTAACTTTGTCCCTTAATCTTGAATATGCCTAAGACTCCGATTCAATATAATGTGTAAATAATAATAATAAAAGTTGCAATTGATACTATATTGGTGGAGATAACTAGGAACCCTCACTGTCCATATGACTTATGAGTTTCCCCAACTGTTCACATGGCTAACATAGGGGATCTACTTAGCCAACTGAATAATAACACAACAATTGTTGCTGCAGAAAACAAGTCCTCAGGGCTGATGAATAGCTGACTTTTCTTCCACCTTGTTGCTCTAAAAAACAAAGGGTGAACAGCCATGTGAAAGGGCACATGTCTTTTTGATGAGACATTATCTGTGCACTATAAGCATGCCACAGGGTCAGGGCATGTGAAGTCAGGTTTGGGATAATACCTGATATGCATATTGTATCCTCAGAATACAGTGGTACCTTGGGTTAAGAACTTAATTCGTTCTGGAGGTCCGTTCTTAACCTGAAACTGTTCTTAATCTGAGGTACCACTTTAGCTAATAGGGCATCCCGCTGCCACCGTGCCACCGCTGCACAAGTTCTGTTCTCATCCTGAAGCAAAGTTCTTAACCCGAGGTACTATTTCTGGGTTGGCGGAGTCTGTAACCTGAAGCGTCTGTAACCCAAGGTACCACTGTATATGAAAGTTGTATTCAACTATGTAGTATTCACAAAATACTTAAAATTAAATGCAAAGTCACTTGGACTATGATCAAGAACT
This sequence comes from Podarcis muralis, assembly GCF_964188315.1. Taxonomy (NCBI): domain Eukaryota; kingdom Metazoa; phylum Chordata; class Lepidosauria; order Squamata; family Lacertidae; genus Podarcis; species Podarcis muralis. The sequence continues at coordinate 52,326,310 of NC_135662.1, read as the reverse complement.
CAGACTTTTCTGGATATAACATTGCCCTTGACAGTTGGGTTATGGCTATGAGTAATGTGTATTGCTCTGTTACCAAAATAGCCTTTCATATGTGTTAGGAAACAAGAGATTTGTCAGCAACTGTTTCATATTGTAAAACTAACCATTACCTTCTCCAAGTACGCTATGTCCTTTCTTTTCTCTGGCTTTGCTGCTATAAATACACAGCATGTTATCTTTTGGATTGAGGAGAAAGAGCACTCCCCACCCTGCACAGTGTGGCTTTGGATACAGTCATGGTGACAGCTGTATAAGACCAAGGCTTGACTAAACTACAGGAACAGTGATGGAATCGTTTGATGTAAATCTGTTGCTTTTGAAAAGAGAACCAGGCAGAAGGCCTTCTCTGTAATGGTGCCTTCCCTGTGAAACATCCTCCCTTCAGATGTCAAGGAGATAAAGAACCACATACTGTATTTTTCCGGGAACAATATGCCCCCGTGTATAAGATGCCCCCTGTTTTGGGGGATTCAAATTTAAGAAAATGGGGGGGGGGGTTGGGGTTGGGAAAGCAGTATGCAAATATCAATTTAAATCCATGAAAACAGGTGGGGCACTGTTTCTGGCAGTTATTTTCCAAACCATGTAGGGAGAGGACTGCCATATCATACTTTCCCAGTGTCTTGGGAAAAATGGGACATACCTTTCCCCGCATGAGATTGCGACAGCCATTTTAGATGCCGCACTCTTGCGCTGCTCTCTCATCCTGAAAAAAGTGCTGGGGGTGGGGCGAGAGCGAGGCATGGGTCACAGGACGTCCTCAAGAGTGTGTCCTGGAAGATGCCTATCCTGATTTGGGGCTTGAAAAAGTTGGACAGTATGCCACATGTGTCCCTACTCTTCCCTTTTCATGTGCTTATTTAACATGCAATCTGGTTACCCAGTCAGAACTCCACTTACACTGGACTTGGGGTGGTGGTGGATTATGTAGAGCTCTGCTAGTTCATGGCTCAGCTGGCCTCCCTTGGGCCATTTCCAGTGAAGATCCCTACAGTGGAAGCCACCAGAAAGTGCCCACATGGGGTACTCCAAGGGCAGGGAGGCGGGCAGTGCAAAACTGGCCCAGGGTCCTCTAGATCTCAAGCAGGCCTTACTGCAATCAGTTGCATGACAATACCAGGCCAGATCATCTTGTTCCCCATTGCCACCTTTCCAAACCCCCACTGGTGGTGGCAGGGAGCTTGCATTGCACTCTTAGTTAAATAATAAGCAGGCATTTCAGCACAGCTCATGAGTGAAGATTTCACTGAAAGTCCTAGCATCAGCATTCAGTCTTGTTTACTTGCCCTTCGGTCCAATCTCGGTATCAATTCCCAGTACCTTTCCTTTCATTCCCTGAAAAGTGACAGCCTTGAAATCCCCAACTTGGAACAGTCAACTTCTTAAAAAGTCAGCTTATGACTATCATAATCATTCCTCTAACTTATTCCGCCTCCCTTTCCATTCCCCATGTACACTCCGTGGTAAAATGGGAATTCAGAAGTCCACAAGGTAACAAGAGTCAATAATGTGTAGTTGCAAAAGTTCCCTTTGTTTGACAATTTTCCTGAAGACTGGAAGGATATATAAATATACAGCAGACAAATGGAATCCGTGGGGACCCTTTTAAAATCTTTATGAATATTTGAAAGGGCATCTGGATCTGTGGCTACACAGGGCAATCAATTGCTATGAATTTTTATTTCCCTGTGCACTTGATAGGAATGACATGACAGGTATGTCTTATCGGTAAGCTTCACTTAAAGAAACATGAGACTTCATTATGAAGCGTCTAGGGGAATTTCAAAGGCAGATAAATAACTTCATTTAAAGGGAAGGAGGAGCTGTAAGCTAATTATTGTAGCCATCTGAAAATGAATGATTCCGGTTATGATTAGAGGGCAAACAGTAATCTTTCAATCACTGCATTGCTCTTTGAAGTTTGAGGAAAGAATACTTTATGGTTTGCTCTGGGGTCTGCTGAGCTGAATAACAGAAGTTTTTTACATGGGTTTGAGATCAAGACTGGGAACCGGGGCCCTGAAGTAAAATAGCACTTTCTTACAACTCGGTGGATTGCTTTTCAGATTTTTCCCTCCAGAGACTGCCTGATAATATTTACCTGTCTTAAAATATCTGGCTTCAGAATACCTAGCATTTCTCAAAAGCTGTCCTGTGTAACTTTGGAATGCATCAGACATTCCCACTCTCATTTTGCACAACACAGTCCTTCACTAACTTGAATATTTACAAATGAGCTCACAGTGATTCAGAAGTCCACTGACACGAAGACACAAAGAGCCTGACCCTGTTGCTAGGGTAACTGGAACAAGAGTCTCAATTTTATCTGTTCCAATTGTTCACCCCAATTTAAATCAGTTTCAGAGTTTCCATTTGCCTAAGCACAGGCCTGTGTAGAGCTTGTCTGAGCCCTGGGGCAAGAGACTTGTTAGAATAAAGTTAGTGTATAACCTCAAACAGCAAATGTCTGACAGGCCCCTAGTGGGGCTCGCCTAATGGCTTGAGTACTTGGCTGCCCCGCCCTATGCCCTATGCATGGGTCTGCCTAAGCAAAAGAAAGCAACATGAATCTATATCTCACATACAGTCCAACTTTTCCATGTCAAAAACTAGGACACACATCTTCTAAGATGTGGATCTTCTGGAATCCGCTCCCGGGCAAGTCACATGACCCGAGCCATGATCTCACCTTGAAAAAAGTGCTTTGGGGGGAGCTGCAATCTTCTGTGGTGTCCCAGAGTGCATATTTTTGGGTGCCACACAAATTGCACCCCCTTAAAAAGCACCCCCCCGAAGCGCTGAACATGAGATTGCAGCAGCCAAAATGGCCACTGTGATCTTGCATGAGAAAACGGGATGCCCCGTTTTCTCTGGGACACTTAGTGGGTATGTATCTGGATAATTTATTAAGAATAGTGGTGGAAAGTGGAATATGCTTAAGTTCAAAGTAGTGGGTTGAATATAGTTACCGAGGGCCAGATTCAACTAAGAGAGCCAGTGTGGTGTAGTGGTTAAGAGCGGTAGTCTCGTAATCTGGGGAACCGGGTTCGCGTCTCCGCTCCTCCACATGCAGCTGCTGGGTGACCTTGGGCCAGTCACACTTCTTTGAAGTCTCTCAGCCCCACTCACCTCACAGAGTGTTTGTTGTGGGGGAGGAAGGGAAAGGAGAATGTTAGCTGCTTTGAGACTCCTGAAGGGGAGTGATAAAGTGGGATATCAAATCCAAACTCTTCTTCTTCTTCTTGTGGCACTGGTGGAATCCAGTATCCCAAGTCCCTCTTTCCTCCCACCTCCTCTCCTGTGCAATCTCCAAAGCTTTCCCAAAGCTGGGTCTGCTGCCAGAGCAGACCATGGAGGAAGAAAGGAGAGATTGTTCTGTCTGGTGAACAGAAATGCTTGTGCTAATGGAATGACCACCTTAGTGTGGCTCTGAATCCCTCACTTAGGATCATGTATGAACTTACAGTTCTGCATCATTGTTCTTAGTGATAGAGTATGTTCCGTATTTCTTGCCTCAGTATGGACAAAAATTCCATACTGCTTGATTGTAACAGGTGCTTCTAAATGGGGCCTTAATACTATAAATATATCTTTGTGATATTGCAAATGGGTCATTGACAACAGGGGTTTTCACTTGTCAGACCTCCCCTGGAAAGGGTAAATCTGGATTAAATGGGAGGAATTACAGGTTGGTGCTAATGATGCAAGGGCCACCAGTTTCACAATAAATAGCCCATCTGAAAGTACCCTTCACAACTAAGTATAGTCATACCTCGAGTTGAATGTGCTTTGGGTTGAGCACATTCGAGTTGCGCTCTGCAGCAACCTGGAAGTGCATTACTTCCGGGTTTCGCTGCTCGCACATGCACAGACGCTCAAAATTAAGTCACGCGCATGCGCGGAAGCGGCGAAAAGTGACCCGCGCACACACAAATGCGCCATCGCATCTTGAGTTCCGTTCGGGATGCGAACGGTGCTCCGGAACGGATCCCGTTCACATCCTGAGGTACCACTGTAAAAGTTATACTTTGTTGGTATGGGAGTAAGCCTAAAATATATCAACAGAAGTAGGTGCAATAGAAAATATCACTTGGCTTGATGGCTCCTTTCCTATACTGATGTTGGGATGTTTGTGTGACATCATCGCCTTCTCAACTTCATGTTCCTTTTAACCTCTTCCAAATAAGAGGAGCAAGTGGATTTTGACTGTTATGAGGGACAAAAGAGATTCACACCGTCCAGCATATCTTTCCATTCGCTTCTCTGTCTTGCAACCTTTCACGCTGAAAGAGCCCTGAAATACAATGCAGCAGAGATTATTACGGCTATTAACCTAGCCACCAACTCAGCTAGCTAACCTCTGCCTATTGCCTGGGGAGCTGGGAGGAATAAATTCTGCTGAGATGGTATCATCCAGAGTGACAGGTCGCTATGGCTATGAGGGAAACCGATATGCATGGGATGAAATTGTTGTATTTAAAATGGAACGTCTAGAGAAATGCCCCAAAGATGTGAAACATTTTAATTAGGTTACGACCCCATCACCACCACCAAATAATGTGTTACTTCTTCTCAGACACCTTCAACAGCAACAGAAATTTTTCACTTTATTTACAGCCTGAGCTTTCAGCAACACCTAAGGAGCTTCTGTCCTTAATATTGCCTGAGAGACATAATAAATGCCTCTGCAAGGACTTTATTCTACCTCAGGTTTATCTGTCAAGTCTTGATTGACAGCCCATTGTTTGAGGGTTACGGGGCGGGGGCTTTAGTCCCCTCTAGACTCAGTGCAGGAAAATACAAAGTTGAGATTTTTATTTAGATTTCTATATTGGACAAAGATTTGTTAGCTGAGGTACTGTTGACTTTTAATGAAAGGAGAGCTACAGCTGACAATTGCTTTGTGATCGCACATCAGATGTGCACATACTGCCTGAATGCCACTGGGCTGTATATTTATTGATTTTAAAATGGCATTTGATTCAATAAGTCATGGAAAAAGCTTTAGCAAAAGCTTAAAATTAGGGCATTGATTTAACACTTCTGCTCATTCTGAATAGCCTGGGTCAGATCTCATAATGAATGATGCCTGCACTTTTCTCCCATAGTCCCATTAAATAAAAGTCTCTTCAGGTACTTTGGGATATCACAAAAATGGCACAACTTGGAAGCCCAAAGGACTGTTATGTAACACATGACAATTGTTCCTGTAATGAGCAACTGCTCACTGCCACTGGCAAGAGAACATTATGCTCTGAGAAATTCTAAGTTTATGTTCAGAATAAATCAAGGAGGTTAACATTGTTTGCATAATCTGCACTTTCACAAACAATGTGTGAACTGAAAAACAGGCATCTTTAAACATTTACAGTTGTCCAGCAAAATAATGTGTACAAAAAGGGTGCATAAAAATGCATATATTAGTGAAAATAACATACAGAAAACCATTATAGTAGGAGAAATTGCTTTGTAACAATGACTATATTTGAAAAAAATGCACATAAAAGGAGAAATTTACTTCAAATTGCTGATGAATTTTATAGAGAACTGTAAATTTTTTAAAAATTGCAAACAGAAATGTAGATAATACAGTGGTACCTAGGGTTAAGTACTTAATTTGTTCCGGAGGTCCATTCTTAAACTGAAACTGTTCTTAACCTGAAGCATCACTTTAGCTAATGGGGCCTCCTGCTGCTGCTGCACTGCCAGTGCACAATTTCTGTTCTCATCCTGAAGCAAGGTTCTTAACCTGAAGCACTATTTCTGGGATAGCGGAGTCTGTAACCTGAAGCGTATGTAACCTGAAGCGTATGTAACCTGAGATACCACTGTACTGAGCTCGATTGACCTAAGGCTACTTCCCACATTCCTATTAAAATACAATCATAATCACAGAACAGTGAAAACAGCATACAAACATAGTTGCTGAATCACATGTTTTAAAGAAAGCCGCATATAAAAAAAGATAGCTTTGTATACAGCTGGTGGAGTACTGAAAATCAAAACACTGTATTTTAAAAACCAAACAATAATCACTTCAGAATAAAGAAAAGTTGGCATTAAAAAAAATGAAACAAATTGCTGATGAAGAGGAATCGACTCCAAAGCACACTGCAACACAGCCTTATCTTTTGAGGTACTTATTGCACTTATAATTGCATTGAAGCTGTTGCTTGCTTATAATTGGTCTGTAACAAATGATATATTCTGAGAGGAAATATGGGGCTCTGTTGCAAACCATTAATTTTCATAGACGAAAAATTGATGCTGTGCACATACAATTTGCGTTCACATGACAGGAGCGCCTTTCCCGCTAGTGTAATTACAGTCGCCTCGACTAAACCGAATATCAACATTAGTTTAATTTGCGCCAGTTTTTGTCCTGAGATCTGAGTCACTGAGTCCCAAATAAATGGTGGCTTTACCCAATTGGCAAGGAAACTCCATTTTCGATAAAGATCTGACGTTTAATATGAATGGCTACAATGCTGCTCTCTGGATTGTGATGAATTGCCCAGCGTAGGTCTACTGAGATGACAAGATATTATTCCTAATCCTAGAGTTTTTGAGATCTATTATTTTTGAATAGGCTTGACAGCTGTGGGAGTGAAAAGGAAGACAGTGGTGGGAAGGGCAGAATTATTATACAAGTATGTGTGGGCGTGGGTTGTTTTCCCACCAGCAGAACTGAAAATGCTAACATCAGAATAACTCTAAAGAGAGCTATTACCATGAACATTTTCTCTTGTCAGATGAAGGAAAAGATGTGCCAAGCAGGGTTGCATACATCTGTAACATGCTAATACAATAAAGAATTCTGCTGTCTAACTAGCATAGCAAAAAACAAATCCTCACAAGAAGCATAGATGGAAGTTCTCGCTTCTTTCTTCTCCTCAAATGGAGGATTATAACATCTGAAGAGGTTGATTCACGCCTGCATGTATTATGTTTAGTGTGTGTGCATGTACCTTAAGGATAGCTTGAGCCCAGCTTGAGCCCCCAGATCATCAATGACAGTGCTGTTCATTGTCGCCTGTGTTACAGGCGCCTGACTGGCTTCAATGAGAAGTCCGTCATTTCATGTTGTCAGTCTCATGCTCTGAAGTGCTCTTCCAGCACACATTTGACAGACATCCTTGCCGTTAACTTTCAGGCATCTCTTGAGGACAGGCAGGCCCATTTAGTCATGTACAATATCCTCATGATTAGCCAGTCGTTTTAATGATTATTTTGTACTGTTGTTATTTTGGTTGCTCTCTCTCTTTTTTCTTTTCTATATCGTTGTGCACTGCCTTGATATTTTACATGAGCTGGTGGTACTGAAGATATTTCTATAAATAAATATGCAATCAATTAAAACTGAGTTGCTGTACCCTGCCCTGCAATCATGTATGATGAAAGGTGGGTTGCTTTAAAAAATAAATGAACTAAAAATAAACAAAATAGGAGTCAATCTTACACATACACATTCTGTCTTGTGTGTGTGTGTGTGTGTGTGTGTGTGTGTGTGTGTGTTTCTGTTTCTGGTTTCCATCACTTGGTCACATCAGCCAGGCAGCCTGTGTGTCATGTCTCCAAGCCTCCCAAGGGTGCATGGACACAGCAGAAGAGTTATGAGTAATGAATGCAAGTTTCTAACGGGCTGTCAAAGCTGTTATAGCCTTTATGGGAAATGAATGGGGAGGTCTTTTTCCTTTCCTTTCCTCTGTGACACCAGCTGAAATGCAGTTACCCAGAGAGAGCTCCCACTGCTTGACTGACAAAATCCTTACAGGGTGTGGATAGAAGACAGGAAGTACTGTGTGGAAATAGTGGAACTGTGTCCCCCACAACAGGGGTCCCTACATTTCCAAAATATTCATATTGTGTTTGCCATAGAAACACTTGCAAATATTGAAGATTTATTGTTCTGTCAAAGAGTAAAGGTTTAGTCAACTCTCTTGCAAAACAGTATGTGTATGTTCTGGTGACCTTCTTTTTAATGGAAGGAAAGAAACACTCTCATGAAAGAAGAATAATGCTTCTCTTCTGGCTTCCTAATGTAGATTTTTTTGCTCTTGTCCTTTTCTCTTTTCCAAAGTGGGCTTCTTTACTTACTCCTTTGTAGAAATTGAAAGAAGAAAGGTAAAAATTTCTAGTTGACAGTTCAGTCTTAGTTTCTATTCAGAAGTAAGCTTCTTGGAATTCAATGGGACTTACTCCAAAGTAAGCATGTCAAGGATTGCTGCCTTAAAGACCACAAAAGCAGCTGTCACAGTGGCTGAGATCAAGGAGACACTTGCAATTCTTAAGTATAGCTTGTGTGTGAAAAGGGGAGAAATGTTCCCCTTTAATTTGTCATAAAAGTCTTTTGTGGTCTTAATATAAAAAAGCAATTTTGAAAGCTGAGAGCTTGCTTGGCTCATCTGCAAATTGAATGAAATCCTTTAATTTGGGCAAACTGCCTAGGTAGCGGATGGAATTGTAGGGCAAGGGAGAATTGGGTGTTGTGTTGCCTTGGCATTAGTGCTGTTCTTATTTTAACAGTATAATCCAGATGTGGGGAACTTGTGGCCCTCCAGATGTTGTTGGACTCCAACTACCATCTGCCACAGACAGCATGGCCAACGATATATGGTAGGACACAGGTTGCCCACTCTTGGTATAATTAAGAGGAATGATCCAAATAATTATGCCATCTTGGCTATGAGTCCTGCTCTATGCCTTGCTAGCCTTTTTGCACCTGTCCTGGGAGGGTAGGGCCGTGACTGACTCCAGCTACAAAAGCTGAGGCTGCTAAACAAACTCTTGGACTGGTGTATTGTTTTGGGGGCGTTATTTTGGTTTCTTGTTGCTGTTATTAATATTAATTTTTGTATCTTCATTTGTAGATCTTATTGTGATTTATGTGGAAAATGTTCAGCCTCCTTGAGCAAAACATACACCTGGAGGCTTAGTTTGGTCGGAATTGAGTATACACTTCCAGAGTTAACGCTAAATAAATTACTTCTGGTAAATGAGCCACCACAGCTGCTAGAGGGCCATGGAAATTTATATCCCAGGTTTTTAAGACTCATCTACCCATTTACTATCTGAAATCAAAGGGATGCATTTGTTGCCAGATGTGAACTATCTTGGCATTATTTCAGCTCTCGTACCCCACTACCAGTACGTCTTGTGCTAGCCTGTCATTCTTCTCCATATGGGCAGAAGGATACCCATAGGATTCAACACAGATGCTCAGGCATAACATAACGAAAAGCAGAGGGAAGACTAGATGGGGACATGCACACAGACCTCCATTATATGGATGGTAATGATGTCCTGGTTGTGCATGCATCCATTCACATATATGGGATCAAGGGAGAAACGGGACTCTGTTGAGCCTTAAGAGAATCCCATGAGTTGAAGGGGCATTTTTTGTTTTTTTGTTTAGTTTTCTTGAGCTCCCCTCACATCTCATAAAAAGTATGAGCCACTGTAGTAAGAAAACAGCCCTACCATGAGCAATGTAGTACTTTATAAACACTTGTTGCAAGATTATAATGTTATAGTCTCTTAAGACATTCTTAGCTCGTGTACAATGAAACAAGAGGACTGATTACTTTTAACAATATGATCACCTCTTCAGCATGCTTAAACTTAATTGCCTTTTCAATTTAACATTGTAACATTCCAGACAATGGGGAAAATTGAATATTCCCTAATTAGCCCAATGAGCTGTGCGGAATGTGGGGAGGAACACAGGGCAGCATAAGAACATTTCCATCAGTCTGCTTTTAATCGGATCTCACAATCACAAAAATGATTAGGAAGGGTTGTGGGAGACCAGTGCTCTGATTTGTTGTTGCTAGTGAGTAAACCTTGAAGGCAGGGTCAGCAGTAACACCTGGCATTCTCCAGCACTTACTGGGGTCCAGCACACCAGCAAGGTTCATAAAATTAATAATAACCTGGCTTCTGTTCTGAGCTGTGCCAGGTATGTGGTTCTAGTGACCATTTTAACATTCCACAATGCTCTAGAGCAGGAGTAGCTAACATGGTGCCCTCCAGATGTTTTGAATTCCAGCTTCCATCATCCCCGTCACCATAAGCTGCTTGAGCCAACAGAATTCCAAAACATCTGAAGGACACCATGCTGACTACATCTGCCCTAGAGTGATGCTATTTCAAGAGCACCATTGGAAAGTTAAATGGCAGGTAGAGCCACCTGCCCAGTCCCGCTTGGAGAGTTGCTGCTGCTGTTGCTGCCTTGAGGGCAGGGACCATCAATGGAGAAGGTAAAACCACCAGGGCACACTTGGTCCAAAGCCACTCAAAATGAAGGCCTGCCTGGATTTCCTTTTTGCACCAGCAATTTTTCTAAGGAAGCTCCTAAAGAAGTAAACTAGAATTTAACAAGGTTGTTTTTCTAAAGGAGGAGAGTAGGGTACATTACTTGTAGCCTTAATGCCAATCCTAATGCAGTGATCAATACTTATTGCTATAATCTGTAAATTACACTAATGGATGCTGTGGGGAGTCCAGCCTCTGTGAGAAGAGTTCTACTGTCATCCAGTGAATAATAATTTTTGTTTGCCTGTTCTTGATGTCATTCAGCAGAAACCTGGGGGTAAATGACATAATGGAGATTGTTCACTTTCATGCTTTTTGAAGAGAAAGGTACAGAATGTAAGGTTTTGCCAGTTTTCTTTAGTATCAATGTGTGGGGCAGGGGGGACAAGAGGAAGTTTGTATAATGAACCTGCTGTTGCCAAATGTCCTGTGCTTAGGACTCACACAAAAGAAAGAACAATATCGCTCTGTGATGTTACAGAAATGTACTGCTCAGCCCTACATCTTCTGCAAACATGCATTTAATGCTGAAGGCACAAACAACTCTGTATTTCAAGAGATTCACAAAAACTTGTCTCCCCCATCCCCACACACTATTATGCTTTGATGAACAATGATATTGCATATATAAGGCATTTATCCACACAGGTACTCACATAATTTTTCACATGAGTAGGGTTTCTGAATATCTAAGTTAGCCTATAGGGCATATCTTAGCACAGATGCCTTGTATGCACTGTTCAAAGCAATGAGCAGCTTGCTTTTGCTAATGTTAAACAGAAGAACAGTCTTGCTGGCTCAGGCCAGTGGCTCATCTAGCCCAACATCCTGTCATCATAGTGGCCTATCAGATGCCTATGGGAAGCCAACAAGGAGACCTGAGTGTGACAGCACTCTTCCCTCCTGTGGTTTCCAGCAACTCGTACACAGAAGCATCCTGCCCCCCAGCAATGAAGGTCAAACATGGTTAGTAGCCTCCATGAATTTGTCTTTTAAAGCAACCATAAATGGTGGTTGCTTATTACTTTCCCCTCTGAAAGCATTGCTCCTATGGACTTTCGCAGATGGCATTGAGTTGTTGCTCATAAATTTGTCTACTGGACATCACCATTCTGTCTGTGCAATTGCTTTAATTTTTGAATACCTTGCGCAGCAAATCATCATTTCTTAGCTCTTTGCGTTTAGGGATCCAAGAACACAGTGGAACTGGATTTCCACTTGTGCAATAGGACTTCCCTCTCCTCTCCTCTCCTCTCCTTGTGTGTTTCCAAAGGCTGCTTGTGGGAGGCGGTTCCCTGGCCCTCTGGAGCAGATTTTGAAGATGCCCTGGGTGGTGCAAGAGAGATGAAAGTTCAATTGCGCCAGTGGAAGTCTGCTGCGCTAGTGGAAGTGCAGTGCTAGAAACAGCCCACATTACTTTATTTTGGGACATTTTCCCATAGCTGCTGTGAACATGTACTCTTTGCTTCTGGAATTGAAAATCAGGAAGATTTGTTGCCATGGATCCATAAAAATCATACATATGGATAATCCACCCCCTACACACCCCTAAAAACACTAAAGTCACTTTGCTGCCAGTTCTTTTTGTCTAACCATGGCACATTAGGGATTTTCTTTATTTTCTAAGAAAGTGAAGCTTTGCCTGCATGGCAATGATTATTACCTTCATGCACAAAATCAATTAGGATTTTACTTTCCCCTTGTCATTATCTTTCTAGCGCACAATAGAGTATGATCAATTCTGAGATTGTCGCCTCCTAATTATTAATCACTATCTGCTGCAAGCAGCTAGAATCTTTTAGTCTTTTAGCTGTATATTATTTCGCCATTTCAGAGATAATTAACTCTTTCTGTAGTTTACACTGAGAGCCTTTTGAGATTACCTGTGGTATTTGTTCCTTGTTTTTATCACAGGAAAACTGCAATTCTGTACACACTTACTTGAGAGGAAGCCCCATTGCTATGAGGCTTACATCTGAGTAGGCCTGCAGGGGTTTGGATTGCAAAACACTCTTTTGTTACCTGTGTATTGGGGGCAACGTTGGGATAAGAAAATTAGCATGAATTTTCTTTTGTTTGTTCCCTTTATATTCACCCTCTAGATTTGGTGTTATCCCACTTTTCTAAAAGAATTAATGTCTGTCTTGCTAGTTTGGGGCACTATTTCCAACAGCCCTTGTTGCTTCTGCAATTGTTGGTTGCAAAACCCTGTGTATGAAAAGAGGAGGAAGTGAGTGAGGTACAATTTCAACCAATGGCATTTTAAACACTACATGACGAGATGCAGGATAAATGAGGCATGAAGAGTTGCGGAGGAGCATTTTATAAAGGACTCTAGAGATGCTGAAAACAGCAGCAATAGCTTCAGTACTGAGCAAAAAGTGGGTGAGCAGAGATGGCTTCTGTTTTGGCTGGTGCTGCCACTGGAAGGAGAACAAATTAAGCCAGCATGGGAATAGGGTTGTACAAACATTAGCAAGATATATCTGACAAATTCAGCTGGAGCCCATGAAAGCATTATGCTGTACAAACCTCTTTTTGTTCTTTTTCAGGATGTATATTTCCTCTGACCCCTTTAGTTTAGCAGTCAACAGCTCCAGAATCTATGCATGCTTAAAATTTAACATGCCCTCCCTTGTACTATGTGTTTGAATCAAAGGCAGTTCATGTGGTATGTCTCTGCATGTGTATCATGTGTCAGCAGGACCACTCCTGCCATGCCATCTTGCCCTCAAAGTCTTCATGATCTGCAGCTCTACTTCCCAATGTCATATCATGTGCAAAGCCAGACATCAGGAAAGAGAACCTATCATTATATAGCTTTGTGTGTCTAGGCTCTCTTTTCTGACATAGTACATGATGAACAGATGTTGGGGATAGTGCCAGCAGACATGGCTTCACCTCTCTGTTCCATAGTTGATCCTTCAAGGTATAATGTCTCAATAAACATGGGGACATGATGACTCAGCTGGCATCTCATATGTGCTTGTGGCTCACTATGATCTGGATTAATGACTTGATCTTTGTGGGCTTTTGGAGGATCAGCCTTCCCAACCTTCCACTTGATGCCTTCCAGCTGCAGCCAACATGGCCACTGGTCAGGGATTATTGGAGGTAATGTCCAAAACATCAGGAGGACATCAGGTTTGGGTTGGATATTTTTGCTCCTGTTAGATATAGGGCAAATTGTGTTTTTCATCCTTACAACTCTGTGAGTCTGCAATACAGGAAAGAAAAGAAGAAAGGGAAAATAAATTAAAATTTATATAACTGTTTTTATTATTAGTTATCTAAGCCTTGCATGTTTTATCACCTAAAAATACTAGCATATAATGTGGGCATTTTCTTTACACCTCAAGCTGAAGTTTGTAAACTAGTCAAGGTGATCTTTGGAAATCATTTAAAAGAAGAATTGCTTCGCTCTTGACTAGAGTTTATATATTTTACAGCCACTCTTTGCGCTGCTGTAACTATACTGTAAAGTTCTAGGGTATGTTGTGAAAGCATTGTGAGCAGGATATGACACATCAGTAAAACCAGAAGGAAAATATCGGTAGTATTTCGACACAGGAGCAGTAAAGTTATTCCAGGGGGAGTAGAACAGCAAGTGAGGATGTTATAGGACACCAATATATGGCACTCATTAAATAAACCACAAGAAAATATTGAACAATTTGTAAGTTTAATAATCTGTATTTACTGTAAACTTCTATGGTGTATAAAGGGAGTTCAGGATTTTACAGAAGTTCATTTTCTGGGTTTTGGTAGCAGAGAGGCTAGGTCCTTCTGGCTTTTTTAGAGTTCGGTAGAATATTTTTGTGCAAAGCCTTGAAATAAAACATTCATTTAGAAGTAACAGGATAAATTCCAGTTATATTACACTAATCTGACAAACCAGGGAATTTTTTTAGATTACATACAAGCTCTCTATACTCTGAGAGTTCACTCTAATTAGCTGTGGGTGTGTGGCCTATAAATATCTTCTAACACAAAGACAGATTATTGTCCATTTCCCATGCAAGTCTGGCAGGCAGAGCTTGGTACAGATAGATAGGAAATTCCCAATTTTTTACTTATTAGGGAGCAAACCAATCATCCCTTGTTCAAAATATTGAAATAATATGATTTTTTTTGTTTATTATCTATTTATTGCCAATTTAGACACTCTTGTTAGAGAGATTACTGCTTTTAAAAGTTAGTTTTCATTAACTTATTGAGAGGGTTTTAATACAATGATTATTAGAAACTTTCTCATTGACAACCCCAAACATTTTTTTAAAATGGAAGCAAAATGGTTAGCATAATGCATTAATCTACAAATTTAAACATATGTAAACTGACTTATTGCCATTATAGATTTTTTTTTTCATGGTGCAAAAGGTAATTGGATTTGGTTATCACTAGCAATTTAAATCCCCTCCTCTCCAATAAGGGTATTGAGTTGGCATAGTGGAAGAAAGGGCCATGCAGCCTGTTTTGCCACTTGAGGTGAAACGGGACTGTGCTGGCTCTCCATTCCTCCTTTGCTGCCGCCGCCCTGCTGCCGTCACCATGCCTCTGTGACCTGCGCTTCATGGCAGTTTTGCCAACATCTTGTGAGATCTGGTTGTGCATCATGAGGTCTTGTGAGATTTTGGTGAGATCTCACTGGAAACTGGTGCCGCTGCTGGAACCGCTTCTCTGCTGGTGGCAGAGGTGAGGTGGGTGCTGTCTCTTGGGCTTCCACCATTTGTGGTGAGCACCTCACCTTGCCTCGTCAGGGGGCAGGGCCTTGGGAGGAGATGGAAAATGGTTGTTGGCCCTCTCCCCTTCTTGTAGTGCCAGAGCCATGCCTGGTAGGCAGTTGAAGCTGGTTTATTAGGACAAATGGGGCGCTGCCTCACCAGCCTTGTTCTGCCTTTCTGCCAACCTTCCGCCATCTGTCTTTTTACTGGAGGTGGCAGTGGCGGTCAGCTTCCTCTCCCTGAGCTTCAGTGTAGCCATTGTAGAACTCAGCAGGGAGGAGGATGGAGGCAAAACTAGAATTGGTTTTCTCTACCTGTCATTTGCTCTGTCTCCATTTCCTGTTGGCCTCTCTGCCTTCCACCCTACCCATCCCAAAGGGCACCGGGTGCCACTGCTGGTAGGCTTGTTTAAGGAGGGAAGATGACTGGTTGTTACAGAGCCACTGTGGCCAAAACCTGTCTCCTCACAAGGTTGTGAAAGTGACATCTGCTACAGACAACAATGGTGGTTGAAAAAGACGAGGGTTTGAGAGTCTTTAGTTGCATGATGCTTGCCTGTTCAAGCCTGGTGGCAGGCCCATTTTTGTTCTGATTGCTGTTCATTAGTAATCATGAGAACAAGAGAAGTAAAGTTGAAATAATCTATTTCCTCCCAGAAAGAGTTGTGTGGTTTCATTCTAGGGCAGTAACAGACTTTGATTGATTGTTGCATTCAGATTGATGCAGTACTTGAGGGAACTCTCTGTACATACACAGAAAATACCTGTGTAAAGGCCACTTCAATTATGCTTTCAGGTATACAAGAATAGTGTCGGCTCTTCAGAAAAATATGCTTCTTTTCCTTTCTCTCTCTTGCAGACTAGACGTTTCCTTGCCTTTTAAATTTCCTCTAATAAAATCCGGAAATGTCTTAACCAATGTTCGAGCCAGATTGCTTGTGGCTTTAATTAATTTGGCTTTTACTGTAATGACTTCTCAGTGTGAGGCCAGAT
Source organism: Podarcis muralis (assembly GCF_964188315.1). NCBI lineage: Eukaryota > Metazoa > Chordata > Lepidosauria > Squamata > Lacertidae > Podarcis > Podarcis muralis. The sequence continues at coordinate 52,310,241 of NC_135662.1, read as the reverse complement.
TTATCAAAGTGCATTGCATTGTGCTGACTTCTAATGCTGTTATTCAATTTCAGAGACTTGGCATCAGTTTGAACTGCAAACCGTATTTCCATGAGTGATCCAAGAAAGAATTAGAAAGACAAAAAAATAAAATAAGTTATGCTCATTCCAAGAAGCAGGTTTTTGACAGAATGTGAGCTTTCCTCAGGACAGGAAGGCCTTGCGCCCAGTAGTCTGCAGTGCCCAAATTAAAACCATATAGGAATGTGAATGGCTTATATGTAGAGGAACTGGAACTCTAATTTTGTTTAGAAAATCCTCTGAAGAAAAATGTTGGACCTATTAAGACTTCTGGCTTCCTGTGTACTCTTCTGTCTAACACCAGGTGCCCCAGTCCTTGTGAGCCAAAGCTCCTCTGTTGGTTAGCAAGGCCAAACTTACACATTTAAAACATGGCGGCAGTTAAACCAGTGGAAGCTCAAAGGCTGTAATTACTGCTGCATGAACTCCTACTGAGACGTCACCTGATTACCTTTCTTGGTTCAATTTGCTAGAATAAGAGAACTTTGAGACTGAAGAAGTATAAAGAAGTAAAAGAGAAAGAAGTGAAGTGGACATGAACATAGGCAGTTGCCTTATATCAAACCAGACCATTGGCTCATATACACCAGGGGTAGCCAATTGGGTGCCCTCTAGATGATGTAATAATAATAATAATACTTTTATTATTTATACTCCACCCATCTGGCAGGGTTGCCCCAGCTACTTAAGCCACATCATCCCTGACCATTGGCCATACTAGTTGAGGCAGATAGGTGCTGTAGTTAAACAGCATTTCAAGGGCACCATGTTGCCTTGGTCCAAACTGACTGGCCATGGGTCTCCAAGATTTTAGATAGGGGGACTCTCCCAGCCCTTCCCGGAATGGCCAGGGATCAAACCTGAGACCTTCTGCATGAAAAGCATGCTCTCTATCACTGAGCTACAGCCATTTCAGGGGAGAATTATTAGTGCTCAGCCAAACAAGCTCTCTTTTATTTTAACAGTTTTTTTTCATACAGAGGTCTTAATTCGGGGATCATGGCAGTTCTTAAACATGATTGTCACATAAACATTAGGTGTTAGCAACACAGGGGACTTCATTCGTATCTCCAGCAATCTCCGGGTATAAGTATAGGCTTCTCCACTTGACTGAAATATTCTACAGGAATATGTGATGCATCTGGTAAAGGGATAACTAATAAGAGCTACTGATCATAATAGCTGGCTGCAGAAATTACAAGTGATATTAAGTAAGGCTTTGTTAATTACAATATGACCTTCATGTTATGAAACACTTGGTGCTATATTATGGGACTGTGAAACATGGGATTCACCTTCTCCTTTTGTCCCATGCACTTTCTTTCTTTCCTTTTCAGACTTTTAAAGATTCACATCTATTCATCAATGAAAGACAAATAAAATATGATTGCTCCTCCTTGCTTTTTGAAAGCATCCTAACTTTTCCATTCCACTTTTGGTAAATTAATCTCTTTCATTAAAGCACTTCTCAATCTTAAGACAGCTACAAAAGATCAAAGTATTCAACATTATGCTATAATGAATTTTGCATGAATAAGTAGCAGTTTCAAGTATGGGAGCTTAAATTTTTCTATAAGCCAAACTTCAAAGGCTTTACAAGCATCTTTTAGAAATGCATTATGAAGAGCTTGGGGGAGTGTTGACATCTGCCTATTGTTCCTTTGCTGGAAATGCCTCATCGTCCACTTCACTTTGCTTAGAAGCGAGATGATGCTACACAGAGGGCACAATAAATGCACATCAGATATATGTTTGGAGAGATAGTCTAGAGACAATCTTGCTTTTCATTTTTGTTGTCATCTGCATCATTTAAAATCCAGACCCTGTCCAGGCCTTTCTGTTTCTGGGCTGCACAATGATCCCAAGAGTAATTATCGTCTTTGTTATTAAGACAGAACACAAAATTAAATTGCTACCTTGTCAACATTTGTTATGTATAATAGAAGTGTTCAGTAGTGTTTGAATAATGTTGCACTCATTTTACTGTATCAAATGTCAGGGACGGGCAGGATGCTGATGAGTGTGTGCAGGGGATTTGTGGGGACCTGCACCAGTCAGGAGACAAGAATCATAGAATTGCAGAGTTGGAAGGGAGCCCAAGGACCATCTAATCCACCCCCTGCAATGCAAGAATCTCAGCTACAGAATCAGAAGCAGGGGAAGCTTCAGAGCTGGAGGGCGGAGCCCAGGATGGGTCAGCAGAAGAAGAGGAAGAGGCAGGACAAGCAAGTGAAGGGCCAGGGGCTTCCCCGCCCTCTCTTACAGCACAGCCTTCCACAACAAGGAGGGAATTGAAAAGGGAAGTTTCCATGTAGGCTCAGTCTCCAACTGTGTGCATGCAGCCCATCGGGAAGGGGAATGGTCCCCTGTTGCTGCACCTGCTTCATATAGTGTGGACCTGGGGATACCTAGTCATTAAATAGGAGTGTGTAGATATCCAGAGACTTAACCATCTGCTGTGTGCATTCCTTTGGCTGAGAAGCGCCCTTGACATCAAATCACAGATGTTTTGGAACCGGTGGCATTGTTGTTGTTGTTGTTTAGTCGTTTAGTCGTGTCCGACTCTTCGTGACCCCATGGACCAGAGCACGCCAGGCACCCCTGTCCTCCACTACCTCCCGCAGCTTGGTCAAACCCATGCTAGTAACCTCGAAAACACTATCCAACCATCTCATCCTCTGTCGCCCCCTTCTCCTTGTGCCCTCCATCTTTCCCAGCATCAGTGTCTTCTCCAGGGAGTCTTCTCTTCTCATGAGGTGGCCAAAGTACTGGAGCCTCAGCTTCACGATCTGTCCTTCCAGTGAGCACTCAGGTCTGATTTCCTTAAGAATGGATGCATTTGATCTTCTTGCCGTCCATGGGACTCTCAAGAGTCTCCTCCAGCACCATAATTCAAAAGCATCAATTCTTCAGCAATCAGCCTTCTTTATGGTCCAGCTCTCACTTCCATACATCACTACTGGGAAGACCATGGCTTTAACTATACGGACCTTTGTTGGCAAGGTGACATCTCTACTTCTCAAGATGCTGTCTAGGCCTGTCATTGCCCTTCTCCCAAGAAGCAGGCGTCTTTTAATTTCGTGGCTGCTGTCACCATCTGCAGTGATCATGGAGCCCAAGAAAGTAAAATCTCTCACTGCCTCCATTTCTTCCCCTTCTATTTGCCAGGAGGTGATGGGACCAGTGGCCATGATCTTCGTTTTTTTGATGTTGAGCTTCAGACCATATTTTGCGCTCTCCTCTTTCACCCTCATTAAAAGGTTCTTTAATTCCTCCTCACTTTCTGCCATCAAGGTTGTGTCATCTGCATATCTGAGGTTGTTGATATTTCTTCCGGCAATCTTAATTCCAGCTTGGGATTCATCCAGCCCAGCCTTTCGTATGATGTATTCTGCATATAAATTAAATAAGCAGGGAGACAAAATACAGCCTTGTCGTACTCCTTTCCCAATTTTGAACCAATCAGTTGTTCCATATCCAGTTCTAACTGTAGCTTCTTGTCCCACATAGAGATTTCTCAGGAGACAGATGAGGTGATCAGGCACTCCCATTTCTTTAAGAACTTGCCATAGTTTGCTGTGGTCGACACAGTCGAAGGCTTTTGCATAGTCAATGAAGCAGAAGTAGATGTCTTTCTGGAACTCTCTAGCTTTCTCCACAATCCAGCGCATGTTTGCAATTTGGTCTCTGGTTCCTCTGCCTCTTCTAAATCCAGCTTGCACTTCTGGGAGTTCTCGATCCACATACTGCTTGAGCCTTCCTTGTAGAATTTTAAGCATAACCTTGCTAGCGTGTGAAATGAGTGCAATTGTGCGGTAGTTGGAGCATTCTTTGGCACTGCCCTTCTTTGGGATTGGGATGTAGACTGATCTTCTCCAATCTTCTGGCCACTGCTGAGTTTTCCAAATTTGCATATTGAGTGTAGCACCTTAACAGCATCATCTTTTAAAATTTTAAATAGTTCAGCTGGAATACCATCACTTCCACAAACCGGTGGCATACAAGTCCTTAATCCCGTCCTGGATAGTGGCCGTGATACACTTATGCGACAGTGAATATCATGACATAAATGAATGTAATAACATGAGAGTAATAATTCATTGCTCGACACATTTTTAATAAGGACCGAGCTGTTTCATGCAGTCGTCACTTGTTTACAGTAGCTTAAAGTGGCATGCTTTAATTTTCACTCATTTTGCAAGAAATGAACTTAAGCATCATTCTCGACGTTTTCTTCCAGATGTTCTGCCCCGGGGATTTTTCTGGGTTTGTTCTCAGATGCATACCAGTGCTAATGCACGGTTCAGTTGATTGTCATTGCCCAAGTTTAAGCATGGGTGAATACATTTTCTCAATGAAGGCTGAAAAATGAAGAATTGTCGAGGTATCTGCAAGGCTGGTTGCTGACTGCACACATTTATATGTGTATGTGTGATATTATTAACATACATGCACACACATTTCCATATACAGCTGAGTAGCAGCCTGGCATAACACCTGGACACAACTGGAAATTACTATACTCTGTAGAACTCTCAGTGCTTGAGTGGCAGAGGGGTCTGCCCACCCCCTTATCATTTCAGATCACCCATTTATTACTATTTTCCCAAGGTTGTCAACCTTGCAGTGGGGAGGACAGGTATGATTTAGCTAAAATTGAAGTAATTGGGGATTTGAGTTTATAGTTTACACTAAGGGCCTACTGACCTTTTCATCCTATAATCTCAACAGAATGTATTGTTGGTTTCATATTTTTTTTTAAGTATAATTTTTGCACAGCAGCAACTTATAACAGAGCAGCATGTACTGTCTCTATCATAGAGGGACAATAGAAATGTAAAAATAAAAAATCCCCTAGTTTTTAAATATATTTTTTCCTGTCTGAGGCAGAAAATAGAAATCATTCAAGCAGGTTTGGTGGGAGTGGAAACTTATGCTGATGTATAATATCTGTCACCTATCTATCTATCTATCTATCTATCTATCATCTATCTATCATCTATCTATCTATCTATCTATCTATCTATCTATCATCTATCATCTATCATCTATCATCTATCTATCATCTATCTATCTATCATCTATCTATATCTATCTATCTATCTATCTATCTATCTATCTATCTATCTATCTATCATCTATCTATCCATCTATCTATCTATCATCTATCATCTATCTATCTATCTATCTATCTATCTATCTATCTATCTATCTATCTCTATCATCTATCTATCTATCTATCATCTATCATCTATCTATCTATCTATCTAATCTATCTATCTATCTATCTATCTATCTATCTATCATCTATCATCTATCTATCTATCTATCATCTATCATCTATCATCTATCATCTATCTATCTAATCTATCATCTATCTATCATCTATCATCTATCATCTATCTATCCATCATCTATCATCTATCATCTATCTATCTATCTATCAATCTATCTATCATCTATCTATCATCTATATCTTTCATCTATCTATCTATGAATATAATATATAACTATAAATGTAAAGCCATTCTCCAAACCCCTGTTTCGTTTATTGATTACATTTATATCCCACCACCCCTTTGAGGAGCTCAAGATGACATAACAATGTTATCTGTGCTCTCTTCCCATTTTATCTTCACGCTAGGTAATCTTCTGTGCTGGATTATGCTGAGAGATAGCAACTGGTCCAAGCTTACCCTTTGACCTTCATAGCAGGGTGGGTATTCAAACAGTTGTCTGCCCATTCCTACTCTGATACTCTAATTGCTGCACCACAAGACTGTCAAGGCTGAGAACCACAGAAGTAAATAAAGTGTGGCCCTTCCACACATCTTTCTAGTTCTGCATTCATGATTTTTTTTGTGTTCATGCTGGTACTGGGGCAATTATACCTGTGGGTTTTTGGTATATTTGGTTGAAGAATAAAAGGATAATTTGCTGGATGCTTAGATCCAGGTTTGGGGCAAAGACCCTTTGTCAAGAGAGCCTCAGCAGAGATTTAAAATCACAAAACATGCAGCAAAGTAAAGTATGGTCTAGTTACTAGACCTTTAAAATACTCCCTTCCACTTCCCTTTAGCATAGAAAGACTTACACATTTGGTAAGTTAAAAATGGTTTACTTATAAATTCTTCAAAAGTCAGATGCATGTAATTTTCCATACAGCAGCAAGGAAACATAGGCAGTACAACTTAGTTTCAAAAACAGTGATTCTAAATTATTTGTATTGAAACACAAGATGGCTTGATAAGGCTGCACAGTAAAAGCTTGGAGCATCAAGCTTCAGCATCCTCACTGTAAAGTTTCACATGGTGGAAGAAAAATGATGGAAAGTGGGAGAACAAAAGGTTGGTAGCCCCTTTTCCCAAGGTGAGGGGGTGTGACCTCACTAAGTCTGGCAGGACAGCATACTCTATGGTCGTAACACCTTCATGCATTAATTAGAGTTAAACATGTTGTTTATATGAGGCTGGATATATCCTACAACGCACAGTCTCACTTTCAATACTTTTTGTTTCTGCTAAAGGTTTGAGGCAGCCATACTGCTGGATTTCCAGTCATTTCCCTCCAAATGGCAATAATGTTGTAACATTAGGAAAGCGTTGCAGAACAACAAATAAAGTGGAATCATGGATAGGTGGCCCAATATAGATACACTGGCAATGCAGTATTATTGCACACCTACAAAACAAACAAAAAACAAACAAATACTCTGGAGGGGTCCTCAATAGGCCATGCTAGAAGAGTGGGAAAGCCCAAGTGGCAGCGGCAGCTCTTCCATTCAGTTCTTGCTCTAAAAAAAGACCCTGGGGCTTGATCAGAAATGAAGATTGGCAGGAAGAGGTGGAGTTCTAGCAGCACCCCTGTCCTTAGGGCTGCAATATCAGGACTGATATTTCAAAGTCGCAGCAGCTGCAGCAGCCTTAACATTACTGCTTTAATTCAGTGAAGAAGAAAAAGGACTCAGTGACCTCAAAGAAGACAGTTGGGGCTTGAGGGATTACTGTGTACTTGTTCCCAGAAGACAAAACTATGTAGGGAAGGGACAAATTCCAGATTCTGCTCAGTACTTTGCCAACTCCTGGGAGCAATAATCAAAGACAGAGTTCTCTCAGGCAAAACAGCTGGGCTAGAAAAGCAGAGGGGATGGGCTGGAACATGGCCCCACAGCCCAATTTGTCTAATAGACTGGGCCACCTGGAGAGACACTTTATTTGAGCTTGTGAAATTTCCAATTCACCTTGGAGATATTTTTCTTCCCTTCATTCCTGCATGGCTCCAATAGGGATAGATTTCTTCCATAGCATATTAATACTGAGGGACTCTTAAGTGTATTTCTAATGATTAACAGAGTTTTTACTCAGCATCTACATATCCCCAAATCTTTTGCAATTGAATAGAAAGCTCTCTCCAGTGACTGCAGTTTAAGACCTCATTCAGGAATAGCCAAGCAGTCTATTGGAAAAAAAAAGACTTGTGAGATATAGGGGATGAGCTTCAATTAAATGCCACCGTATGAGTCTAAAGTGTTCCACTGCTCCCAGTGGAAATAAATACTTTATAAAATTGTGCTAAATGGCTATGGGAACACCAAGGTCAAAAAACTTAGTTGCCTTAGATTCTCACTCATTTACCATCATGAAAATTCATCTTAGAGTTTAATCCTATGCAGATCTAATTAGAAATAAGATCCCTCGAGTTAAGGATATAGAAAGATGCCTTTCACATAGATGAAACATGGGTCTATCTAGTGCACTATTGCTTACACTAATGGGCCAGTGGCTGTCTGGGGGTTCAGAATCTTTTCTCGCCCTACTTGGAGATTGGATCTATCTGGGAATTTTTTCACGCAAAGCACATGGTCTATGACTGAACTACATCCCTGTCCCTGTGACTTCAATGAGCTAAGTGCAGACGATTCCAGTTTTATGCAGGCAAGCAATTATAAGCAGAACCAAATAAAAGGCTTGATAAGCAACTCAGGCAACCAGCCTGCGGGGGCAAGTGTTTATCCACCTGAACATAGGGAGTATGCATCCATGAGGCACATTGCATATCTATACAGATAAAATGTTGAATGAAATGTCAGTCCTGAAGAGCCAGCATGATTCTTACCAAAAGCCTTGCCTACTCTATACATGTCGGCGAGACATCCACAGACCAACGGCCAAGCAGAGAGGGTCAACGCTATCATGCAGCAGTACCTGAGATGTTACGCCAATCAGCGACCCGCAGCTTGGGTGGATTACCTGCCGATGGCTGAGTTTGCCTACAACAACACGAAGCACGCGTCGACGGGGGTGACGCCGTTCTTCGCTAACAATGGACGACATCCCAGAACCTTCCCGGGGTTCGTAACGACGGGGGAGGGGGCGCCGCAGGGGGCCGACCATTTCGCAGCAGAACTGCAAGAGGTGCACGAGGAGCTGCGGAGACATTTGGAACTAGCTAAACAAGCCTATAAAGTGCAGGCGGACAAACACAGGAGGGCGGGAGAAGACATCCAGGTGAGGGACTGGGTATGGTTAGCGGCCCAAGCGGTGCCGGCCAAGTTGTTAGCTAAGAAGAAGCTAGGACACAGGCAGCTAGGGCCATACCAAGTTGAGGCCAGGATCAATCCCGTAGCGTTTCGACTGGCCCTCCCCGAAGGTTCCAGAATGCACCCGGTCTTTCATAGGTCGGTGCTCACCCCCTACAAGGCCCCACATAGATTTCAGGAGTCAGGGACGGCACCAGACCCACGCAGAGAGTCACCCAAGAGGGGGAGGTCACCTAGGGCCGAACCACTCAACGAGGTCACAGAGATTCTGGACTCGAGATGGGGGGAAGAGGGAGTAGAATATTTTCTCGCCAGAGAGGGTACCCCAGCCAGCGCCAACAGTTGGGTGCTGGACTACGCTTTGGACGAGCCTCTTCTCAAGGACGAGTTCCATGCCCTTTTCCCACACAGGCCCATGCCAGCCGAGTACTTTGACGACTGGCTTTTTATGCCCACACTTTCAGCCAGCACTTTCCGGGGGTTTTCTTCCGCGGAGGAGGGAACGCCAGAATCGAGCCCTCCCAGGGGATCGTGCTCGGGGGTGGAGACGGAACCCTCTTATTGGTGGGATGAGCAACCAGAGGAGGACTGGCGCAGGAGGTGGAGGGAGGGGCCTTGGCCAACAGCACCGGACGAAGTAACAATGGGAGAGGAGACCGAGAACACTTTGGGAGACGAACCCGAGTTCGAGCACACATACACTGAGCTGGAAGCAGAGGAAATCGAAGTAGACGAACTGTATCCAGCATCTACCCCCGCAGAGACGCGGCTCCCAAAACCTGCGCCCGACGGGCGGGAGGGGGGAAGGGGGGGCTTCGAGGGGGGATGGATGTCAGGGGTTCAGGGAGAGAGGCACAGATGAGGGAGGAGACTGAGAGCGAGGGGGAAGAATCCCGGAACGAGGAGGAGGAGGATGACAATGACTTGAGGGTTTCCATGAGTCTTTCAAGTGAATCGGAGGATTCCCAAAAGGGGGCGCCCCTGGTCAGGCCAAGGGGAGTCACAGTGGGGACCTGTTAGGAGCAGGGGAGCAGCAGGGGAACCCCGAGTGGGAGTTGGAGATCGGGGCCGGCTTCCCCGCCGGAACGGAGTGAAGAGGGTGGAGTTCCCAGTGTGACAGAAGAAGCAGAGCAGGAAGCAGAGAGGGGAAGGAGATCGGGGCAGGACGTCCTGCCGGAAGGGGCGGAGAGTAGTACAGAGAGTAGTGTAACTGTCAAGAGGAAGGTCAGAGGTAGCGAACGCGCGCCAAGTTCAAATGTGGAGGCGCGCGGAAATGCGGAGAGCCCGGAGGAGGAGCCTGGTCCCAAAGCACGGAGGAGGGGGGAGCAGGCGTCTGGGGACTCAGCGTCAGGGGAATCCAGGAGGGGAGGAACCCAGGGGGGCAGAAAGACCCTGCGGAAAAGGAAGGACAGGAAGAGGTGGACCAGCACAAGCCTCTTAAACTGGTGTAGAGGCGGGACTGATTCAGAGGGGACTTCAGCGGTCTAAGCGTAACAGACGTGGGGCTGCGCGCCTCGGCTGTGGAGCAAACAATGTACTTCAATAAAGACTTTTGTAAATAAAGTGGACGTGGCGTTGGTCTCTTGTGAGCTGGGACCTGAGGCGGCCCTGACAGTACCCCTGCCCGTACAGGCCAGTCGTGTCCGACTCTAGGGTTGTGCGCCCATCTCACTTAAGAGGCCAGGGGCCAGCGCTGTCCGGAGACACTTCCGGGTCACGTGGCCAGCGTGACATCGCTGCTCTGGCAAGCCAGCACCAGCGCAGCACACGGAAACGCCATTTACCTTCCCACTATAAGGCGGTACCTATTTATCTACTTGCACTTAGAGGTGCTTTCGAACTGCTAGGTGGGCAGGAGCTGGGACCGAAAGACAGGAGCTCACCCCGCCGCGGGGATTCGAACCACCGACCATGCAATTGGCAAGTCCTAGGCACTGAGGTTTTACCCACAGCGCCACCCGCGTCCCACAACTAACCTGTTACATTATATGAATTGCATAAACTTACATAAATTATGTAACTAGCACTCCAAACCTGCTTCCAGAAGCATCTGCCTCAAATTGACTGAGTTCAGATGTAATGCTAAGCCAAACGATGGCTTAGCATGAACTGAATTGAACCTGGTTGCAAAAGAGGTCCCGGAACTCACCATGAATGCCTCCCTTGTTCTCTTATAATGGCAATGGCGTCCACCTGAGAGGTGCCAGAACTGAGTTCCAGTGAGTTTCGACTGAAAAAAGCCCTGGCTGCAATATTCCTCCCTTAGTGCTGCTGTTACCACTCTGCCCAAGGGTTAAGCCATGGTTTGCCTTAGCATTCAAAGCTAGGCTCACGGTTTGTCTCATTCCAGATAAACCACAAATGGTATACCAAGAACAAACAGCAGCAGGACTGGGAGAAGAGAGCTGTAGCTGTGAGCTTCATTCTGGGAACTCACACATTAGTTCATTCCTGCTAAGTCACGGTTTGGCACAGCATTACATGTGATCTGGTCTTGTGGATTATCGGGGTAGCCAAATTTACATGTGTAGATCAGACTTGTGACTTGAGACCTTTCTCAACTACCATGTGTGTCCAGGTGGCAGGATTGTAATTTATTTAATTATTTTTTAAAAAATTATATACCTCTGTATCATAAAAAAAAAATCTCACTGCAGCTTATAACAGTATGAAAAAAATACACAAAGTTGGTGGGAAGAACCTTCTCCCCACTTGGCACTATTGTCATCTTATGAGGTTGGATACCCCAACAAATGAAGCTGCATTTTACTTAGTTGCCTGTTAATTCAACACATCAGTTCCAAGTCACTCATTCTCAGATTCCACTGAAATTAATTGGAGAATATAGTCCTAATTATCTTAAATCCTAACAATTTCAACAAGGCATTTATTTGTTTAAATTTCCCCCCTCAACATAACCCAAAAGAAAAATCATACCTGCTATCTATACCAGGTGTCGACAAAAACCAATTTCCCAGTCAGTGAGTGATCAATAGCTTAACAAGGTGTTTCGTTTCCCCCATACATCTCAGAATCGGACTATCAATTCTCTCTCCCTCTCTTTTAATTCAGCAAGCAAAGATAAGGATAAGATAGGCATCATCTGCAATTAAAAAGACAGAAGGGAACTGTACCTTATTATTTATCAGCATGGTGTTTAAAATGTGAAATAATGAGATTCACTAGGAGGCTTCCTTATTAGTCCATCTATGGATTTATCAGAAACTGGAAATTAATATGCCTATGTAATTATATTCCCATAATAACAAATCAATTGCAATCAGGTATGCTTCTCCTTGGACGTTGTGCATTGAATTGACCTATTCATTCGAATAGGATTTGAAAAAATCCATTCAGCTCTCATGTCAGTCATTTCAGTTGATATATAATACTTTGGTATCCTTTCGGTACCCCGTGGCTCTTTTCATGGGCAACTATATATACGTACATGTGTGCACCGTATTTGACCCATTTACCAATAAAGCAGATGTGGGTGACGTGGTATTGTTCCTATTAAAATGGGCACGTAGCAAAGAAGGGATGAAACTTACCCTTCTCCCCCTTGCTTTGCCGCACTGGGCCCTTTAAACCTCCCCCACCCACCCACCCAGCCTAGCTTCAGTACAAGAAGTTCTACATCCTGAAAACAGAACAAGCAAAAACAATTACTTGACTCAGCCAACTTTTGAGCAAGCAATAAATTCCTCCTTAGCCCCGAAGTGACTGGAAATCTGATAGTGGAACAGACTGGCCAGGTGCAAAAGGTAGCCAAGGAGGTCACAGAGACCAATGAAGCCCATGGTTATGCCCTAGACACATGTACTCATGTGCACACACATGCACAGCAGTTCTCCCTGGCTAGTGGCAGCAACACTTCCAGAAACAACATTCTGTGTCTCGTAGGAGAGAACAATTCAGGGTGAATACTCCCCCCTTTCTTGAGAAGTGAAATTCACAGAGAAAGAATAAAGAACCCAAGTCCAGCTTGAAATGTCTCTGGTTAAAACACACACATAGGTTCATTAGTGTTTATCTTTTCATTTAGTGTGTTCTTATTTTGATAAGTTGTGTACATCAACAAACTCGAATAGCAAACATGTGATTAGGATAGGATGGCATCGAATAGGATGGCATGTGATTAATTGAATGGCATATGGTCAATAGCCTTGGTTGGTATGGAAACCTCAGGTAAGTTAAGTTTGGACTGCGGCCGTAAAGTCCCATTGATTTTAGTTGGGAAGTTAAATAGGTGCTTAACAGTGCAATCCTATACATGCCTGTACAGAAGCCTCATTATTTTCAATAGTGCTTACTCCCAGGTATTGGAGTTGCTGTATTGAATTGCAGGCTAAATCTGTCCCATTGAAATCAATGGGGTTTAAAATGCTTAATTTGGATGGAACCTGGCTTTAGGAAATGTACAAATCGGGGAGTGAACTGATTGTTTAGATCATTCAGGTGTTCATCCAATATTCTAGAAAAGTCATGCAGTTCTGTTTTGTAGGCAAACACATAAAATATTTTATATATTTTTTTAATTAAAAATGTTTTCAGACAGCTGGCAATGCAATTTAAAAGGCCTACTCAGTGTTCTGTTCATAACTTTGCTCTTAATCAAACACTGCATATTTACATATCCACTTGTGGTGCTCCATGAAACTTGTAATTATCATCTATTAAAGTGAAGTACTGTAAAATGAAAACTTCCTCCTGCTGTGATAAAGGCTGATTTGCTACAAAATCAGCTGATGCCACATGAGTAATGAGACTCCCTGCTATATTGGTTGAGCTGTGTTTAAAGTATAGTAAAACGGGTTGGCAAGAGAACTCACAGAATTTTTCAGAATGACAGGAGCACAGCGCAGGGAGATTAGCCACCTTCTGAGAGCGTTCATCTACACCTCTTCCCTCACATGAATTTAAGATGTCACTAACGAAACAGGGAACTACCTTCCGTACGGCAGTCTCAAAAACTAGCACTGAACAAAACTGAAATCAAACTCACAATCCAGTATGTGAAGCTGTACGGACTCCGCATATGAACTAATGTTAGGCTGTATAACTGCCCCACATTTTAAACAAAATTTCAAGCGTTAGCATTTGTGAAAGGATAATGAAATGCCTACTTATTTACCGAGTTGCTATATCTAAACACAACATTACTAAGCAGTACATACCCAGAAGGTAAGCCCAGCTCCAACACTGAGTTGGGATTTGAACCCATGTCTCCTGAGTCAAATAATTTGTTGTGTCAATAAAAGTGAAATGTTGTATGGGCAACAATAATTCAAACTGGTTGCTAGACTGCAGTTCTATAGCTTCTTACTTGGGAGTCCGTTGCATTGAATTCAATGGGACTTACTTCGAAATAGATGTGCATAGTGAGAATAAAACTCCTTAAATGCCCTTATAAGCTTTAATTATTTTGCATCAAGCTCCTCAGAATATATTTTGTGGAAGCTGAGAGGCTTCTAACTCTGAAAAATGTCTGGTACATTCTCTTCCAGTTTTCTGACCTATAAAGATCTCTAGGGGCAAAGTTAGAGGAATCATTTGACTTTTTTCCTCCCTGTTAAAGGACTGATACTTAAGAAGCTGAAATAGTCAGAAGAGTGGAAAGAAAGCTAAGGAAAGTTTTTTCAACTCTGCTATTTTCTATGCCCTAATTTTTATTTTCCCCATGGGCTTGAATGTTGCCATGGCAGATATGTGCACCACTTACAAGAAATGCATCTTTCCCTCAAGAGGACTGAGAAATGAAGCTGGCATAAGGGTAAGTTAAAGGTACCCCTGCCCGTACGGACCAGTCGTGTCCGACTCTAGGGTTGTGCGCCCATCTCACTTAAGAGGCCGAGGGCCAGTGCTGTCCGGAGACACTTCCGGGTCATGTGGCCAACGTGACGAAGCTACTCTGGCGAGCCAGCACCAGCGCAGCACACGGGAATGCCGTTTACCTTCCCGCTAGTAAGCGGTCCCTATTTATCTACTTGCACTTAGGGGTGCTTTCGAACTGCTAGGTGGGCAGGAGCTGGGACCGAAAGACGGGAGTTCACCCCGCCGCGGGGATTCGAACCGGCGACCATGCGATCGGCAAGTCCTAGGCACTGAGGTTTTACCGACAGCGCCACCCGTGTCCCCAAAGGGTAAGTTAAGCCGGTGCAAAGTTACACCAGATCTAAACCCTGTTCAGTATTGGAGCTTGTGTTGCTGTTCTACCTAAGCCTGGCAGAGGGAAAACAAAGCATTTAAAATGGTGTTCTGTGCCAGTTTGCCAGGTCATGTGACTGAGCTGAACACACTTTAGGATCCAGCCTAAATCCCCCCGTTCTGTTCCTGCCCCTGCCATGACCCAGAAATTCCCCTTTTGAGGGACTTGCAATGGCTTCTGCTCAGCCAGCTTTGGTTCTGCCGACTGAACCCTGGCATTGTTGGGATGAGCAAAAAATGGCAACTTTGACTGAGCTGGGGTTGAGGACTTCATCTCATCTGAGCTGCATCCAAAGCTGCTCATCCTGGCCAATCTCCCCATAGAATTGCACACTTAGACTCGTTTTATCTGGTTTATTTCCCTGATAAATTGTAATGTCTGTAGTGAGGTTGTAAGCTCTAAAAACCGATTTGAAGCCCATAAGCTCTTTTATTCCTTTAATCATATTTTTTATTCTTCATGGCATGCTCAAGAGTTTTCTCTAAAGGACAACAATGCTGTTGAATTCTAATTATGTTAACATTTCCTTTGGAAATCTTATTATCTTTAAAAATTGGACAGATCTTTTGTTTGCAACTTTAAAAAAAACTTTTTTGTCATTCTATATCTTGCAGCATCACTGAGAGCAAACAGATGCTTTTAATGCAAAATATGTTGATTGCAAATATGTTTATCCAATGCATAAATAATGGAAATAATGCTATTTTTATTTGTGGTAGAGAGGAAAATAAATGACCCTATCCAGGAAAACCATTCCTACTGCTCCATCCAGTTTTCTGAAATAGCTGTGGATAGTTCATAGTTTATGTGGAAGGGTTCTAAGAGTGAAGTTGAGGTCAAAGCCAACAAATACAATTGCTACAGCCTTTGGCATGAAGTCTGGGGGTTGTGTGGAAGTCACTGCCTTTCAGTTTGAAATGTCGAGAACCATGCATCATGTTTACTCCATAGCAGCTGAATTTTGTGTCAGTACAGATGGGTTTGTGCCCAATAGTGACTTACAATGGTGTGCACGCTACCAACTGGTAAACTGCTTGTCTTCATTGTCCTGCCAGCTCTGAAAGTGTACTAGATTTCCATCTCCCTTTGGCAGGATAGATGCCCAACTTCCGATATGCCTGTAGCCACACCTTGGTCCGTGACCATGCTGTAAATGAATGTCTGTTTTCACTCACTGTTTTGTATTAGACTGCAATTATGTGTGCTTCATTGCATGCCTGGTAATTATAGCTCTTAGTTGATCATTGCTCGTTAGGGAAGAAGTCTTTGTCAGAATGTACAAAGTACTTATTACAAAGAGAGACAGATAATTTAAAAGCAAAACTGGAAAAGCTTAGATGAAACATTAATGATTTAGTAATGAAATTTTCATTCCTGGCGAAAGGGAAGCCACAGATTTCTAAAATAATGTTTTGTGACTAGCTAGTGTTAGTTGTTGAATATATATATATATATATATATAATGACAAATTACCAATATTCCCATTTGTGTAGCTGAGATAGGCTTTGTTCTCTTTCCAGGCTTTCATATTCAGATTAGCCACCTTCCCTTCTTTCTCAGGAAGGTGCTCTTTTTATATTTGTTAGGCAAATGCTCTGCTTTGTTGAGAAGGACGGGTGGCTTTAGAGTGGAAAGCTGCCAATCATCCTGATCTGAATGGATGGTCCCCAAAGTCATTTTGCTTAGATTCATTTACAGTCATCTGATCGGAACGATTTTCACTTTTCATTTTGAAACCAGCAATCATTTGCCAGTGCTGCCTTTTTATGCTACAGAGATATGAGGCAGAAACACCCAGAGATACAAAAGGCCTAAATACATTTATTTTGAAAGCTGAGTGACTCAATAGGAAAAAGGCAATGACTTATTTCACCTCTGTGACTATACTGAAAAGTACAGCCTAAAATGAAATAAAAGGTTCAGTTTCAATCTCCTTTGGTTCAGTAGTGCATGAGCATTTGCATCACAAACGATAGGGTCAAAGTTTAGTGCTGTATACTGCATATCCATCTCAATGCCTTTTATGAGGGCTGAGAGGGTGAATACTGCTATGATGGGAGTGTGCACATCTGTGGGCTTAGCCACACTTGCCATACTTTTTGCCCTGCTCTTCCCCACCCCGCAAAAACCCGCTCTTTAAAGGTGGATTAAAGCAAACATCAGTTGGGGTTTTCCATGGATTGACATTTGCTCTGATTGAGCTTTAAAGAGCAGGTTTTTGTGGGGATAGCTCCGGGGGTGGGGGGTGGGGAAGCTGCTTGGACACAGAGCTTTAAATCATGGACCATGCCTGGAAAGATGGGAGGAAAGGTAAACCCAGTCTCAAGTCAAGAAATGAGAATGGATTCAGGACAAATACTTACATTCAGCACAGTGTGAACTTCTGGAGATAGTGACTACTGCTTGTCTGGCTGACTAGATGCTATTCTGAATTTTTTTAATGGAGTTTGCAGGGCAGGGCAGTTTGCAAATTAAAATAACTGGAAAAATATTGACAACATAATTGCAGTGCCAAACTAAATGCAACAACAGACTAAAAAGGGGAATCAACAGTACTTAATCTAAAAAGTAGATAGGGAATTTGGCTGCCAACTTGTTACTGGGTCAAGCCCATATTGCAGAGATTAATATTGCACAGTTTGAAGTGACTGGAATTATAAGAACAGACTCCTTTGGAAAGAAAACATTGTCCAGACCCATAAAAATATTATTCAAAGTTTATTGCATAAGTCTTCAAAAACAGAACAAAAGATAGTAAGTGATACATTAAAAGTATCCATAAGATGTCCTGTGCTGCCCAGCACAGGCTCAGCATCTTTGAAATAAAAGATAATTCCAAAAACCCAAACTCTTTCTCTCTCTCAGTTCAGCGTGCCTTAGCCTGCCTAAAGCCATGCTGCTTCTTGGAGAGCCATTATCACCTTCTTTTGTTCTCTGTGGCTATCAGATACAGACTAAAGCCACCATTCTTTCAAGGTGGCGATTTTGCAGTTCAATACCTTTGTCACCTGATCTAAGGTTAGAACACACTCATGTTAGCTAGCAGAAAACAACAGTCAGTTAATCAACTCAGCAAGAGCTCAGAGAGAGCTATTCTTTAGCCTCAATGGAATCTTCCCATGTTAAACTTTTTCACCAGTACACAGACAATCCCATTTCAGTGTCAATTAAACAAATAATATTTAACCGTGGAAGGATTGTTGTTGCTGTTGTTTAGTCGTTTAGTCATGTCGTACTCTTCGTAACCCCATGGACCAGAGCACGCCAGGCACTCCTGTCTTCTACTGCCTCCCGCAGTTTGGTCAAACTCATGCTGTTAGCTTTGAGAAGACTGTCCAGCCATCTCGTCCTCTGTCGTCCCCTTCTCCTTGTGCCCTCCATCTTTCCCAACATCAGGGTCTTTTCCAGGGAGTCTTCTCTTCTCATGAGGTGGCCAAAGTATTGGAGCCTCAGCTTCACAATCTGTCCTTCCAGGGAGCACTCAGGGCTGATTTCCTTCAGAATGGATAGGTTTGATCTTCTTGCAGTCCATGGGACTCTCATGAGCCTCCTCCAGACCATAATTCAAAAGCATCAATTCTTCGGCAATCAGCCTTCTTTATGGTCCAGCTCTCACTTCCATACATCACTACTGGGAAAACCATAGCTTTAACTATATGGACCATTGTTGGCAAGGTGATGTCTCTGCTTTTTAAGATGCTTTCTAGGTTTGTCAATGACAAACTGTAGAAGGATACAAAGCCCTAAACAATATTGTGAGATCACCTCCTCCCTTACAGCTCCATTTGGTAACTGAGGTCATCTAAAGGTTCCCTCCTGATGATTAAATTGGAAGTCACACATTTAGTGTGACAGCACCCACCGGAATGGAGGAAGTAGAAGTTGTTTGCCCTCTCACATAATGCTACTAAAATAAAATCCACAAATCTGTATGTATCAGGGATGGGGAACGTTAGCCCTTCAGATGTTGATGGGCTCCCCTTGAGCCAGTGTGGTGTAGTGGTTAAGAGCAGTAGACTCGTAATCTGGGGAACCGGGTTCGCGTCTCCGCTCCTCCACATGCAGCTGCTGGGTGACCTTGGGCTAGTCACGCTTCTCTGAAGTCTCTCAGCCCCACTCACCTCACAGAGTGTTTGTTGTGGGGGAGAAAGGGAAAGGAGAATGTTAGCCGCTTTGAGACTCCTTTGGGTAGTAATAAAGCAGGATATCAAATCCAAACTCTTCATCATCTGGGTTGCCCTCTTCACTTTTGCAAGCCCCACAATATCATTTTTGAGGTTTAGTGACCAGAACCAGTGCTTTTTCCTACTCATATAATAATGCTCCTCAATGAGGCCAAACTTAGATTCACAAAATGTTTAGGGGTATGCGTACCCCTGCGTCCCCGGCCCATTCCCCCCCCCCAAAAAAAAAATGCACTGACCAGAACCATGAAAAGCATGTCAAATAATTAGGTCTTTCCATGGTGATGAAAACATCAAAGTCTTAGCATGAGGTATGCCTTTCTGGGAAGAGTGTTCCATAAACATGGCAGGTGACACACAAGAGGTAAAATTAATCACCACCATCTCTGATTTCCTAAAGTTATTTGAAAGCTAGATCACAGAAAATTAGTAAGCTGCAAATGGGCAGAAACCACCTTTAAAAAATAGTCAGACCAACTCTGTTGTCAGTCTCCTTGCGAAGAGAAGTCCTTTTTATGAAAGTCCTTTTTTTGCATTCAGAAAACTGGATAAATGTGATGTAGAATCATGACTTGTCCATCCATGCAACTGCAACAATTTGATGAAATATCTAAGTGATACATAGGCATAGAAGGTCCTGCCCACATAATCCCCATGTCCTTCAAAGTAAGGATTCTATAGGCTGAGTTGGTGAAAGCAAGGAGAAGTGGGCCCAATGAGCTGGGTGGGCAGGATCTCACTTTGCATTGAATATACCTAGTTTGTAGAAAGAGTGAATAGGCCTGAGGAATTCGGATGGTTTCAAATCCCCTGAGCGTGGAACGGCCTCCCATCAGATGTCAAGGAAATAAAAAACTATCTGACTTTTAGAATACATCTGAAGGCAACCCTGTTTAGGGATGTTTTTAATGTTTGGTTTTATTGTATAAAACAAATATTCTGTTGGGAGCCGCCCAGAGTGGCCGGGGAAACCCAGCCAGATGGACAGGATGCAAATAATAAATTATTATTAAAACATTATTATTATAAATTTGAACAGGAGACCTGATTTAATCTAAGGTTGGCACAGATGCAACAACAGAGATGATACCAATACTTAAGGACTGTTCTTGTCTTTTTCTAACTCCCAGCAAGAGTTCAGGCTTCTTATGACTGCAGTGTTACAGCAGGACTGCTCAAGAAATCCTGGTGGAAATGGCAGACACACACTAGCCCATGCATAGGCAAACTTGGCCCTTAAGATGTTTTGGGACTACAATTCCCATCATCCCTAGCTAACATGACCAGTGTTCAGGAATGATGGGAGTTGTAGTCCCGAAACATCTGGAGGGCCGAGTTTGCCTATGCCTGCACTAGCCTGTGATCCTAATACCCACTTACATTGGAGTAAGCTCCATTAAACATAGTGGGACTTCCTCCTGAGTAAACATGGGTAGACTTGTGCTGTGTAGTGGATAAATTGTGGGAGGATGTCAATGGTTAAAATGTGGATGGAGATTTATGGCATAGAATTCTGTACTTGTGGGTAAACATCACCCGCCCTGCCCCCCTGCTAGTTTCCTGAGCATGCCAGAACTTGATGTACAAAACTGTAAGGCTATAACAGAATATTCAGAAATATATACTGTGCCACATTCCAGCTGAGCATCATTAATCAAAACAATTCTCTACATTTGGGAGAATAATTTTCTGATTTAGTTTGAACTCTAAAATCCATTTGTGCTGGTTAATGAGCAGTGTGTGTATGTGTGTGAGAGTTAGATGATTGATATATGAACTTAAGGATTCCAGATCTGAAAAGCAATACTGTTCCCTGCCCTCCCTGCCTGAAATTCTGTGGTACAAAGATAAAGAGTAGTAAAAAGTCAAATGCAGATATAGTGCTCAAAATGCACCACTAGCCTAATGGAGTTATTGAACTCCCCCCCCCCCCAATGCCTTCAACCTTCAGGCTTCAACCTTGTTGAACCCTAAAAGATTTAGGCGACATGGAAAGCCTATGCTTGCTGCTTAATTATTGGTGACTTGGTTACAAATGAAATCAGCACTGACTCATCTTCCCCACGGTGATATATTAAATGCATAATTTGTGAGGAAGGCTCTTCAGCCTGTTCCTCGTGCACTTGGAAGTATTTATTTAATTGGCTATTTTCATAGTCATCGTACTGGTTATTGCACTTTAGAACAAAAGGCCTAAATATCTGATGGCCTCTCGTAAACAAGGCAATGAATAATAAATGGAAAGATAATAAAAATGTCTTTAGATGGGGAAAGGTGATGTTCGCATCAGCGCAGCTTCCCCAAATCAGATCCATAAATAATCTGGAGTAAGAGGTTTCAAAACATGAAATATAAACCGGGAACTGACGCATCCAGGTCCTGACATAGAATAATGATATCATGCTCTTGCATTGGGGTCGGAATGCCTTCAAATATAGCATGGGTAGGCAAACTAAGTCCCGGGGGCTGAATTTGGACCAATCGCCTTCTAAATCCGGCCTGCGAACGGTCCGGGAATAAGCTGTTTTTACATGAGTAGAATGTGTCCTTTTATTTAAAATGCATCTCTGGGGTATTTGTGGGGAATAGGAATTTATTCATCCCCCCCCAAAAAAAAATATATAGTCCGGGCCCCCACAAGGTCTGAGGGACAGTGGACTGGCCCCTTGCTGAAAACATTTGCTGACCCCTGAAATATAGCATTGGAGGAGAAATTATTTTCAGTTTGCTTTTTGCTGCAAACCTACCTACTTCTCAAAACAGCACACAAACCAAACTGCAGCCATGCTTTGAAACTGGCAGCTCTTCAAATTTTGCCGCACAGTTAGTTTTCCAACCAAAGTATGTGTACAGTGGTGCCTCACAAGACGAAATTAATTCGTTCCATGAGTTTTGTCGTCTTGCGATTTTTTTTTGTCTTGCGAAGCACGGTGTCGGGAAAGTTTTGGAAAAGCTTCAAAAATCACCAAAGTCTTTAAAAACCTCAAAAAAGGCTACCACACCGCGTTCTATGTGTTGCTCCTCGAAGTCAAGTCGCAACTGTATTAACGGTGTTAAGAAAAAGGAAACAAACCTGCAAGACGTTTCCTTCTTGCGAAGCAAGCCCATAGGGAAAATCGTCTTGCGAAGCAGCTCAAAAAACCAAAAACCCTTTCGTCTTGCGAGTTTTTTGTCTTGCGAGGCATTCGTCTTGCGAGGTACCACTGTACAGAAATGCATATGTTAGGGGAAAGTACAAGTAACAATGGATATTTAGTTGAAAATAAGATATAAATATGCATTAGCTTAAGAAAGGCTTAGCTTACAACGTTAGTGGGAAAGTGTATTAAAATGCAAACAATTTATTCGGGGGGGGGGGCTTAAAAAAATCACAAACTGTTACAGAAACTTGGTGAGCTGGACTTAAGAACAGAAAAATGATAAATTCAGACAAACCAGAACTGACAGAGTTGTTCATCCCTAGTCAAGTGTCTGACTCAGATACTTTCTTTTGTAGACCAGTCTAGAAATGGACACAGTCAGATGGATGGACTTAAAAAGCTTAAAAAACACAAAATTGTGGTCTTTTCTGGCATATAGTGTATATAGCTCCTATTTTTGCATGGGTCTTTACTGTCAGTATCCAAAGAAAGATGTCAGTATCCAAATACAGAGAACTTCCAAAGTCTATTAATCTATTGCATCAAAAACCAACAAAGGGTTGTTCAGTGTCACTCAACTCAGTGTTAGAATTAAGCCTCAGTATTTCAAGTGTAGCCACTGGTGTACAAGGCTTTTGTTCCTTGTCTAGACCATGAATAAAACATAAATTCCTGTGTGTTGTGCTTCATGCAGGCATCTCATTGTAACGTGACTTGAACACAATTTGTTCATGGTGATAGTGGTATGAAATCTTTAGGACCTTCATTTGTTGTTGGGCCACTGGCGGGCATTGCCAATGGTCAGGGCTGATGGGAGATGGAGTCAAACAAGACCTGGAGGATCCCAGGTGCCCCAGCCCTGTGGTCATAGACACATAAATCCAAGACATGCCTAGATAACTATGCCATTCTCAAAGGACGATGGAAGGGTGACAATTATAGAAGTACACATGTAAACCTATGGGCAGCCTGTCACCTATAATGCTTTCCTGGGAGAATTGTTCTACATCCATGCTTTCTACACTTTCTAGCAAATGAAATGGACACACACAGCAGCAGGGATGTGGAATCTATGGCCCTACAGGTGTTGTTGGACTCCATATCCCATCAGCCCTAGCCAGAAGGGCCAGTAGCCAGACATTATGGGAGTTATAGTCCAACAAGGTGGAGGGCCACAGGTTTGTCATCTCTGCACTAAAGAAACCAGCTTTCCATAGATGCTGTACACACTGTGGCAAGTTTTCATTTGAGAAATTTTTGGTCTCTGGTCACCTAGTGTCTAGGTAGTACAGCAAAAGCCTTTAGAGAGCTAGTGCTCAAACAGACACCGGGTGTTACTAGTCGTAGCTTGGAATTTATGGTGTTCCTGTTTCTTGACAATGCTAATGCTGAGCTGTGTCACAAGGAGCTATTATTTACAATTGTCATCCCCCCTCCCACTTTCTTTCCATCTCCCCTCATTTGCCCATAAAGACTAATTCTGTTATTTGTCGTGACATGCTTAGACAAGGCAAAACAAGGAAGCATGGGGGAGGGGGTGTTTTCCCATCCACAAGAGAAAAGCACATGTAAAAAAAGGGCAATTTACATATGTCTTTTTTTGCAGCCAGACCCAGGAAAATAACTATAGAAGGATAACCATCCATATTGGTTGTCTTAACTCACCCTAATTGGACAATATTTCTATGCTAATTGAAGAGACATCTACATTTTAAGTAGGGTCTGAAAATTAATGAAGGCAGAAAAATAAGAGGAAATAGATGCAAACAGCTGCTGTTTCTGCAATTTGACAAGTTACTTTGCCATATTGATCACACACATTATTTCTAATTATTACACTTCTCTCAAAGGCATTTTATAGCTGCAGCCTGAATACTCTCTCCCTCCCTCTCTTTTCCCCAACTGCTTCTAAATTAAGCCACTATTGCAGATGCCAAGTATACAACAAGGCTTTGGGAAGAGATCAGAAATGAGCAATGTTTCGAATTTCAATAGCCATTTCATATACCTGAAAGCACGAGCTGCCTTGGCTTTCTGAAATATTTCCTAAGGAGAGGAGCAATCAAGGGTGATCGGGAAATGATGTGCAAGCACACTTTAAACCTGCAGTAGTTGTTACTGCACAGCGCTAAGTAGAAATCAAAATATTCACTTATCTTTGATACACAGCAGTAAAAAGTGTCGTAATGATCATCGTCCACATCTTCACCTGGGAGCTGGGAAATGCATTTTGTATGCATTTCAGCCCACCACAAAAGCTAGCAGTATTCTAATAGATCAGTGAACCACAAATGGTAGGTCAGAACTCAGCAGCTGATTGTGGAAATCCTCTGGCTGGGTAGCTGGATGATCGCCAGAGCCTGTTGCAACCAATTTCAAAGCTGTGGTTGCTCTGCACTGGCTACTGAAGCTGTAGATAAAGTACCGGGAGATTGTAGTGCAGGAGTTAACCCCCAGTTCAGAAGCTTGATGCAGCCCTCAAAAATTGTTTTTCCTAGCTCCACCACAATGTCACCATTTTCAGAGTGGTGACAAAAAAAGAAAAAGAAAAATAGACATAGCACTGTGTTGGGAAGTCTGTTGCTGAATGGAAATCCCAGTTGCCCTGTCCCCAGTCCTCATATCAATCTATGATGGATCAGTTGAAGAGAGTAGCTGTGGGTGCCTTTGTGTGTCTTCTCTGTGTGCAAAAGTTCTATTTTTGAGAGAAGGGAGAATTTATGAGACAGCGTGAATTGTTTAAATATGTATAGTAGTATATGTTAAAACCTTTTGAACTGACTATCAGGATTAGAGTTCTGAAGAGCAGAGCTTAATTATAGTTGATTGTCCCTTATTATTGATTTAACTCTAGCTATTTAGTGGTTTTGCATGCTTCCTGACCTCATTAGGTTCATTATCAGGCTGAGGGTGCTTCTAGACGTAGACAATTTAGCAGCAGCCAACCATTGCTTTTCTTCGTTAAGATGGGATTGGAACAGTGGCTCTGCTTCCAAAATTTCTGGAATCCAAATGGCAATCCTCTTTCACCAACCCTAAATGTTAACAGGGAGATATATTTGACTGGGGCCATGCTGTATGTGTATTAAATACTCCCCCTCATTGCATTCTCAATTGCTGCACTCCTTGCTGCCATGCTGGTGGTAGAGTGAAAGAATAAATGACATAAATGCAATGTGCTTTGAAAGGGTAAGGGTTAAAGTGGTAGAGTTGATTTCTAGAGAAGATGGGTAGACCATAGAAAAGTAATGGCTAAAGTAATCTGTACAGGCCATAAGATGACTGAATAGCTGCATGATAGACTAAGGACTCAGCTAGATTGGTGATTTATCTGCGTTGTATATGTGACATAACATTATACCACCAAATAGTGATGTGGAGTCCCGTTTTTCTCTACCTGTTTAAATTTGCAATGCATTTAACTGAAATGCTTCTTTAATGTGTCTAGATCCAGCCCTAGGCTAGATCTACACAGCTATATATATATTAAAAAAACGCTCTGAAAATGCTCTGCAAAAAAAGTTGTAAAGTTCACAATTGAAAATATCATTGAGTTGTGATTTCAGCTCTAGAGCACCACCTGGTCTCACAGTGTTATAACACATTTATAACACAGTATTTTGAATAATGTAGCTGAGTCCTATCTACAGCCCCTCCATTGGGAGGGTAGGAAGAAGGAAGGAAAGATGGGAGGGAGGAGGGTTTCTAATATTGTAGCAGTGGGGGCGGGGGCAAGAGAGGAACTGATCAAGGAAAATATCAGATAATGTCTTGATCATGACATTATTCAGATGCTTCACAAAACTAAGAGAAGAAAAACTGACTATTTCACAATAAATACCCAGTGCAGAATCAGCCAGAGATATTCAGAGCAAAATGAGACTATAATTTATATGTGGTCACCCTGTGTGATCTCCAATTTATTGCTTGACGTAAACTTGTGTTTTGTAGACACTTTCCATGCAATTGATTTAAAATCTGCTCTCCACAATCAATTCCAAAAAAACTCTGAGATTGCATGCCTGGCCATGCCTTTTGAATTACTCAAAGGTTCTCTTCTACATCTGTATTTAGATCGATTAAGCTTTCTCATCTGTGTTCATTACCACTTCAGTTTCATTATTTTCAGCTTCCCCGGTTCTTGTATTCATTTCTTTTTCAATAGACACTCAAGCTTTAATAAAGTAAACTGTACTTGATGCATAAACTACAAACACGCCTTCTCTCATTACTGTTTGTCTGTATGACTGAATATTATGTGCATTGTTTTCATGCCCGTGGTTACATCAATTACCATTAAGTGAGTGATTTTAACATGAGATTTGAATTATTTCAAATGATAGCAATTTATACTTTTTACCACAGGAGATCATTTAGAGACATACATACTTGAACAAAGAAGGAAAGCTATGGAGAGGTCTAAAAACTGTCACACAAGTAGTCAGGAGATGAGTTCCCCTTGAAAATCTGTTGTAATAAAGAATCACTTCCTGAACTGTGTCATGTTGTACAGCCATCTCTTTTCATCGCTCCCCTCTGACTAATAACTGAGAAAACGGAGTGGAAAACAACAAAAATGGAGAGTAATATAAATTCTAAGATTGGTATTGAGGAGCAATCAATTCCGGTTTTTATTGCCTTGTGGCCATTTTTATCGGGGCAATATCCTAAGAGGTTGACATAATTCACTCAACTTCCTAAGGGATCAAATGTTCTTTCCTCACAAGTGTGTGATTCAACTGGCCATGTAAACAGGACTGAGTACAGTATTTTTAATAAGCAGGCTTTGACAGAAAACTTAGAAACACATTGACCCCCATATAGTGCTAAATAGTTGACATGTCCCATGATTTGCCACTAGGTGTTTTTTTTTGGGGGGGGGGGAGGTGGACACCCAGCATTGGTGATTTTGGAGTGACCACTATATCTGGCTTGTTAGGCATATCTACTATATTTCAACCATCCTTTAAAAATCTTTCAGGTCTTTGCTTGTTCCATCTTACTGAACAAAGAAAATACACTTATACATGTGATAGCTATTTTATATTTTTATTTTCTAACCACAACACAAGTCTCCATCGACTGGTGGTGTAAAATGTACATTAATGACACTGAAAGTGTTGTGCTAGTCATTCACAACTTCACTCCCTTCAGCTAAACAATGCTGGGGTCAGGAAAACAATATACAGCTGAACCAGGAAGGAGGCAGGACACTGCAATGTCAAACACACACGGGCACTTTGGTGCCTACATTTGGTGGTGTGGCCATGGGGTTAAAAACTTTGCACACTTGCCTAGTTTCTACACACACACACACACACACACACACACACACACACACACAAACCCTCTACCATCCATCTAGGCCAGGGGTCAGCAAACTTCTTCAGCAGGAGACTGGTCCACTGTCCCTCAGACCTGGTGGGGGACCGGACTATATTTTGAAAGGGGAAAAAAGAACAAATTCCTATGCCCCACAAATAACTGAGAGATGCATTTTAAATAAAAGCACATATTCTACTCATGTAAAAACACGCAGATTCCTGGACCATCCAGGGGCCGATTTAGAAGGCAATTGGGCCAGATCTGGCCTCCGGACCTTAGTTTGCCTACCCATGATCTAGGCAGTGGTGTAGTGTAGGCAGGGCACAGGGCGGTTGCCTCAGGTGCAGAATTATTAGGAGCATGAAATCTCAATGCTCCTAATGCCCAATGCTGTCTCAATGCAGCTGGGGTTCTGTTGAAAATGGCTTCTCTGGGTTCTGTTGAAAATGGCTTCTCCATGCGAACCAGGAAGTGACCTCTGTATACAACAGAACAACTCTTCTTTTCTTTTCTCTGCTGCTGCAATCTCCTGGGTGATGCAGAAGCTGTTAGGTACTGAATGCACATTTACTCCGTCCATTTCCCCCTCCCTCCCATCCCTCTGTTAGGTCCCGGGCACTGGCACCCCATGCTACACCCCTGCACCTAGGCAAGCAAGTATTGTTATCTGTGTTTAAGAACAAATTCTAGCCAGGCAAAAACTCTCAAGCAGAATAAAAATAGTGAAGCCAGTGATCTGTGTGTCCTGGGGAGAAAGAGTGTGGCTGGGGAAAGGCATGGTCTGTGGAGAATCCCAAGGGCCAGATAACCTGGAGGGCTACATTTGGTCCCTGGCCTAAGGTTTCATACACTTCCTATACACCCTTACCTGAGACATACATACTTTTGCTCTTGAACTTGGCAAACATGAACTTTGTATGTTTGGGCAGCCCAATAATAGCCAAAAAGGCCAAAACAGAAAACTAGGGGCTAGTACTAAGAAATAAGGAAAGTTGCAAACAGTTGTTTTCCAGCTTGTTTTCTTTTTTTCAATTGCCCTACAGAGAAAATCAGAAAACCTAAAAAGGGAATTGGGAGGAAATCCAATAGAGGCCTGAAAAGACTAATGAGAATGTTATTGCACTTCAGCACAGCACACTTTTCTGTTGACCTTCAGCCGGCAAGGCAAGGTTGAGACTATTTAATAGCTAATATGCTGCCATTGTGGCTTAGCACCAGTCAAAGCTTTTCAACAGAACTTGCTAATTATTCATGAGTTATTTTTTAAATGCAGTAATTATTTCTGGCTTGCGGTGTTGGTACAACGTTGGTACAGGATAGCTTGAGACAGCTGAATGGTGGAATAATAAACATACTTCAATGTCACCTTGCTGGCAGACACCCAAAGAGTGCCCCCCCTCCCCTTACGCCGGAGAGTCAGAGCTTTAAGCAAAATTTCTGGGAATACTGAAGTCGTCATGCCTTAAGGTCTGGGAATATTAAGGTCATTGTGCCTCACAGAAGCTTCTGGATGGTGTGCCTATCTGTATTCGAGTGAAAGACATTCACCCGGGTCTCCTAAGTGAGACTGCTTTTGCTTTCTCTCTCTACATTCAGGGCTTGTGCCAGGCAAGGTCACAAGTCTTTGGTGCAAGCAGAAAGGTGAGAGAAGATAAAATGCAGCAGCCTGCTGGAACATGCCAATGGCCCATCTAGTCTAGCATCTTGTTCTCACAGTGGCCAACCAGATGTCTGTGGGAAACTGGCATGCAGGACCCAAGAATTCTCATCCTGTGATTCTCAGCAGATGGCAAACATCTGGAACAGGGCTAGTGCCTTGGATGGCTGCTGCTGAGTCAATACTGGGTGTGTTGGGAGGACAGCATTTGGGGGACAGTCTTGTGGGGTACCTGGTTTGGAGTCCTGGAGCATTTATTTTGCCAAGAACAGCCAAAGGAACCACAGCTGTAATATCTTTCTTCTTCTTCCTCTTCTTCTATTCAGTATGTAATTGTAATATCTTATATCGTATTTCATATTTTACAGTGCATTCAATAATCCATACTGTTGTTATGAATTGTGTTTTTGTTTTGCACTGTAAGCTGCTTTGAGTATTTTTATAATATAAAAGCAAGATGTGAATGTTAGATCTAATCTTAACTATGCATTCAGAAATGCCAGAAATCGCACAGTGAAGGATTAAAAATGCATCTTTAGTCTGCTCCTTACCTTCTGTCAGTCGAGATGCACCTATTTCTTTGGCTTGATGAGAACAACACAGAAATAACTGCTGCAGCAGCAGCAGCAGCAACAAGGACGACGATGACAACAACAACAACAACAACAACAACAACAACAACAAGGAGAACAACAACAACAACTTTTCTTTGTTCAGACAGACAGAAGAGGAAGGTGGGTGATGTAAGAAACAATGGGTTGGAGCCAGTCATGACTAACTTAAATCCTGCGGGTTTTAATATGTCTATGTTGCGTATGACTCAGAAGATTAGAAGAACCATGCTGGAATCAGGCCAAAGGCCTCTAGTTTAACATTCTGTTCTCAGAGGGGTCAACACTGGGAAGCTCACCTGTAGGACCAGAGTGAAGTAGCACTGTCCCTTTTAGGATTCCTAGCAACTGGTATTGAAAGGCATACTGTATACGTCTTCAAGGTAGTACACAGCCACTATAGATAGTGCCACTGTATATAAAAAAGGTAAAGGACCCCTGACAGTTAAGTCCAATCACGAACGACTCTGGGATTGCGGCGCTCATCTCGCTTTACTGGCCGAGGGAGCCGATGTTTTTCTGCAGACAATTTTTCAAGGTCATGTGACTAGCATAACTAAGCCGCTTCTGGCGAAACCAGAGCAGTGCACAGAAGTGCTGTTTACCTTCCCACTGGAGCAGTACCTATTTATCTACTTGCACTTTGACATGCTTTCGAACTGCTAGGCTGGCAGGAGCTGGGACCAAACAACAGGAGCTCACCCCGTCGAGGGGATTCAAACCACCAACCTTCCGATCGGCAAGCCCTAGGCTCAGTGTTTACACCATAGCACCACCCGTGTCCCAGTACAACTATAGATTGTACCTTCTCTTTCAATTAATTTGTCTAATTCCCTTAAAGTTATCTAAGTTGATGGGATTCACTGCAACTTTTGGTAGTCAATCCCATAGCTGCTGAACCTTCAGTTTTATTGAATATCTCTATGGATTCTAGTATTATGAGGCTCCATCCAGGTGGCCTGTCTATTCTGCCTTTCCTCTGATTTGTTTTCATGGAGGTTAGATGATGTTGCGTTGAGCAAGTGTTATCCCAGTTTCCAGTGCATTTCCTATCACTTTCTTTACCTCAAAATCAACTTTAACTGAACAACCTGAATTTACTGGTATGTGATTGAATCTGTAAGTGCCCTCAGAGAAGGAGTAAACTTCTGTCTGCAGACTTCCTCCATACCATACATAATTTCATGCAATTCTATACATGTCCCTTCTGACTTTTTTCTAAACTAGAAAAAAGAACAAAAGAATATGGTTATTGTATCCTTTTCTGCAGCTTGCTGTTCATGTAAAAATCAATAAAAACTCATGACAGTGTATCACCCTGAGCTCAGAATACAAGTACAATCCAGGAATCACAGATGTGGGTTAAGGCTAAACTTAAAGATACATGTTGCAATTAGGTGAGAATGGAGGAACTTGAACAGCACTTGGACACACATAAACATACACATTAGTAACCTTCAGAGAAGTTCTTTAGACATAGAGAAGTAATTAAGGTAGTACATGTGGCAAGAGGGCCATTGGCAATTTAGCTTGCAGTCTTTAGATACATAAGCGTTTAAGTGGAACAAAATAAATGTCAAGGGTACACAAGGAACAGAAAAGGAAGAATTAGGGTTCCATTGACAGGACAATCAATCAGCACATGCCCTGTAGCGCATGTACAATGTGACAATCAAAAGTCAGAAGAATATCATTAAGAAAGGAAAGGAATCAGGGGCCCAGTTAGATAGTGATGTGACCAAATTATGGATATATGAAGGAGTTGGTAACTGGGTTAAAAGGATTAGAGGATTTGGTTTGGAGTCACTCCTTGAACCTGGATACAGAAATACCATGTTAGATCATCTAAGATCCAGTTGTGTTGTGTGTGTGTTCCTGTCTGCTTGCTGAACATTCATGCATATAAGAAATTTCTATTTTGTAATGTTTGCATGCTTGCGTGAAGCTAACTATGGTATTAATACAAAATAAGAGCATTTGCCTTGGTTGCATTGGCTGTGTTATCTGAATGCAGCAGGTGTGTGGAACACCAAATGAACTAAAAGGCTTAGTTGGAATCCTCACTTAGTAGCAACAGAGTCTAAAACAATTATTTGGGTTTAAAAAACCCAAAAAAACCTACATGATATTGTTAGGGAAAGTGGGGGGGGGAAGCTACCTGGTTGATTTACTCAGTAAAATTATTTTAAGGATTAATATGTTTGAACTAAGGATTGAGTTTATTTGGAAGTCAGAAAATTAACATTTTATCCTCTGTGTAGACACTATTTTGTTTACAGTAGCTTCTATCCCCACTGTCTTACAGTTTTAAAGTCTAGTTTTCAAAATACGTGAATAACGCATAATGAAAGTATAAGTTGCAAACATAGCTTGAAATAATGGAAATAGTGCTCTTTCCCCACCCACCCCTCTCTCTCTTTTTTTTTGTACAGTAGCGAAAAGTGGAAGGTCTTGCACAAGGAAGATGTTATGAATCATTTCTAGGGCAAGGAAGTTCCATGATTGTCCAGTAGTCACTGATAGTGCCTATATGTAGTTAGTTCACCAGGTGCATCAATGAGACAAGAACAGACTTCTGCTAGCAGTGCCACTGCCCCTTAGTAGGAGGGAGAGGGGCAAGGCGAGGTAGAGGTTGGAGCTGCATGGGCACACTGTCAGAGCCAATCCAGTGCACTTGCCACTGTAACATGAAGCCCCGACTTTGCCATCTGGCAAGTGGCAACAATCCTGTTGCCTGAAAGCTACCTTGAGGCTCACCACCTTACCCACTGGGTAAGCTGCTCTCTCCTGAGAATGAGACAGAGATGTGGGTGTCCCTTTTGTAGAGGAGCAAAACTCTCGAGAAACTGCACAGCAGATTTCAACATGGCACCCACTTTTATCTTCCCACTCATAGACCAGTGCCTTCAAGTGCAAAATTGTGACCATGGAACTTGCATAGCATTCTCTTTTCTAAAAAGAGCGGGGGTGGGGTGGGCATAAAGTGAACTCTTATTGTAACTTTTAAAAAAAGGCACATCCTGAAATACAGAAGAAATGTTAAAGGAAAACTTAAATTTTAATACAATATCTCATTGGACTATAAATGTACATCCTTATCCAAGACTATCACAGGCGTGCTTCTGCTGAGAGTTTCCTAATGGTCCCTGCTGGTTTATAATTTATGCCCTCAGAAGTTAATGTTGAAAAGTGCCAATGTAGCACATTTTAACAAGGATAGGAGGAAAAGTTAAGCTGCAAAATGTGCATAATAGAGAGATTTCCCCCCACTGCTAGAAGATTTATATTCATGACTAAATTAGTTTCTAATAAATTATGCACAGCCTTTTATGAAGTTAGTAAAAATGTGAAAAGCACAATTGCACATTTTCCTTTCAGGATCAATTGCTTGGCAATAGCATCTACAAGCCATTTTGTTTCAGCTCTCCTCTGAAAAGATAATATAATTTAAACATTTATTTCTCTCCAAACATCACTTCAAAATCCGAGGCAAAAATTAGGTTTTAGTCATTATACTGTGTTTTCGTTTTTATGGATTGGAAAATAGTGTTCACATCTACTGAATCCTAGATTGTTTTAGCATATTGGTTGCAAACATGGGAAGCAATGCTACCTAGGATTAAATCTGAGTTCCTTGTTACTGCTAATCAAAGGAATTTGTCATATTTGACACTGTCATTCCCTGTGTTTCACTGCCCTGATTGCATATTTCATATTACACTTCCTCATTTCAGTTGGAACATCACTACGTTTAATAAGAGCCACTTCACATGTTAAAATCTTCCAAATGGTTTTTACTAGAAAGTATTTCCATATGCTGCTGCTCTGGAAAACAGGAGTGCCTGGCGTGCTCTGGTCCATGGGGTCACGAAGTGTCGGACACGACTAAATGACAACAGTGTGTGTGTGTGTGTGTGTGTGTGTGTGTGTGTGTGTGTGATCACTCAGATACAATTCCATTCATCATAATGGAAACTAAGTCCGCAGCAACTGTACTTTGGATTGCAGGTCTAAGCCATTTTCAGTAGTGGTAGAGTTCTCACTTCTGAAGCTAACCATGCATAGGATCAGGCCTTATCATTCATGAATAGAGTGGTAGACATCACAGTCCTCGATGCTTTCAGCCCAAAGCCTGTTTTTCAGCCTTGTACCCCAGGGTCTACAAGATGGTACTTTAACTATGGCAATACAATCTTCAATTTCTGCTGCAAAAAGGAAAGTCAATTTATAGGGCTAAGCTGTCCAATAATTTATCTAAATATGTTAACAGAGCCTCCAATACAAACTTAAAAAAATTATTTTGTTATGTTGGCCTTGATGTACAAAAGAGAACCCGTTGCCTCAAGATTTCTTTGATGTCTGGGCGCAGAGTGATCATGTTTGCCATAACTATGATATATTATACATCAAGATCATTTTCAGTGTGGGTTTATGTAGATTTATGTTATTCTCATTTGAGACTTTGGAATGAGAGTAGTTGGAAAAGGCAGAAAAAAATGACACTCCTGGAATACAGCAGAGCTTAAAGCTCATTGGCTTGAGCTTCTTATCTCATTAGGATGTAGCAAAGTTTTGTGCAACACTGTGAAACGTGCTCAGAAGATGGGCACTCTGGGAGTCGTTGTAGAGTAAATTGATTATAGATCTGTACCGGCACGAGCTTGTGTTCATATATTTAAGAGAGTGGGGCATTTTATGTTCTTTGCTGTTCGACGATCCTTAATACTGACAATATGGCAGAGCCTCGCAGCGGAAGGAAAAATCAGAGTAAAACTCAAGCTAGTCTGCACTCCTGCATGACAAGAACAAGATAAGATAAGCTTGTCTTGACTCCTCACTTCTTAAGGCCAATATGAATAAATTTGTGATGGTCTTTGACCTGTATTACATATCAACAAAACACTTGTACAAGAGGGAAACAGCTTGGGATATTTTCCCAGTTTGCTGTAGAGGTTAGAGTGTCAGACTACAACTTAGGAGACCAGGGTTTAAATCCTCACGTAGCCACGAAGCTCTCAGGGTTACCCTGGGCCAGTTACTGTCTACCTCACCCTGACCTACCACATAGGGTTACTGTGCCAAAACAGAAATATTTTCAGCAGGCTCCAACATAGCACAGTGAGGCTCCTGCCTCAATTGGCAGTGCAGGTTCTGTCACACTAAAGGAATGACTTCTTACAAATGCAGAGCAGACATTTCATGGCACTTGAAGTGCCAGTTTTGCAGAACAAAGCTCTGAATTGTACACAGAGGGAGAGGACATGGGAGAGACTCAAAGTGATTAAGTTAAAATGAGGCTGAATGTGATAGAAAAATAGGTTGCCTTAGGCTACCTAGTAAGCTTGCGGTTGAGGATGAAAATCAAATTCCTGTCATAACTCACTGTCCTGTCCTCACAAAAGGGCAGGAGGTTTTCCCCCTACATTTACCAGGACACTCCTGATTCATGGTTGCAAGCTAGGGCACTAATAATCATGCAGAGAAAATGTTGTTCCTAATAAAAATCTTCAGTCAATATATTGTATTTTCTCTGTGAGACTTGTACAGCCCTGGGGCACGTTTCTCACCTTTAAACCAGAAGAGCTCATTGGATGTGATGTCTGCGTTCTGACATCTCTCTCTCCTTCTGTCTGATTCTTGACAGTTTGGTTAACGGCATGAATTATTTCATGTACAGATGATTTTAGCCTGCATGGAAGTACTATTATTTTTAATAGTCTATTTTCGATTTTTTTTGTCACTTTTTTAAATAAAGAGAGATAAAAATCCCTCTAATGTCAGGTGTCATTTAGAATAAAATAAACAAATAAGCAGGAAGGAAAGAACTGAGAATAAATGGGAAAAATAAAGGGAACCACAAATTTGTTGTATTAAAAAAATCAGTAACAAATAATTCATTACATATCTTTAGGTGCCAGGTAAAAGCATCCCTCTTCTCCCAGGCCTTTGGCTAATTAAACATTTTATGGCCTTTTAAACTGTGTGTGGTGGTAATTGTTTCTGTTTGTTACTACAGTGGTATCTCAGGTTAAGTACTTACCGTAATTCGTTCCGGAGGTCCGTACTTAACCTGAAACTGTTCTTAACCTGAAGCACCACTTTAGCTAATGGGGCCTCCTGCTGCCGCTGCGCCGCCGGAGCATGATTTCTGTTCTCATCCTGAAGCAAAGTTCTTAACCTGAAGCACTATTTCTGGGTTAGCAGAGTCTGTAACCTGAAGTGTATGTAACCTGAAGCGTATATAACCTGAAGTACCACTGTATATTATGTATTCTTGTGTTTTTATATTGTAAACCACCTTGTGATCCTTGCATGAAGGGTGATATAGAAATTATCTATCTATCTATCTATCATCTATCTATCTATCTATCTATCTATCTATCTATCTATCTATCTATCTATCATCTATCTATATCTATCTATCTATCTATCTATCTATCTATCTATCTATCTATCATCTATCTATCTATCTATCTATCTATCATCTATCTATCTATCTATCTATCTATCTATCTATCTATCTATCATCTATCTATCTATCATCTATCTATCTATCATCTATCTATCATCTATCTATCTATCATCTATCTATCTATCTATCATCTATCTATCTATCTATCTATCTATCTATCTATCATCTATCTATCATCTATATCTATCTATCTATCTATCTATCTATCTATCTATCTATCTATCTATCATCTATCTATCATCTATCTATCGTCTATCATTTTATTGGTGCCAAAGAAGTTTCAGAGGAATGTGACTTTGATGTAACATGACCTCCATCCTGCCCTCCAACAGCCCCTCTGAACCTCCTGGAAATAATCTCTTCTGTGTTTGGGGGACTCTCCAAAATGGTTGGGCCTGAGGAGAAAGAGTGAATCACTGAAAATCCGACAAGCTCACTATCTGTCAGAAGTATTATTTAAGTCTCTAAAGCTGGAGACATAATTTTATACCCATGAGACATTTTTATACATATAATATGTTTCTGGGATGAATAGTCAAATATACCTGTCCTGAAATATTTTCTAGAACAGATGTGCATTACCCTGCTTAATAAAACTATGTAATTATTAGGTCATCGCCACTGCAAATGATGCTGCCTTGAGTGCTTACACAGAGAAGAGCCTTTTTAAAAAAACGAAATTATCCCATTTCACAATGCAGTATAATCACTTTTATACCTCTCTACAGTGGAAGTACCTTGATATTAGATGATTTAAGGGACAATGTGCATAAATAACATGGAAGCAAATAAATGGTGGCCTTAGTTCAACTCTTTGCTTGTGTCTTGCCTCTTCATGCCCAGGTCCACTCACAAACAGCTTTGTTTTCACCAGTGTTATTTCCTAAAACAAAAGAAATAAAACACAGCCTGTTTGTAACAGTGAAGCAAACGAGACCTGTCATTGAACTAATTACAGAAAAAGCTTTAATCAGAGATGTGCAAATCACACCAGAGCCTATTTTTACTATTATGTTCTGACTGTGATTTCTGCAGAACACATGTTCAAAGAATGGTGTTTGGTGAGAGAACTGCTTCAGTGAGTCTTTTGTTACAATAGCTTGGAGCTAGCTTTAGAATTATGTATCAAACACAAACCCTGCAGATGACACAGGATATCTCATCACTTGTCCTGGATTGTGCTGGAGGCAGAAAAATCGTGTATCAGTTTGGGTTTCATTTCATACATTAGTATCTGTTTCCGTGTGCCAGAATTTGACCACCTGCAGGTGTGGGAACTTTCTGTGGTATTGATTTCATACACCCAGTGTTCTGTCATTTGAGCAAATGGATAAAACTAAACATTTAGTTTTGTGTTTCCCAAGTAAGCAATTCCTTGAACTGAGACAATTTCCAGGTTTTTTCTTCTCCAGTTGTTTAATCTCTAGTATGTCCTTGCTATTTCTCAGAACAAAATGGAAGTAGCATAATTCTAGAAAGGTATTTTATAACCAATTCTGATATTGTCTTATTTCTCTATCAATTGCTGCCCTGCAGGCCCTGGCAGCCCATCCATATGCCAACATTCAGAAGGAGATAGGATCTGCCCATGCAATGCCCACCTGGTGGAAACTCTAGCTCACATAGCCCTTAAATGTAAAATGTATGATGATCTCTGCCAACAATTTCTAGACCATCTATGTATTCCAACATGGAAACCAGAGACAGAGGTTATACACTTCTTATTACAGGGGAGAGACCAGGAGCTCACCAAGACGGTAGCTAAGTTTCTCAATTTGATGTTTTGTCACTGAAGTACGCTACAGGATCCTGCCCTTTCTGGAGACCCACAGAGATGAAATAGATTGCTCATCTCTTCTTCCCTTTGGCAAATGACTGTACTGTTGAAATGATGATGAGATTGCACTGGTCTATTTATTCTGAATGTTTGTATGTAGTGCCAATAAAGTTTGATAATGATGATGATGATGATGATGATGATGATGATGATGATGATATGCCAACATTGTAGCTTTCAACTTTCATATGTGTTGGCATTGGTAAGCTCTTACATGGAACATGCAACTATGGCTACAACAGATCAGACTTGATCAACTTGGTGCTCTTCAGATGTTTTGACTAAAATTCCCATCAACCCCAGCCATGCTGGCTGGGGCTGATGTAGTCCAAAATATGTGGACATCAGCATGTTGGCAACAGCTGCTATGGATTCAGAATAAATGCCATAGAACCTAGTGGGACTTACTTCTGCATAGAATTAAGCAGCATGTGTGTTATTTTAAGGCAAGCCCACATCCATAGTGAAGCACTGTCTGCTTCCAAATCTGGGACCTTCATCAGCTGATACAGATTGATACGTAAACTCATTATTCCTGTTTGCAAGCTTTCTGGAATTGCAGATTGTCTCCGTGATTAAACAATGGGTTGTATTCAATGCTGCTGTTTTGCTTGCATGGCAGATATCCAGTTGCACAAATGAACTTGCCCTCCCCTCCAGCCTGCCATGCACCCTCAAAATCTGCTCCAGAGGACTGGAGGACCCTCCAGAGTATATTGTGAGGGTGTGTGGGGAGAGGAGAGGATGTGGACTTTGCACTCGCAGCATTGGATACAGCCCAATATCTGAACAACTGAAAATCAATGATGGTAAACGACCACTATTGACAATTCATTTGAACCACTGGTCCATCCATCCCTGCATTTTGTTTTTGACCATGACCTCATCTAGCTCTTTTAACAGTCAAGAATACTAAACATGAAATCTCATAATATTTAACTAAGAACTCAGTGGGACTTATTTCTGAGTAAACATGCCTAGAATTGCACAGTAAGATGTGCCCTTTTTTTGTTTCCCGCATC
Source organism: Podarcis muralis (assembly GCF_964188315.1). Classification (NCBI taxonomy): domain Eukaryota; kingdom Metazoa; phylum Chordata; class Lepidosauria; order Squamata; family Lacertidae; genus Podarcis; species Podarcis muralis. The sequence goes on along the minus strand of NC_135662.1, from coordinate 52,271,185 downwards.
TTGGTTTCCAGCATTTATAGTATTTTTAAAAAATATGTCTAGCACATACATTATCTTTTCCTTTACCAAATAACTCCCCCTGGTATTCTGATCTTTCATGAAAGGTCTAATGCTTTTTAAAATGCAGCTCTAATATTGACTATTAGAAGGTGTGGACACACTGATAATTGTACAACGTGTGTAACAAACAAAAAGTTATTTTATTCCAACCTTGATTTGCACTAATGTTATTTGAAGCTATTTAGTTCTTCTACTGTTATGTGAACAGACAATAACAACTTTTACATAGTGCGTTCAGCAATGACTCTCCTTAGGTGAGGATTCAAGGGCAATGACTGAATGGAGTTAAGGGGGCTTAAAGAAATCCACAAACTCCATTCCCTGACTCATTCTTGTCAAAATACGGCTGCATGAATATTTAAATAAATAAATAAATAAATAAATAAATAAAATGTCAAGAAGGGTAAGTGGTCTGCACCAGCTTTGGTTTCCTTATGCTTCAAGTATGCTTGAATAAAAATTCTCAAATATCCAAGGCTAAATCCAAGTAAATACCTTAGTTAATGGAAGATATATGGTTGAAATGGGTGAAACGGGATCATATTTTACATTTTTCTTGCAAATCAACACTCTAGGCCAGGTCTCATAAATGCAAACAGTAACTCAGAATATCTAACATAGAGCCACACCTTGGCATTTTAGTAGCTTAGCCACCATAGTTAGTTTCTGACATGGTACTTATTTTGGATTTATTTTGATTTTTCTATGTATATCGTTTCCATTTCCATTTTCTTTGTATATGTTTGGAATTTTTTTAATTATCTGTGACAGATGAGATTTAATTATTTAAGCACTATTAAACACTAAGAAATGAGGTTAGAATGTTAAATATCACAATCTAATAGCGTATTTGACTTAATGGGTTGGTTTGAGTTTCATTGGAATCTTCTTTTCCTGTTTATACCTTGCTGCTCCTTTCAGATGACCATAATTAAAATAATTGATTCAGTTAAAAACCCAGCAGTCTAAAGCTTAACAGGCTGTCAAAAAGGCCAGGCACCAATTACTGTAATTTTGAACAAAATGAAATGAGAACAGGCATGCCTTGAGCTTTCAATAATAACAAAAGAGGTTCCAATGATGATGATAAAAAACATGAAGTCTTTTAAACTTTTAAATACATACTTTAGGAAACAGCTGCTACACTAAAAAAGAAGAAGAAGGATATACTTTTCTCAGCCTTCTTTGGATTGTTTTGGTCCTTGCCACCTTCCAATTATTAAGGATTATATATAATATTTAGAGGGTTATATATAACTATATATAATATTTAGAGGACGGATTTTGTAAAATAAAAAAAATCACCACTTATCTTTGTTGGTGCCTTTACATTTCTGAAACCCTTGATGTGATTTGACAATGGTCATGCATGTAAATCGAAGCAGGCAGTATCCAGCTCAATAGTTCTACAACCACAAGGAGTTTGAGCTGCTCTTTAGAACTTCCTTGCTTTATCCTTTTTCTGCGCACCCCATGAATCTGCTCCAGAGGGTTGGGGGAACCCCCAAAAGAGATCAGGGGTCACATGAAGGCACACAGGGAGAGGAGAAGGCAGGAGAGTTTCATTGCACAGCTAAAACTCATTGTACTCGCAGAACTATTGAGTTGGATACCAATCAGTGTCCACATCCTCATCTTCACTTTGGAGTCTGAGGACCTGGAGGTACTGATTAATGCTTTATTGATTTGTTACACATTATATCTTGCTGACTGGAGGGAGAGGTTTCTCCCTCTATTTTCTTCCAGTGACATGCCTACTCACAGAGTTTTCCAGCTTTATTGTTTATGGGTTTTTCTTTTGGCTTATTTGTTCATTTGTTTCACTGTTTTTATTATCTCCTGTGTTAACTGTAGTTTTTGATATTACTGTAATCCTAATATATTTAGCACCAGGCCGAATTAAAGGTTTTGTTACAAACATTTAAAGCCCCAAACAATTTGGGAGCAGGTTACTTTCGGCAGTACAGAAGAAGCTGATTCTGAAGACCTGAAGACCTGAAGACATCCTGCTGATGGAAGGCTTGTCACGATGACATGCCATAGATAACAGCCACCCTATGGAACTTCCTTCCTTGGGTGATTAGTGAGTTTACTCCCTTTCTCTGTGTGTATTCTTAGAAAACACTTTGTATTATTTTATATTCACTGCAATTCGTGTGTGTGTGTGTGTGTGTGTGTGTGTGTGTGTGTATTCTTCCTGCTATTATTCAGATTATTGTTATAACTTGGCTCAATAATATCTGCTGCTTCACCAGCTTCAAAAACTGCTACTCAATTTTTAATTTTAGCAGCACACTTGGCTGTGATCCTTGGCTAGAATAATCACAATAGGAATTTCATGGTCACTTGGAAGCCAATTTATAGGAACATGTTTATCATGGGATAGTGTGTAAAATAGGCAGAGTGTTCTGCCATACAAATGTAACACTCCTAACGCTCATAAATGTATAGTAAGGAAAGTTGTTTCAAGTGTCTCAATTGGTTAGGAAGAGCTGGTTTGTCAAACTTGATTTTTTTTTTTTTTAAATCATAATATCCTATCCTATTTCTCTGAAGAGCTTGTACTTAAACTTTGGTGGAATATGAAATTCTTGCAGCAACCCTGAAGTCACCTCTGCAAAGGGTTTTCATGCAGTTCCATTGTCATGAAACTTTGGCCAATCTCTCTACTAAATTCTCAGCCTTCAAACAAATTTGAAATTCTCCCCATTATCTAAGATCTATTCTTGACCCAATAATGTGATTAATATATCGGTCTAGAAAGAAAATTATGATACTTCGTAGACTGCTTTTCTATCATATATTTTCCTTCTTCTGTCGTATATTTTATTTTGAGAGCTGCCAAAATACATCCATGAAACGCATTCAAGAAAGCCCAGCTTTGCCCTTCTGTTGTGCCAACACCTTTAAAGCAAAAATCTCATATTTGGTGAAGCCTATATTGATGCAACTGTTCTCTTGCTCCCATTCTTTTAGCTTTCAAAATGATTCATCTCACAATGACATCGTTAAATGGAACTACTTTTGGAAAAGCAGTTATATTGTGACAAATAAGACAGGTCTATTTGGAACAGTTTTCTGCAAAAAAAAAAAAAAAAATTATTCAGTGCTCCAGACTGGCATGATCATCTATTGATTTTCTCTTTTCATGGTTTCATTTGTTTCTCAAAGTCAAATTTGAGGCAAAGGGGCCTTCTTGGTAGTGGCACCCTCCCTGTGGAATGTCCTCCCATTAGATGTCAAGGAAATAAACAACTATCCGACTTTTAGAAGACATCTGAAGGCAGCCCTGTTTAGGGAAGTTTTAAATGTTTGAAGTTTTATTCTGTTTTTAGTCCTCTGTCGGGAGCCGCCCAGAGTGGCTGGGGAAACCCAGCCAGATGGGCAGGGTATTGTTGTTGTTGTTGTTGTTGTTGTTGTTGTTGTTGTTATTTTCCCAGGTTAAACTTACCAATAGTTCACAATATATTTGTGCAAAGTATTTAGCCATATGTTCTGAAGATATTTCACCTCACTGGTGCCTTAAGGACATCCATTAGCGCCTTGACTCCTAAAGATTTACTTCAGTTGTGTGCTCAGGCAAGTATGGCACAGGAAGTACACAATGGTGCACCTCACAAGCATTCATCTCCTACCCATCTTCCAATGTGATTTATGCCAACAATGCCCTTCTGTAATCTACAAAGATCAGATTGTCTTTAAACATAGATGCAGATATTGCAGGCCTCACTTCTCCTTCTTATGCTAACCTGAAATGCGGTAGAGAGCCTGGATGTGACAATTTATACACAAGATTACAAGATGCAGTTTGAGGAGCATAGCCTAGTTTTCTCTTGGCTTTGAATGTCCCAATGCAATAGAATTGCCCACCTATTTTTGTTTTGTTTTGCTTATGGAATTATCCATTCGTTTATCACCCATTCAATTCAAAATGAAACCTTTAAAACAGGCACAGGCAAACTCGGCCCTCTAGATGTTTTGGGACTACAACTCCCATCATCCCTAGCTAACAGGACCAGTGGTCAGGGATGATGGGAGTTGTAGTCCCAAAACATCTGGAGGGCCGAGTTTGCCTATGCCTACTTTAAAAAGTGTGAAATATTTTCAAGGAAAGCTCAGGGTGGAGATCCTAAGAAATGACATTACAGAAAAGCCAGCCAATAAATGCCAAGCTCAAGTGGCTTCAGATTTAACTCAAAGATCTGGGTTTTGTTTTTGCTTTTTAAGCACCTGACCCCGGAAAGGAATGGGAATAGGCTTGATTGCAATAGCTAAGGAATTTCCAAAACAACCCCTCACTGTTCCAAACATGCCATGTTTCTTTTCAGCCACAGTTAAATGACAGCTGGCAGGATTTCTTGCTTGGAAAAAAAATGTGCATCGTGGCTCACAAGGTTCTGAAATTCTTTCAACTACTGAGGTGAATAAGAATAGCTTTCCCTGAAGAAACTCAGTATTGACTTCCACAAGTATTCAAACAACAGAATGTGTGTTTCATGAATTTGTGTCTAGTGGTTTATTGTTTATTTTTGTTAGCACTAGTTAACTGCAGGTGCTAGTTATATATTGTTGAATTAGAGGTCGCAAATATGAGAAATGCATTCTGATTCTGATATAACTCAGTGCTGGGCCATGAACTGCAATCTGAGATTCGCCTTGAGATGACCTAGGAGCTGTGTGGGACAACATATCTTACTGGTGGTATGCAGCTGTTTCCCTCTCTGAGTAATACCACATTGATGAGAATGTACTATTCCCAACTGGTTAATGGCTTTCACAGCAGTTTCTGGCTCACAGCTGAGAGCCTCAGGCTGAAAGCCCTTATGCTCTCACCCTTTGGCTCACAACTTCAGAAAAGCTGGAGGCTTAAGTACCTCTGAGGTGGGGTAAAGCAGACAAAGACTCAAAGGCTGAGCCAGACCAAAGCTAGAAATCAGGCTGAAAGAGCAAGCTAGGACTGAAGAACAATCTAGGAGGCAGGACTTAGGAGCAAGGATGACCAGTGTGCCAGAGCTCAGGTAGACCTTGTTGCCTCAGAAAGGCTCAACTGGAACTGGAAACCATCTTATAGCCATTTGAGTCCATCCATTGACTAGTGTGGGTGGATGGGGCCAGTCCAGAGGCTGAGGAAACTGCATTGCAATGCACAGTTCATGCATGGCAGCTCTGGACAGTATAAAATATGTTTTCTCTATGGATGCATTTTCCTTTATGGTTCAGTTTTTGCCTTTAGAATCAATAAAATCATTTAGAATAAATTAATACACGACAGTAACATTTTTAATGCCATCTGTTTATCACAATATAGAGGAAAAACAGCTGTTCCCCTCCTGATTACTGTTTTGCCATTTTTGTGATAGAAATGACATTTATCTAGCATCTAAAGTAGCAATTGATAGACTGTGTGTCATATCTGGAAGACTCTGGACTTCCATTTCACTACTAGCAATACTACTGGATAATGGGGATAGCTCTTGGTCATCAAGGAGCTTGTCACATCTTACAACAGAGATGCAGTTCCTAAATTTCCACTGAATTATGGCTTGTGCTCCCTTCAGTTTTGCTCTTACAGACTTTCCCTTCCAACTATATGCATATGCACTGGAACTTGTCTGTTATTCATACTGAGAAGAGGTAAGTGCTGACTTGGCAATTGTTGCACAGTGCACTGAATCTATAGCAGATTGAATTGACTTACCTAAGAGACCAGCTTCTCCCCTATGTCTTATTGCAGGCATAGGCAAACTCGGCCCTTCAGCTGTTTTGGGACTACAACTCTCATCATCCCTGACCACTGGTCCTGTTAGCTAGGGATGATGGGAGTTGTATTCCCAAAACAACTGGAGGGCCGAGTTTGCCTATGCCTGTCTTATTAGGACCTTTTAAAAAAAATATCAAACATGAGCAAGCATCCTTATTGCAACCAGCTCCCCAGGATTTCTGGAAACAAGGGAGCTCATGGGGATGCTGAAAGTGGCATTGTTGCTGGGAATCTGTGACCTGTCATTTTCCATTATTTATTTATTTATTGCCTTTTCAAAGAAGTGACTCAAAGTGATTTACAGAAACAAGTGCTAAAAACAAGAGTAAAAACTGACTCAATCCATTGACCTTACAGTTCCCCAGGGTTCCTGACAGTAATGTACACTTTCACATAGAGGTGTCTGTTTCTCTAGACCCTCTCCATTTCCCATAACGACAGAGCCAGGTTTGGAAAAGGAAAGGACTAGCTTTCAGGTGAGTCTAACTCCAAGTTGATCCCATTATGAGTTGGGCCAAAGTTGAGCATATCTTTGGGCTCAGCTTCAAACTGGCAGTTGAGTTTGATATTTGTGCCTCTCCCAGTTACAAGACTTGCTGACATCACAGTTAAGAACTGCAGTCTCTTTACAACTTTTCATAAATACCTGAAACAGACACTGGAACCCAGATACCAAACTTACATTGAGGGTGGCTTCTTATCTCTTCAAGAAAAGTAAATAAATGAAACCAGGAGCCATTAAACATTATAATACTCACAGCTGAATGAATCACCCTTTGCTTTCCAGACTCTCTGTTTAGTCAGACAATGTGTCTAGGTTCACAGAAGCAACCAATGTTCAATGTGCGTTTATAGGCACAATATTCTTTTATACCCCTAAGGACCAATTTATTCCCTCCTTCCCCTGTTCTACGGCAACTTTGTTAAAAAACTTAGTTTTCCCTGTTTGATGCTTATGCCCTTGATTATATGTGTTATTTTAGCATCAACAGCCACACTCCTATCTGCTAAAACTGTATAAAAGAATACTTTCAGATATCGGCATGGGAGCCAAGAAACAAAAACTTAAATTGATAGCGGCAGCACAAGAGACTAGAATGAAATGACATTTAAAGGATGCTAACATAGTGCATGTCTTCCTTCACTCTTCTCTCCTGAGAATTGTCTGGTAACAACAATGTAGCTTTCTTCCAGCTGCAGGATATGAATTAGGAGAGCTGGTGCATCTGAGACCAACAAAGCACTTCTCTCTTCTGTTTCAAGATCTACCGTTTGCCATCACATCTAATACATCTTAATTTAAAGTTTTACTAAACCAAATATTTTAAAATGCAGATTGTTTCCCCCCATCCAGTGGATGATAAATAATTGCAGGGAAACATAGCAAGTCAGACCATTGGCCTATCTGGTTCTGTATTCTGTACACTAACTGGTAGCAACTCTTTAGTGCAGATGTGGGGAATTTGTGACCTTCCAGATGTTGCGTGTCGAGGTCCCCAAGACACCCCTCAAATAACCCACACATAATTTTTGTTTAAGGTTTTTAGCATAATTTTGGCCACAACTTTATTAAAATACATACCGGTGAGTGGTTGTTTAGGCATTGGTTAAGAATATCTGTCCCCCCCCCCCCCCGCCTGGGGACAGAACTGACCTCCGAACTCCCTCAGAAGCCAGTAAGGGAAAACAATATTGGGGAGCAATGGAGCTGAGTCACAGGCCCTCAGCACTCACCCGCATGCTTCCCAGGGCTTGCTGGCCCTAGCCCCATCCAGGGATTCGGACGAAAACATGGCAAGCCCCTGGATTCCTTTAACGGAATTCCCTTCTGCAGCAGCATTGGAGGGGCAGGCCCAGCCAATCCTTACCCCTCCTCCAACCAATTTGATAACCAATGCCTAACCGCAACCTTACAAGTTGTGACGATTTGCTACGCAGTAGGCAAAAACCAAATGGCCCAGCCAATCAGCCAGATGGACAAAATTCCTACCAGGGCCCTGCCCCAATGGCAGACGACCCCGTAACAGGCATAGCAAGGTCAACACAAAACCCTCGAAACTCAGGGCGGGTGGGCGGGTGATCCGGTTCATGCAGCAAAAGAGAAAGCACCAAGCTGCGTTTCCGGAATTTAAAAGGTTCGATCCCTCCCACCAAACTGCAACAATAAAATTTCCCCAGCAACCCAGCCAACCAATCAATTGCCAGGGGTCAGCTTAACCACCCTGCCTGGCACCAGAGGGGTGACTCAGCGGACCCCACCGCAACACGTGCTCTCATTTCAGGGAGAACCCGCTTTGCTGAACTACAGTTCCCACAATCTCTGGCTGTGGGAACTGCAGCATTTGAAGGACCACACCTGCTCTAGGTGAAGCTTTTTTCACCCCTACCTGGAAACGCTGGGCTTGAAACTCAGACCTTCTGTATGCAAATCAAGTGTCCTGCTATTATTTATTTATTTATTTTAAATTTATATACCACCTTTATCTTACAGGGATCTCGAGGTGGTGTACTTTGTTCTCCTCCCCATTTCAGCCTCCCAACAGCCATACAAGGAAGGTTAGGCTAAGAAATGGTGACTGGCCCAGGGTCACCTAGTGAGCTTCATGGCTTAGTGGGGATTCGAACCCTGCTCTTCCAGGTCCTAATCCAACACTCCAACCATTATGCCACTCTGGCTGCCAAGCTACAACCCTCCCTCATTCTTTTCATATCCTGTTCCAAATTACTCCTTTTGCTAATCTTCTTTAAACCAAACCAAGGATGCAATCTGATGGACACGTAACATGAGTTTGGACCCCTGTTCAACACAGTGGGATTTACATCTAAACAAACCTTATAGGGTGAACTGTAATGGGCAGATTTCAATTCTCTTTTCTGTGTGAACAGCACCTGCCATTTTTAGGAAAAAAGCATACGCTATGAGTAAGATGAAGCTACAGGGGAGAAAAATGACACCTCCCACAACTTCTCCTTTCCCAAAACATATGGTATCACTTACTCCCATTGTGATGTCACGGTTTTGCATGACTCCCTGCCGCTGTTGCACATTCTTTCTCTGTATGTATCCCTGTCTCCACTAGAAGCAGTCAACTGTTTTTATTTAATATAAATAAATAAGAATAGTTGTCTGCTGCTAGTGGAGACAGGGATACACACCCACAACCTTTATAAATAGGAAAACATGAGGCAAGTGTCAGTGATGTTACAGAGTGGTTGGGGTAACCCAGCCAGATGGATGGGGTAAAAATAAAAGTAATATTATTATTATTATTATTATTATTATTATTATTATTATTATTATTATTATTATATTGCTGTTTCCAGCAGGAACCTCAATGTTGCTTGCAAACGAGCTGGCTCTGGGTTTGAAGTGGGTCTCTTTTTATGACATTGGCTTACCTCATATCTGTGGTGAGTACTTATGAGCCATCTTTTTAAAATTTCCTCAAGTGCCACAGAGTGTGGAAAGAATGTACAGCTCAGGGGAGAGCATTGGCCTTGTTTTCAAAAATATCAAGTTTTCTTTGATTGGCTGTGGTGAGCTTTTTTCCCCTGTGTGTGTGTTTTTGGACCAGGTTAGCCAGACTGATTTGAATGCTGTTGGCGGGTTCTTGTTGTCTTGTTGGGCTGCGTATGTGACAAAGGATAACCATATTGGGGTGCAGGCATTGTCTTCTATTTGTCACCATGTCAGTTTCACCAACTCCAACCTTTCTCACCACCAAAGGAATACAAGCGAATAGTAAAGAGAACCCACACAAGTGACGCTGACACAAAACCCCACACATACACTAAGTAGAATAGAAGTATTGCCACCTGACCCCACCCCACTCACCACTCCCCCCATGACCTCTTCCTCCCTCTTTCCCTCTTCCTAATGTAACACTAATGTCTCAACAAACGAAACTGATCTGTAGAAAATGTAACTTGAAAAAAGAGACATTGCATATACTTTTGTAAACCAAGAAATCTTTAATAAAAATATATATTAAAAAAAGAAGGAAAAAAATCAAGTTTTAGTCTTTAGCATCTCCAGGCAAAAGTGGGAAAAGACCTCTGTCTTAAAACACCAGAGGGACATTGCCAATCAGTGTAGACAATACTGAGCTAGATGGACTCAGTATATCACAACTTCCTGTGCTCCTAGAGAGAAAGACTTAGCATCCTTCATTGCTTGGAGACATTATGGGAAAATAGAAATGGCATCATACATATTCAGTTACCAGGTGTGTGGGTCCCAGGCTGTGTCTCATCTTTGCTGGAACCTGCTGCTACAGGGCACAGTCTCCTTCAGAAATAATGCACCAATTCCTGCCTCCCCGTGCCACATCAAAACAAAACATAACCTTGCTCCCATTTCCAGCAAGCATTTCAGGACTTAACTTAACCCAGCTATCCGCTTCTGCTGGTTTCAACAGTATGTTTACAAATCCTCCAGCTAGCTTTAGTTGGATTAGGTCCTTAGCTTTTTTTAGCTGTTATAGTTATAAATGCTACCAGTGGAAACTTAAAGGTTGCTTTGCTGTATACATCTGTCTCTTAGCTGTAATTCTGACGATGCTGCCTGGAATATTTTATATACCTATTATTGTTTTGGTATCATTATAAAAAATCCTCTTAAGAATATTTTGTGTTTGTCCAAAATGCACCTTCTCTTCCTGTAATCACACTTACCCCAAGAGTAATATATGATTCTCAAACTATATCCTTATAGAAACAAAGATGTAGTATGGAGTGAGCAATTGGCCATTTCATATTCTTATTTCACTCATGTTTTCCTTCCTTTATATAGTAATTAGAGCTTTCTTCTCTTTTTGTATAAAATCTTGAAGCAGTATAACATACCAACTCATAGTAGCATTATTGTGTCCATGGGCTCCTGGATGTTGCCATAGCATGATGTTGCCATAGCAGTGTTTCAGTCACAGGGAGAGGTGGGGTGCAGTTGAGGGCAGGAGTGAGAGAGAGAAAGAGGACCCCAAGGGTAGAGCAGAGAAGACCTCCCTCTCTGATGACAGTACATCCTACCCTAGGAGCCAACTCCTTGGAATCAAGGTCCCTTCACCCCCTCCCTTAATAGAATATATTCTGGGCTGGGCCCCCAAAGTTAATGGGCATTGCCATTCAAATGGTGTGTTTGTGTCGCATCATGTGATTGATTATGCGGGGTGGGGCTTACCTGGGTCCCCCAATATTTTATTCAGATTGGCACCCCTATTTACCACATGTGGTGGATGTGCCCCAAGGTAAAAGACCTCTGGGAAAGGATTTATAATGAATTGAAAAAAGTGTTGAAAAACACATTTATTAAAATACCAGAAGCCTTTTTACTTGGTATAGTGCGGGGTGAAATCCCCCAAAAGGATGTTACTTTTTTTCTGTATGCCACAATAGCTGCGAGAATATTGTTAGCGAAGAATTGGAAGAAACAAGATTTACCAACTATTGAAGAATGGCAGAGGAAGATGATGGACTATATGGAACTTGCCGAACTGACCAGGAGACTCCGAGACCAGAGAGAAGAGACGGCGGAAGAAGACTGGAAGAAGTTTAAGGAATATTTGAAAAAATATGTTAATATTTAAACCTTAGAATAGCTTTGGAAGTGGATATAGCCTGTAGGGTTAGAAGTAGAAGATAAGGTAAATGGTAAAGGGACCCCTGACAATTAGGTCCAGTTGTGGCCGACTCGGGTTGCGACACTCATCTTGCTTTATTGGCCGAGGGAGCTGGCGTACAGCTTCTGGGTCATGTGGCCAGCATGACTAAGCCGCTTCTGGCGAACCAGAGCAGTGCACGGAAACGCCGTTTACCTTCCTGCCGGAGCAGTACCTATTTATCTACTTGCACTTTGATGTGCTTTCGAACTGCTAGGTTGGCAGGAGCAGGGACCAAGCAATGGGAGCTCACCCCGTCGCAGGGATTCGAACCGCCGACCTTCTGATTGGCAAGCCCTAGGCTCTGTGGTTTAACCCACAGCGCCACCCACGTCCCTTTGAAGTAGAAGATAGGGTATTTTAAAATAGTATTACAGTATTTGTAAGTGATAAAATGTGAAGTTATTTTAAGTGTGATTTTAAAAAAAGAGGGTTAGACATTATGATATATGTAAACTGCTAAAGATGAAGTAAAATGAAAATCAGATAGGTGGGACTTGGGGAAGCCCACTTAACAATGTTTAGAAAAATAAGGATATGACAAGAATTTGTTCGCATTGTTTGTCTTTTCTGTTTGTGTTTTTTATTTGTGTTATAAAACAATTTTTTTTTTGAAAAAAAAACCAAACAGATTGGCACTCCTAATGCTATCATAGCAGTTGCTTCAGATGAATGTGTGAATGAGAGTTATAGGAAGACAATTCTTCTTTGGCTAAAATTCAAATTCAAACCAGAGATAGGTGTTCATAATACTGACTTTGTATTATGCCTTGCGGAAATTCATAGTCTGAATCAAAAATTTATGAACTTCAGCAACATAACTATGGCAGAAGTTCATCAAGTTCAGTCCATAGTCTTACAGCAATATCTTCCATGAATTATCATCTCCCTGATACATTGAACTCATAATCCAGGATACAGCAGACAGTAGGAACGAGCAAGGAGTGCTACACTAATAGGAGTCATCTCCAGATTGTCAGATTGTGTCAGTCAAGGTTACCTTTTAGAATATTTAACATGTTTCTCAATATCTGTCATTGGTTTTAATGAGGTAAATTTAAGAGGAAAAATATATCTGGGTTGTGCACTGGCAATATTAATTGACGTCTCTTTCAAGTAGTACCAACAGGTTCCTGACATGGATATTCAAATCTATTCATTAAGCACAAAAGAACAATTTGTTCCCTAGCATAATGAAAAGCTGGTCTCTTATCACTTCCTCAGTTCTGGCTTGGAGGGGGTATTTTAAAAATAACTTTTCATTAACTAGATTTTTTAAACCACATTGCTCCCTCTGTGGCGTAAAACATCTACTGTTTCTAAGGAAGGCAACTATCATATTTGGCTTGGGAAGTCTTCTGGTAATTAATGTTGCTTGGCAATGGCGCCCCGTTAGATGAAGGATGAAATCTCCGCTATCTTCTCCCGTGTGCTGTTCTGTGGGTTTTACCAGCAGGGATGAACTTTGGTATTATGACACCCTGAGCGAGGACAAAATTTGACACCCCGATAATATTTCTTATTTTCACAATAATTCCTTTTGGTACCATTGCTTTTTTATGGATCTCAATAGGTACCCATACAGTGGTAACTCTGGTTACAAACTTAATTTCTTCCAGAGGTCCGTTCTTGACCTGAAACTGTTCTTAACCTGAGGTACTACTTTAGCTGATGGGGCCTCCCACTGCCGCTGCACCACCAGCGTGGCAAAGTTCTTAACCCGAGCTACTACTTCCGGGTTAGCGGAGTCTGTAACCCAAAGTGTTTGTAACCCGAGGTACCACTGTATAAATATAGTAGTTGTTGTTTGTTATGTACTGAGTTGAATAGGATCCAAACTGCAGCAGTCTGATTGGTCCTAGAACAATGCAGCAGTATGATTGGTTGGCAGGAACCACCCAATCATGCTCCAGATATAAGTGAATCCACAACCTGATTGGCTTACAGTAGAATTCCAGAATTAGCCAATCATGTGCAGCCCATTGTGTAAATAATGTATATAAAGCAGATACTTTGAGGGGACTTCCATTCATTCCTCCTCACCACTATGAGCTGAATAAAGAGCATGAAATCACGTTGCGACTCTGAGTATATTTCATTGTTAATTTGCATCCCTTCAATTTGGTGCCCTGTGTAGGGGAACCAACTGCACCACCCTAAATCTGTCACTGCTCCCAGACTTCCAGATCTGGAGGAGATGAAAGGCTGTGCATGGTGTAGAAATCCTATTGTGCTAGCAGGAGTTCTTGTCCTGGATTCCACGAGCACGACTGGGTAGATGAATTCAGTTTTCAAAGTTCATAGAGCATGTTTAGCTCTCATTCAGCTGCTTTGGGGATTTCCCCCTCAGGGTTCCCCCCACCATGCATGAATATGAATATTATTTGTACTTTTGGAAACCTCAGAGTTCCTCTGAATCTGCCGATACCACCCTCTTGTGTAAGGGCGCTGCAATTTACACTACAAAATTGGAAACACTCTTCTCTGGAGATTAGAAGCACATGAGATGATGTTGTATTGATGGCTTCTATTGCTTTGGCAGCTACACTAGAACATAATTTCTGTCCATTGGGTTTCTGTTGCTCCAGAAATTCATAAATGACATATATTACAACTTCTGAGAACAGAGGAAGTGTAACATATACCTCAGTTTATTAAAACATTATTCTGTAGCAGGAAAGAGTAGGCTGGGGAAAAGTAACAGCAACTATCATTTTGAAAATGCATACATATATGATGAAGACTGGACAGAGGGTGCATTTCAATTTTGGTACTTTTCTATAATATATGATTTATTGAATATAAAGATACTGTTGCATACTGGATAGCATGGGACCTTTGTGATGATTCACTGAGGGATAAGGTACTTGGCTGAAACATCTTCAGATAACATGCATGGAGAACTGGAAGAAGTGGAGGTGGATTGGAAAGGTGGATTCGTTGAGTTGCATTCAGAGACGCATGGGTGGTGTTTTGTTCAAACAGCTGGCCTTTCCAACCCCACCTTCCAAACTAAAACCTCTGTGCTTATCCAGATCTGCTCTTGAGTGTCAGGGGACTGGTGTGGGCTGTAGCTGAATGGATGAAATAGGTCAAATTTGAGAAGCACCTTGGATGAATAGAAGTGCTTTTTTGCTTTGAGTATTTTTTTGAATTCAACCTATTAGGGTTTTTTAATTGACACAGCTTAAGTTCCATGACTAGAATATTCCATGAGTAGAATATTGACATTTATCTAAATGTCAATTTCATGTGAGGGTCATGCCTGAGACTGACTCTCCCCCCCTCTCTTCTTTGTATAGCAAGTGATGATCTTTATTGTACAAAAGGATTATACAAATTCTGGTTTACTATAACTTCTGTTCTGCTGCACACTGCGTAAAACATCTAGAGTAATTGATTTAAGTCAAATGGACAAAGTAATGGCAGCTTTTGTCTTATATAATATAAGCATGCGTGATAAAAACTGTGTGACATGAAGAGGACAGAGGGTGTACATATATCATGCTTGTGGCATTCTCATAATAAATAGGGACAATTTTTAGAAAGAGACTTTGTTACTTAGTATCACTTCAAAATGAATAAATAAGCTAAAAACAGAGCCTTAGAAATAACCCTTAAGAACCTGTCAGCTCTGAAAATTACCTTGGTTTATTTTCTCTGCAACTAAAATGGGGGGGGGGGAAGTATCTTTCTTTAACAGAAAATGCTAGCATAGATCAATTAATATCCAGTTTCAGAAGCTTCAGGAAAAATATCAAAATGAAGTGTCTCATTTAATGTAAGAGCTGTGCTGAATCAGATCAGCATCCTGATTCCCACAATGACAGACTAGATGCCAGTGGGAATCCTACAAGGAGGACTTGAAGGTAAGGAGTAGGCAGCTGCTGTTCCCCAGGAACTGGTCCAGCTGGTAGCTGTAGCTATCACGACCAGTAGCCATTGAGAGCCTTATCCTCCATGAATTTGTCCAATCCTGTTGTAGCAAATTCCATTTTAACTGTGTGGGATGTGTGAATATATACTTCCTTTTGTCTGTCTTGAATCTCCTACTATTCAGCTTAATTGGATGACCCTGGGTTCTAGTATTATGACAAACAGAGGAGAGAGAAAATATCTGCGGATATCTGTGGATACTTTCTCAACACCATGCATAACTCTATAAACCTCTGGTGGCTGCCTTTCCCCTAAACTAAAAAAAAACACCCCAAAGTTCTTCCTTTATAAATGTGTTGCTCCAACTCTTTAATATCCCTTTTGAAATGCAGTGTCCAAACTGTAAATGGTATTTCAAGTATAGTTGCACCATAGATTTGTCCAAAGGCAAATTACAATGTTGTAGTTTGTATTTTCAATTCATTTTGTAAAGAGCCCTGACATGGAATTTACTTATTACATAAAGTCTGCTAAATACCAGGCTGATATTTCATTTGGCAATCCAATATAACCCCCAGGTCCTTCTTCTGGTCAATCACTTCCTGTTTAGACCTATCACTGTCAATCAATAAATCTTTATTGGGGTCAAAAACCAGACAACAGAAATAACATCAACAACATGTGCTACATCAGCACCAAGAGGCAGATGTGGTAGACAAAACTGAAAATTCCCTATGTACTTATTTACATTAAAAGCAACACTCCTTCAACTGAAATCTATGATCCAGAATTTAAAATTAGTATTCATTCACTGAGCATCCCTGTCACTGCAGCCTGTCTTGTCCTCATTGTGTGGACAGGCGGAGTCCCCAGATCCCGAGCGGTCCCCCCCGTCATGTGGAATAACGACTCAAGACAACGTGCTATGGGATTAAATTGGCCACAACTTTATTAAATTTCAAATGTGGGTAGACCTTGGCTCAGGCATTGGGCATTCTCCCTCCCCAGTCCCCAGCCGGGAACCTAGGGAGCTTCAGGGTTATCCAGTGTGTGTGTGGGGGGGGATGGGCCGGCTCTGGAGAACATATGTTCAAGCAGAGATAGCCACCCCCGTTACGCCACCGCCACAGGGGAGAGCAATGACGACCTTTCGGCGTACAGTCAAAGCCTCCCTTCAGAAACCCCTTTAACGGGGAACCCTGGTATCGCCGCCGCAAAGAGGAAGATGGACTAAAGGATTCCGCCCAAGGCCTGATACCGCCAAAGTTGTGACGTTTTGCTATGGGAAAGACGAAACCTACCAATGCAGGGAAATTCCTTTCCGGCCCTTTAACAGCGACCTTAATGTAGCAGTGCCCGCATACCTGTGAAAAAAAGTTAACCTGCAAAACCTATGAAGAAAAGTTAACCTGCAAAAGAAGACATTAACTGAGGGAGGGTAGGGTGGGAGAAGCTCTGGAGCCAAGTGAGGATTCCCAGGTAAGATCCTCCCTCTATTGTGTGGGCAGGTAATCCCTCCTCTACCTGGCCTGGTCTCCTTGGCAACACTTCCCCCAGGTGGGATTGGACAACTGACTGAGGTAGGCGGAGACCTCCAGGTATCCCACCTGAGGGAAGGCAAGGCCAAGCCTATGCTGATGGGGCCGCTCCAGATCTAGGGCTGCACGCGTCCACACAAAGGGCGCCCCCCGTTTTAAGCGGGGAGCAGTCATTGGCATAAAAAAGAATTTCACAACAGGCCTGGTGATATTCAGATCTTTGTCAGCAAGAAAGTATTTAACATACCGCAAGTTTCCTTTGATAGTTTCCAGGTACCGGTAGTTTCCTTAATAACAATTGAATTAGCTCCCTTCGGGTATCACAATATAGCGGGCAGTATAGGACAACTTGCCCAATGGATTCAGTCTCATCAGAATTCCATGGACATAATCTCTGTTTGACTGGTATCATGGTATCTGTCTTCTAATAGTGCATTAAAGTGGGCTTTGGAAAATTCCCAGCGGTGTTTAGCATTGTCCAGTGCATTTAAATAATTTGTTGGATAGGATGTTTGAGGCTCATATAAGAATTTGTAAAATTTTGCAGGATCAGTTAAGATCAATTTGGAATTCTGTATCCCAGATTTGACCTATCACTGTTTATGGGCAGTTACTTAGAACTGAACCATGTGTGCCATTTTATTAACCATTCACCCAGTTCCGGGAAAGGTAACTTTTAGAGGTTACTGCAATCTGCTTTTGTTTTTAACATACTGAATAATTTGGTGTCGCCAACAAACCTGGCCAATCCAGTGGTCACCCCTAACTCTAGGTTCTTTAAAAAATAGTTACAGTGCACCAGTACACAGATCCTTGAGGGACCCCTCTTCCCACATCCCTCCATTGTCCACTTGTTTCTGTGATCTGCAGAGAAATACTCGTTTAAACTTTACAAATACTTTTTAGAAAGAAGTAAAGTTAAAAGTTGTGCTGAATTCTGAACTTATGTCTGTGGTAGAAGAATCTAGTGTTAGAGATGAGCACCAGTTAAGTATAAAAAACTGGTGCTGCAGTGGAATGCGCTGACAATATTAGATACAGAGGAACTTTAGCTATTTACCACTCTGATTCAGCAGCTATTTGTACAATCATGATAAATGTCTAAGGCACTGTCCACCATTTCCCTCCATATATCTTCTTGATTGCATTGAGGTTTTGTTACCACTGTCATGGTTTGGAGGTATAATGCACTGGCTTGCAGGAGAACAGATAGTATGTTATGATGATAAATGGGAGGTCTTTATTTCTGCTAATATGATCAATGGCAAAAGACTTTGAAGCAAATGCCTATTAATTGACACGTATTGATCTCCTCTCAAAAGCCTACATTGCTTGCAGTATTTTTGGCAATTGCACAGTTTGTCTCTCCCTCCACCCCACCCTTGGAAGAAAAATAATAAGGAATTATTATTTTTAATGTCAGCCATACAGTGTGGACTTACTAACGGCAAAAGAAAAAGTGGGGGGGGGGACAATTTATATTTGAGTAAATGTTGTACACATCAAATAATTCCAAGTTCCTCTACTATTAAAGTGTGTGGATAATTTAACTGTTACAGGACCCAGGTCAGTTTAGGTTTACTTTGCCAGATACTGATGATTACTCTGTTCATTTATGTACACACACAACCAGGTTTGCTAACATGATTCTAAATGCACTGAGCCTGATAGTGTGCACAAGGGCGGGAAATGAATTCTGTTCCTCCTCTCCATCCTGAATTGCTCTTTGGCAAAATTCAAACTATGTCTGTGCAGTCGTGTCTACTGAATTGGTGCAAAGGAGCTCACTCCTGTCTCCTGAACCAATGCAGCAGCCATCGTTTCTTCTGCTTCAATCTAAACCAATTTATGTGCTATTGTTCAAATAATTGTTGTTCGTCTCTTGGCTTCCATCCTGTTGGTTTATCTTCTCTAAGCTGGGCCAGTCTAGTAACTAAGAATAAAGATGCCTGGTCACCAGATGTTCACTGCCACTCTCAACAGATATGGAAAAAGGAGCACCCTAACATCAAGTTCCTTGGGCTGTGGAACTCACAGAAGCCAACTTCCCATTCACCCTGATAACATCCTGCCACACATTCACGGACAATTCTAAGAGCCCTGTGTTCTTTTCTGACTGTCTATATAGCACAAAACACACATAATCAATATCTCACTCTTTCCAGAAGGTAGCATGGACATCTCTACACTATTTGCTCTCCAATAATTTTATTTCCAAGCTTTTTGACTCTTGAACTGTTATTTTGGGAGTGTGCTCCTTTTGGCACAATTCTTGCCCATAATTCTTCTCCCTCTCAGTTCCCATGGAGGGTCTAATTTCACATCCTATTTCCCCATGTTATCCCCCCTCCATTCATTTCATCCCTGCAAAGTGGGACTTCCTACCATGGCTTGGTAGTTTGACCATCCCACTTGGATCTCATCCTGTTGTTGATAGTCCTGTTTCTCCCTTCCTCTATTCCTTCTTATCAGAATTGAAGAAGAATGAACCATACCTCCTGAACTAATGTGCAGAATAGAATGTAACTGGCTGAACTCACTTTAGTGGTGATAGAAATAATGCATGAAAGGGATTAATACACACATTGAATATGCAAGTTTTCCTTTCATAACAGACCCAATCATGGCACACCTTTTTCAAGGTTTTGTGGCAGTTTCAGAAGTAATCTCCATAATGTTTCAATTAAAAGTGCTCTTCAGAAACCTTTTTACTTCTGCATAATAGAACATAGGCCTACATAAACAAAAGTCAAGAGATACTTTGTCGGATAAGTATATGTTAAAACAAGTCACAATACACCTGTGAAATTGTTGTCAACTTGATTATTTTCTCTAGTGACATTTGGAGATGTGCACCAAGCCAATTATTTTGACATTAAATCAAGTATGTTTGCTAACTAACCTTCACATCGAAAATCATGGAATTCTAATTATAATCAATTTAAAACTCATTAAGCTTAATTATAATTTCAATTCAGCTAATATTGGTTGTTTTAAAAGTATGTTGAACGGCTGCTTGCAAATAACCTGAACAGACCCTACTGTGGAGCAAGGGTGAGCCACTGAACTCAGGTAGAATTTCAGATTGAACCCATCCACACACAGAGTCACTGGCCCAGTTACCACTACTGCTGCCACTAGTGCTGTCCACCTGGCTGTCTTCAGTATGTCTGCCACTGCTTCTGCCACCAGTCCATTAGCCCTAACCCCACCATGTCAACCACCATGCCTAAATACAGACCCACCCCAAGTGTCCCTATTTTTCAGGGACGTCCCTGATTTAGAGAAGCCATCTTGGTTTCTGTTTTGATCCCGGAATGTCCCACTTTTCCTTAGGGCACCCCTATTTTCATTGGAGAAATGTTGGAGGGTGTGGAGTTATTCAACTCCCGAGCTGTCTGAAGGCAATCCTGTATATGAAAGTGTTTATATGTGTGTGTGTGTGTGTGTGTGTGTGTGTGTGTGTGTGTTTTGTTATATTTTTATATATGTTGGAAGCTGCTGGGGCAATCAGTAAGATGTGTGGGGTATAAATAGTGAAATAATCATTATGGAATGGAACGTTCCTATTTTCATCAGAGAAATGTTGGAGGGTATGTAAATGAGATCAAGGACATTAAATTATTCATGAACAATAGTTTTCTCTTCTTTGTTTTTAAATTGTTTGTTATAAACTACACACAGAAACAAACACCCCAACACCACCACGATGTCTCAGGGCGGGTTACAACAACTGAGAATATTACAATTAGAAAAGTGTGTGTCCTAAAACATACGTATGAGGTATCAAAGGCCAGGGTGAGGAGGTCCATCTTTAGCATATGACAAAATAAATGAGCCATATACACTTTTGTGGGGAGGGAATTCCACAGCACAGGAGATTCCAGAGTTAATGCACTTTCCTGAGTCATTTCCTCCAAATTTCTGAGGGTGGTAGAATTGCCCAGAGGGCTACCTCTACCAATCTGAACACCCGAAAGGGCCAATAGGGAAGGAAGTAGTCTTTCAGATATTTGGGCTTTATGTGTTTAGGGCTTTAAACAGTAATGTGAGTAACTGAGATACCCCTTGCTAGACAATTCTATGACACGTGGGACTGGGGTGTGTGTGGAAATCTGCTAGTTCTGTTTATTGTCAGACAATGAGTCTATCTTCTCCCTCTACATATCAGGGGAAATCAGCACTCCTTTCTTTTCTATTAGCAGGAAATGCCTTTTCTAGAAATGTCGAGCTCTTTCATTCATTGCTGTTTTCACACTGAAAAGTCAATCTAAAATGCTGAATGCCTTTGTCATAGGGGAACCAGGGCTAGTTCAGGGCATTCTGAGATGAAAAGCTTTATTTGTCTTCCTAGATCCAAGGTGGTGAGTTTGTTTTTTCTAGTAATTTTGAAAAAGGGCCTGCAAGGAGCATCTCAAGGCCTTATTGACCAAGAAGTCGAGAGTCTCAATTTCAGTTTTTTTGCCCAGGCGATGCATGGGACCCATATTAAATTTCTCAGCATGCTGTGAAGGCTTACAGCTTCCATCTCAGGATGCCTATGAGTAACTTGGAACAGCAACTATTTAAAAAAAACATGGAAATTGATAATTGAGCTTTTCTTTAAAGCTAACCACTTTAGGGAGATGTTGAATAAATTAATGATTCACTTGCCCTTAGTTGTTTCCTTCTTCGTGTGTGGCTGTGCATCTAAATGCATCTCCAGTGTGACCTTGCTTTCAATGGAATGCACACATGGGCTGGATATGCACCCTAGTGATACGAACACTGAACCAAACTCACTTCAATATCAGACAACAGCCCCTCTCCCCTACATACTTCTAACTTCAGAGGGACAATCCCCCCTCACAGTTTAAAGTAGGGCTAAGCTAAAATA
Source organism: Podarcis muralis (assembly GCF_964188315.1). Classification (NCBI taxonomy): domain Eukaryota; kingdom Metazoa; phylum Chordata; class Lepidosauria; order Squamata; family Lacertidae; genus Podarcis; species Podarcis muralis. The sequence continues at coordinate 52,249,417 of NC_135662.1, read as the reverse complement.
TCAGTATTTCAGTCTTCCTCTGGAGAATATTTGGAGACAAGGCCTGCCCAGTTTCTCCATCCATCAATTTTAGCTGCAACTGTGCATCCATTTTTAATGTTATTTCCAAAATTCAGTTCAGTTTAATTGGGCTACAGACCATAAACATCAAATACAGCAAATTCAATGTTGTTTAATGTCATTTCAATATCACTGAAGGACACAGTGAACTTGACCCTACTCCTTCTGGTTCTGCTCTCAATCTATTTCTTCCTTCATTCACTAATATTATGTAACAATGGACTTCTATTTAATATTTACGGTTCATCCACACTTACCTTTGCTTTGCTCCACATTTCTAGGCACATATCCATGCTTTAAAGTTCCCTGTCCAAGCACTTTTTTTTTAGCCCTTGTCCTTTCCCCACAAAAAAACACCCCCCCCCCCACCAAAAAAAACCCCACTCTTTACTGCTGAATCGGAACAAATGACAACCTGTGGAAAACTCGAATTGTCATTTGTTCCAATTCATAATTAAAGAGTGGGTTTTCCTGGGGAAAGTGGTGGGGCAACAACAACAACCAAAACTCCTGGAAAAGGACCTAGAAAGCACGGGGCAAAAGATAAGCATGGATGAGCCCAAAGTGAGCCAAAATTTCTCAGAACTATCTTCTTCGGGGAAATGCTGTTGGGGATTTTCACATGCTCTGCAAAATCAACTCCCCCAGTCACTTTGTTACCCATAATTAGTGTGGGGAATTTTGAGAGACCATTTTCCCTCAGCCATAAAGGGATTTGTCTAAAAGTGGAAACCGTAGCCTCTGGTTTGCATGCCTCAGATTAACAGCTGGTGGTGTTGATATCTTTTAAACAGAGAGCCACCTTCACTTTGGCTGAGTTGCATACCAACAGCAGGTGTGACCACCCTTCAATCTGGTGTGCACACAGGAGGACACACACAGCCCTTCCCTCTTCAGCTGATCTGTGCACATGATGGGAGTTCTTGTCCTCTCTCCGCCCATCACATGATCAACCTGATGATCACGGTGGCAGAAATGTGCATCTTTATCACGCTGCTTTGCTGGGAAAGTCACCCCAGTATGATGTCTACTTTCATTTTTGTTTTATTTTTGCTACCACTATCAAAATCAATGGGGGCTTGGGGAAGAAAAAAATACACTGAGGGCTGGATCAGGCACCAAACCAAAAGTTAACTACCCCTGCCCAAGAGTATTCTTTCCTTACTTTAGTGTTTTGGCACATAGGGTTCACTTGTTTTTAAATGGGAGTCATAATTCTCCCCCCTCTTCTTTCATCTTCTCCCTTTCTTTTGTATCTTCTTAAAAATTACATTGTAAATCCACAGACAGGGACATCTCTCCCCCCCAACCCCAACCTTTTTATTATTTGTTCAGTGACTCATTTTCCTTTAGGCACTATTAAAACAACACATTGTTTAGTTAAATAACTTATCATTCTGCCTGGGCTGTTCTGGCTATATTCTCTTCTGACTTATAACCCATGAAGTGTTCTTGCTTAGCTTCTCGCAGCTGCATCCTAAGCTGTCATTCATACCAGAGCTGGATCCACATTTGATGCATGTTTGATCCCTCTGGTGGGCTCCTCCTCTTGTCCATGAGCCCTGACAAGTATACCTGGTGGCAGTGGCGGGCAGCAGGATTCCAACCAGTACATGTGAGATGTGTGTGCCAAACTGGGTCTTTGACACCAGTGAAAAAATACCGGTAGCTTGGTTTTGCCTCTGTTGCTTACTGCCATGCAGTTAACAAAATCTTCCAAGGGCTACTTTCAGAGTAAATTCAGTGATAAAACATGCACCAGGGTTGGTTTTTGTTGTTGTTTAGTCGTTTAGTCGTATCCAACTCTTCGTGACCCCATGGACCAGAGCACGCCAGGCACTCCTGTCTTCCACTGCCTCCCACAGTTTGGTCAGACTCATGTTTGTAGCTTCGAGAACACTGTCCAACCATCTCGTCCTCTGTCGTCCCCTTCTCCTTGTGCCCTCCATCTTTCCCAACATCAGGGTCTTTTCCAGGGAGTCTTCTCTTCTCACGATGTGGCCAAAGTATTGGAGCCTCAGCTTCACAATCTGTCCTTCCAGTGAGCACTCAGGGCTGATTTCCTTAAGAACCGATAGCTTTGATCTTCTTGCAGTCCATGGGACTCTCAAGAGTCTCCTCCAGCACCATAATTCAAAAGCATCTATTCTTTGGCGGTCAGCCTTCTTTATGGTCCAGCTCTCACTTCCATACATCACTACTGGGAAAACTATAGCTTTAACTATACAGGCCTTTGTTGGCAAGGTGATGTCTCTGCTTTTTAAGATGCTGTCTAGGTTGGTTTTTACCTCCCCTCATTGGAAGAGATTCCCATCTGATGTTGAATTGCATGGCTGTGGTAAGTGAAGAGCAATTACGTTGTGCAGAACAGCTTCCTGATTCCATGATGTAGCTTGTTTTTACACCTTCAAGATAATAAGCCATAACTTCTGTTGTCATGAAACTAAATGCAAGCAGTGCCATGGCCCAGTGCACATCCTTTGCATGCAGAAAGTTCCAGTTTAAATTCCTGGCATCTACAGGTAGGAAAGCTGCTGGTGGTCAGTATAGAGATAATAATGAGCTAGATGGACCCACTGGTCTGACTCAGGATAAGACAGCTTCTTGTGTTAGTGTATGATGCATGTGTTTGCCGTAGGCCAGATGAAATAGCTGGACACTGTTTCAGCTATTATTTAAAAGTGCAGGGCGAAAGCCTGGCATAGCATGTGATTGAATTACTTAATGCCTAGAGATTAGTTTGAGATAGTCTCATCCAAATTGTTATCTAAGCATACAATAACCATAAAAAAATGCTCCTAGGTATATTGTAGTAATTTTTTAAAAAATCTAATCATACTTTAATTAGGTTCCTTCTTTATTAAGACAATAGAATTTTGAAGAAACATGTCATCTGTCTAGAGAAATTTGCTAATTCATATTCTTTCGAAGAAAGCAATCTTCATCTCCCACAGCGCATTTGCCCATCATCAATTAATTCTCAGAGTACTTTCATTTAGGTTAGGGGGATTCTTTTGTTTTTTCATCCTCCCCTAATTGCCCTTCAACTTTCTCCCCTTTATTCATTACCTTTCTTCATTACTTTTAGCTTTCTTCATTACCTTTAATAATTGTGCCATGAATAAAATAAAATAAAACCTGGATCTGAAGCATTTGCAGTGTGACATATGAAAGATTTTGGAGAGCATTTAATGTGCTTATGCATATTAGAACAATTCTCAAGGGAATCCCTCTGTGTTAAAATACACATGGAGATAAAATTGAAAAGACTCAGCAACCAATTCAAATTAGATCTGAATTGCTTTGAAACTTCAAATGTGCTTGCTTTGTTTTACTTTTCTGGGAGTCTCGTTATCTGACAAGCTATCTAAATAGCCCTGTTTTTCTTCAATATATTGTGCATTAGGAACTGAACTTTTTTCTCTTTGCAGGTGAAATTACTTTTGGATTTTCATTACTTGAGAAGATTAATGGTCTTAGCTTTTTATGGTTTTTTGCTGAATCTTTCTAATCAGATGATTTGGCTATCCATAATAGTAAGAATGCTGTTACTTTCAGTTTCCAAGCCATTGTTCTTACACATTTACTGGAAAGGGGCAGCACTGCTACAAGATCCAGACCCAGATTAAGCATTGCTTCCATTGCCCTCAATCTAAACAGCTATCATATTTACCGTACTTGAGTCTAATGTGCCATTGAATCTAATGTTCTCCTTAATTTTCGCAACAAAATTTGGCCAAAAAAGGTGAGCATTAGATTCGAGTAAATACGGTATTTTCTCTTTGTGGGATGCTCTTCAGAGGAAAGCAACATCCCTATAACTATTTAAAGTCCCGTCCCCCAGGGTTAGTGGGGCAGGTACCAAGTATTTCGTCTGCAATTTATATGGAGTGTGGAGTAGGTGAAAAAAAGGACTCCCCACGACCAATCATGGACTACCCCTCCCCAAACTCCTACTTGGCCTCCAGAAAGGGTGACTAGCAAGAAACCTACAATGTAGTGGGAGGATGGGCTGGTACTGCAATGAAAAGAGGGAGGGGAGGGGAGGGAGGAGAAAGGGCGGAGCAGGCTTAGATAGTCATTACCTCACCCTCTCATTGGGCAATTAGCTCAGACCCACTCCTCTTGGGAGAAACCAACTCTCATCTTCTCCCAAGGCAGGGGTCTCTGGGTATGTGCAGGGCAGTCTTCAGCATATCTGGCACCGTGGTGCAAAGCTCCCTCTGGCGGCAACTCCCCCCCCCCCATTTCCCATAGTTTTTTTAGAGAGGACAGTGCTGCCAGCGGGGCTGGAGGAGGCAGGCAGCGGCTGGAGGGCGGCTCCTCTGGCGGGGAAGAGGCGGAGGCTGGATGCGGTGCCTCCCGGCTCAGCTGGTCGCTTTGTGCTGCAGTGGTTACGGCAGGCGGAGGCTCTGGGCATGGTGCTGCTTCGGTGCGGCATGGCGGAGGCGGGCGAGGGTGGCGAGCTGATGCCGGGAGGCGCCACGTCCAGCTTCTGCCTCTTCCCTGGCACCCTCCAGAACTTGGCGCCCCGGCGCCCCGCACCACTAGCCTCTATGGGTAAGACGCCCTTGGGTATGTGTCAAATTCACTCCCCACCCTCCACGAGAGGTGGAGGTGGCATAAGATCTCCAAACAAAGAGAGACCTGTATATAGTTCATCTTTATGGTTATAGAACTTCACTAGACTCCTCTCCCCATCTTGAAAATGCTTCTGTACAGTTTCATTTGAGGAACACTTGGTTGCATTTCCCCAACCCTCTGCTTAGAGCAGCATTGTTCTGGAAAGGGTTGTTAGGAAGCAATCAGAGCCAAGCCCTTCCTTTCATCCTTGACTTAAAGCGAGTCAATTGGTAGTGGCAACTCAGAGCTCATTAATGGCCAATATGCTGCTTCGTTGCTATTCAGGAAGGCTCCATTTTACAGCTGCAGAAGGCTACTTCCAGGAAAAGAAACAATAGGGGTCTGATGACTGTCATCAGTTAGGCATCATTCAAGTTCCTAAAATCAGTCCAAATTTATTTCTGCTCCCTCAAAGAACCAGCTGCTCAGTTCATCAGCTTTGGCTTGGCCTTTTTGCTTTCACAGATTAACAGAGCAATCCTATGTAAGCTTACTTGGAAGCATCACTGCGCTCAGCAGAGCTTACTTCTCAATGAGTGACTGTTTAAGACTATAGCCCAAGGCTAAACTCAAACCTGGACTTGTAAGGAAAGTGGTCCTTGTAGGCTCATCACCATATTGCAGTACTATCCATAATCTGCCAATTAATTTAGGGTGTCAATTGATTTAGAGAGGAATTTGGGAAGTCTTACTAGAATTGATCACAGCTCCAGAAAGACCCCCTCAATGCCATGGGCTTTCCCAAGCTTCTGCACTGTCTTCTGCATAGACAACCCATGATGCTATGCTTATTCTGGATCCAGGTTTATCAAGACATTCTGACAGGCATCAGTTTTCTTTGCAAGTTTTCTTATGTAGATTTGCTGTGAACAATGTTTCATTTTTTAAGAGAGAGCATGGAAAAAGTAAAAGAAACAGGAATCTGATAAAGGATCTGCTTCTTCATATTCTGATTTCACCACTAGCACATGCTAAGTTTCAGATTAAAGAATGTATAAAGAATTACACGTATTTTTAGCAAATCAAAAATTGGGTCAAATGCAGTCTATTTCATTCAATCGAAATTCAGTACAAAAATTACATCAGTAAGAAATATATGTTTATGTTCATTCTGTTTGTACCTAATTCACCACTTTTGGGGCAGTAGCTTCTCCTGCAGCAGAGGAGAGACCTCTTGGAGATCACCTCCAAATGGGGTACATTTGGTGTACCTGAGAGAATGTTATACTTCAGATAGACCAGCATTCACTAGAAGATATCAAATGGGTTTCACAGGGTTGTAAGCAACATTAGTCGTGCTTGGAGTAGAGCCATTGAAATTAATGGACTATTCTAAATCTAACTTAGTTGGCTACAGCCCATAGTAACCAGAGGTCAATTACAAACCAAGTATAGGTTACCAAGGAACATATGGCAATCATAATTTGGTTATAATGAACTAAACTTAAGATTTAAGAAGAAATCCAGAAGTTAAAAGGAAAAAATATAAGCCTTTCAGTGATGTGTAGAGGTAGAAGTGTACAAAAATTAAATAGATCAGAATACACAAGGGTGAATAAGAGAGGGGGACTATATAAATGTTAAAATAGAGCAACTTGAGAGAAATATTGATTAAAGCAGCAGATAAATGTAGAGGAGAAGGAAGGACTGAGGAAAGCATGGATAACAGAGGGTATAATTGATTTTCTGAAACAAAGAAGATTTTTAAAACTCTTGAGATGAGAGAGAGCCCACACAGAACTGTAAGCACAGTAGGCAGTGCTTCAAAAATACTCAGGGAATTTTAGAAAGACTTGCAATAAAATTAAAGAGTAATTAAGTGAGGATCTATTTGGTTCCAGGCAACAGAGGAAGGAAGGAAGCCATTATTGCAAGCCAAATATTGGTAGAGGGACGGACATTAATACAGCATTTATGAACCTAGAAAAAGCCTTTGACAGCCTTGGCTGGAATAAAATGTTCATTCTACCGCAGAAACCAAGACTATAATACGGGAATGTATAATTCAAACAAAACCTAGTAATCTATAATTAGAGTATATGATTTGAATGAAGAGCCAACATTATTTAGTAAAAGGATCCATCAACTGTGTTTATTGTCCTCTGAATGGCTTCACACATTTAGAGAGAATGCAATTAATGACAATGATGGTAATAATAAAGTAGTAGCCTTAGCCTCAGGCACTGAAGTAAATGGGAATCAGGAATTGGCTATACTTAGCTTGTGATTTAGCAAGGATGGCATATAAAGAAGTAAAATTGCCAAAAATATTAAATACAGCAAATTCAGAAATATGGCCAAATATAAATGAGAATAAAACACAAATGTTAGTAACATGTGAGCACCCCCTCTCTCGTTTCAGTGAATGTAATATACTATATAAAAATTTAAACTGATTAGGAGCAACGATTGAGGCTGCAACCCTAATCATGATTACTCAGAAGACCCTCTGAATTCAGCCTAAAATCCAAGAAAGGGGTTAGGATTGCAGCCTCAAATATCTAGGATGCAGTAGCCAGGTATCTGGAAAGAGAGACGTTGCAGAGGAAAAGTTAAAAGCAGAATAGAATGGAAGATCAGACACACTATAATAAGATACACTTGTTGACGGTACAAGTGTGTGGGGGAGTTGAAGAAACTTACATATGAAATGCAGTTCTGGCATAAAAGGTAAGAAAGAAAACCAGAGGTGTCTGAAATGTGATGCTGGAGAAAAATGTGTAAAGTGAGTAGGGATGGTGGAGAAATTCAATTCAGTCCACATTTGAAGGTGAACCTTCCAAGTTTGCGAGTTCTAAAACAAAATGAGAATCAATCCAAAACACAAACATCCTTCAAAAATGTTGAATTATTATTATCTATTAAATATATGCCCCTCCTCCCCACAAAAGGAGCCCTGGCTGGGAAACAAGGAGCAGCACGACAATGAAAACAGGCAACTTAAAAACAATTCCAATAGAGATGCAGAATGGGAAAGACCTGTACTTAAAAAGCATGTTGAAAGACCATGGTCTTTAATAGGTATCAAAATGGCAACAGAGACAGCACCTATTTAATGGGGAGGAATTCCAGAGGGTAGATGGTACAGCTCTCATGGCCTGATTCTTACCTTGTGCGGAATGAACCTCCTGGTAAGGTGGTATCTGCAGAAGGCCCTAACTTGCAGAACACAGCGATTTACTGGATATACAGTGGTACCTCGGGTTACAGACACTTCAGGTTACAGATGCTTCAGGTTACAGACTCTGCTAACTCAGAAATAATACCTCGGATTAAGAACTGTGCCCCAGGATGAGAACAGAAATCGCACACTGGTGGCACGGTGGCAGCGGGAGGCCCCATTAGCTAAAGTGGTACCTCAGGTTAAGAACAGTTTCAGGTTAAGAATGGACCTCCAGAATGAATTAAGTTCTTAACCTGAGGTACCACTGTATAAGGGCTAGGGTGATCTTTCTTTTTATAACAACAACAACTTTTTATTAGTTTCCACATTTTCATGCATATTATCTCTCACACATATTTCCAATTACAAAGTTATCTGAACCTTCTAACTTCCTCTCTCCCCTCCCATGGGTTCTTAAATTAAAAAATAAATAAATATATATATTTTTTTGCATCTTGTACTTTTTCCAACTATTATGTATCCCTAATGTATCATAATCAATTTCACATTACAAATGTCATTACAACGTTACCAATGATTTTAACTTTTTACAGTGGTTTTTTTAAAATAAACTACAAATTTACTCCACTCTCTAGCAAATACTTGGTCTTCTTGGTTTCTGATCTTCTCCGTCAGTTTCACCATTTCTGCATAGTCCATCAATCTTGTCTGCCATTCTTCCTTTGTTGGTAATACTTCTTCTTTCCATCTTTGAGCTAGTAACCATCTTGCCACTGCTGTTGCATACATAAAAATTCTTTTATCTTCTCTTGGCACTACTTCCCTTATTAAACCTAAAAGAAAGGTTTCTGGGTTTTTTAACAAATGTATTTTTAAACAATTTTCTTTAATTCTTTATAAATCATTTCCTAGAAGTCTTTTAACTTACAACATGACCACCACATATGGAAAAAAGTACCTTCTTTCTCTTTACATTTCCAACACATATTTGATTTAGTTTTATACATTTTTGCAATCTTACTTGGTGTTAGATACCAACGATACATCATTTTCATATAAGTTTCTTTCAACACACAGCATGCTGTAAATTTTATTCCTTCTTTCCCTAACTTTTCCCATGATGAAAGTTGGATATTGTACCCAAAATCTCTAGCCCAGTGTATCATCAGTGCCTTAACTTCTTCATCCTTTGTATACCATTCCAAGAGTAATTTATACATTTTTGACAATATTTTCACCTTATTTTCCAACAGATCCATTTCAAATCTCGATCTTTCTGTTTCAAACCCTCTTTTTTATCTACTTTAAATACCTCATTTAATTGGTGATACTGCAACCAATCTGTTAACATTTCTCTTATTTCCTCAATTTTAGTTGGCCATCTGCATCAATTAACAATTCTTTATAGGTGGCCCAGTCCCTCTCATATTTGAGGGTGATCTTCCAGGTATCTTGGTCCCAAGCTGTAAAAATAATATTATTACTAAAAAGAAAGACTGCAATAGAGGATCAATGATTACATCCACACAGGAAAAGAAAGAAACAAAGAAAGAAAGAAGAAGAAGAGAAGAAGAGTTTGGATTTGATATCCCGTCTTTCACTCCCCTTCAGGAGTCTCAAAGCGGCTAACAATCTCCTTTCCCTTCCTCCCCCACAACAAACACCCTGTGAGGTGAGTGGGGCTGAGAGACTTCAAAGAAGTGTTACTGGCCCAAGGTTACCCAGCAGCTGCATGTGGAGGAGTGGAGACACGAACCCAGTTCCCCAGATTACGTGACTACCGCTCTTAACCACTACACCACACTGGCTCTCAAGAGGAGAAACACTTGGTATTCTATTAACTAGAGCCACGGTTTTATTAGCTTTACAACAGGAGTTCTGAAGCAGGTCAAACTGCATGAATTTATTCATGCCACCTCATCTTGCTGATGAAAGAAAGGTGAGGTAGACCCAGCTCTGAGTCCAGAGACAGTGCAAGAGGTGTCTCTGTCTCCTCAGCCACATGGTGTCACATCCATACCATAATTGAGCATACATGACTTCCCCCAAAGAATCCTGGGAACTGTAGCTTTACCTGTCATGAAAAACCTGGCTATGTTTGATATCAGAATATACTCATAAATTTCATCCCTGTTAATTTGTCTTGCCCATTCTTGCCCATTTCTTGCCCACTAATGTCCAGTCCCTCGAGTCAGGGGAAAGGAAGGTTCAGAGAGTCGAGCAATATATATCAAATATATCATACTCACAGTGTGTCATTCTGCTGACAGGTGTCTCACCAAATTGAATGCTGCTCTCCCCTTCCATTCCCAATAAGGCAAGTAATTGAACATCCTGAGATGTATTTTCCCATTATAGGGGGAACACGTCAAGATATGTAAGGCTGGGATCCTATGCACATCAGTTTGGAAGAGAGGTACTCTCAGGCCTCAATCAAGTTCCAACACAAGCAAAGAACTGAAACCCAATTCTGACATAGGCAAACAAGGTCCAAAGGGTCCAAGGAAGACCATATAGTTAGTGACAGGCTCACGGTCAGGTTCTGGAATATGCTTGCAAGAGACAGATGTTGTTAGAATTGATGGTGAAACAGTTGATGTGACGTGGTTTGTGTGACTATTCAGTAGGGTAAGTTTCTCAGAATGAGCAGCAAGCCCTGAAATGAATTTTTAATCCTAAAAAGATTCAGTGTAAAACTAGACTACTAACCTAACTCTCAATTCTCACTATCTCCATTGTTTTCAGATTATAGTGGATCTACTGCAAAGTAGTTGAAAGGGGCATTTGCCCCACATGGTCTTGTTTAATCAAGTATAGAGCAACCTTTTGATTTGTAAAATACCGGTAATATATTCAATGCCACTGTTCATCCAGCTAATTTAAATATTTAAAAACCAGCTGCCTTCTATTATTGATAACAATTCTATATCTTGTTTTTTTTTCTTCAAAAGAATATGGAGTCAACAAACAGGTTTTTTATGGGGTTTGATACCGAACAAGATTTCATTTAACTGACCATTTTTCTGCTGCTGTGAAAAGGCGAGTGGTGGCTGTCCTTTCACACTACACACCTCTTGAGGAAATCCCATTGTGGTGTGATTTGTTTTTAAGAAACAGTTAGGGAACAGTGTTTCTAAAGTCCTCTTCAGCAAAAAAGTTATACATTCATGTTTTCTATTGGCATACAATTTTGGATGATAGACAGTCTGCCAAGTACCACAAAGGAGACAAAGCCTTGTCTCAGAAAACTGATTTTACTCTTTGCCTTGTGCTGTTTTAATTAATTGTGTCCTCCCTCAAAGAGGGCACGTGTTGTGGTACAACCTGACAACCAAACCCTGTGTTGTGGGTTGGTACAATTGGATAGCCACAACACCCTACTGGTAGGTCCCTCGATGCTGGGTTTAATCAGGCCAATGGGACGCTAGCCAAACGGATTGAGGGACCTGTATTTACCCCCTCCACATGACCCTGAGCTTCCTCTTTGGGCCAGTGCATCAGAACACCCACCCACCTCTCCCTACTTTTAGGGCATTTTGCGCTTTACCTTGCTATGCCGTTGTGTGTTGTCTGTCGTTGGGACAGGGGCACAGCATGAATTTTCTCCACTTGGCTGTTGCCATTTGGGTTTCACCTGCTGCGTAGCAAATCGTCACAACTTGTAAGGTTGTGGATAGGCTCTGGTTCAGGTGATAGGGATGGGGGAACACTCCTGCCATCCCTATGAGAAGGGTATTCTGTTAAACAAATCCAGGGACTCAATGATTTGGTCAACCCTGAGAGGGGTTGTGCCCGTGCCTGAGTCCAGGGGGACATCTGGGTGGTGGACTAGCCTGACCCTGGCTTTCCGCTGTTCCAGGTGTTCACCCTAGGCTGGCCTATGCTGGTGCCCTGGGTCAACGCTACCTGCTACAGTGCAGGGAGCTAATCGAACCAGAGACTACGCAACCACTCACTTGATGTAATCAATAAAGTTGTGGCCTAAATTCTGCCAAAAACCAAACCAAAATTTGAGTCTTGTCTGAATTTATTTAGGTTAACAGGTCTAAACATGCAACTGACATCATAAAAACCCATTACTTCTTTTTTAAGGAAACTTCTGTATACTGAGTCAGAATATTGTTTCATTTTGCTCAGCATTGCCTACACTGACCATCAATGACTCACAAGGGTTTCAGGCAGGGGACATTCCCAGCTCTACCTGGATATGCAAGATATTGAACCTGGGACATTCTGCATGCAGGAGAGATGCTCTGCTGCTGAGCTACGACCCTTTCCCTCTAAATGGAAGCATATATTTTCTTTTTATGATAGGCTTCTGCTCTTTCTTTAAAAATGTTCAGAGCCCAGGCTTGATTATAATTTAAATAAAACACATTCATCTGAAAGAAGACTTGAACAATACATGATAAATTTTCAGATTTTCAGACATTTTATCCTGGAACTTAAAGGCATAGCACGTGAAAAGAGCTGGCAGCGCTTTTAAGGCTTTGCTGAGTTTTATCAACTGTTTTGTATTTTGAAGCAACAGGTGGGAAATGGGAGATGTACCGAGATTCTTTTGGCTGCTATCAACTCATTACAAATTTGTTTCCATATCCATATCCATTGGTGAATGGATTTTGACCAGGTTCCTCAGCAGTGTTTTCCATTATTTGAAACTGAAGCAGTACTTAGACCACACTTTTTTTTTTCTGAGGGCAGAAAGTCTCTGGAACAATTTAGTCTGCTTATTTGAAATGCAACCTTTTTACCTATGAGGTTAATGCAAAAAACACTGGCTTTTTGCTGATTACCTGAAAGCTGTCATTTTTTGTTTCCAGGACTCCTGATACCTGGACCACTTTATTCTGTGAGTTGCATTAGCTGAAGCACCTATCATTTGCTCTAATTAAGCAGATTAGCATTGTAAATGGCACAAACTAATTATCTATAATGGCATCATTATGTTTTTGAACTTATTAGTGGGAACTCTAACTATCAAGAGCAAAGCTCAGGAAGAGAAAAGAACAAAGCCTAATTATTGTGCTTGCAATGGTAAAACTAATAGTTACTAATGCTGTTATTTTATTAGATTTTTTTTCCATGAGAAAATCTGTAGAGGAACTAGTTGGCAATTCCCTTGCTCCTACTTAGAACTCCTTTACTTGTCTCAAAAAACAGTGATCTGTGAATGACTCAGAGTTTCAGTGAGTATGCCCAGTAAATCACATGAAGGACAGGTTCTATATCAGGGTTGAGGAACCTGTGTCCCTAGAGACAGAATGATGGCAGTTGTGGTCCAAGCACCTCTGGAAGTCACAGCACTAGCTACCACGGACCTGGAATGTTTGTGAACATTCCATAACATCTCAGCAATGGCTAGAGGTTTGCAACAAGACTTCAGTCTGCTAGATGATAGGCAACAACTAGTATTTATGCTAATACAAGTACAGTGGTACCTTGGTTCTCAAACTTAATCCGTTCTGGAAGTCCATTCCAAAACCAAAGTCTTCCAAAACCAAGGCGCACTTTCCCATAGAAAGTACAGTGGTACCTCTGGTTAAGAACTTAATTCGTTCTTAACCTGCAACTGTTCTTAACCTGAAGCACCACTTTAGCTAATGGGGCCTCCCGCTGCCGTCGTGCCGCTGCCACACAATTTCTGTTCTCATCCCGAAGTAAAATTCTTAACCAGAGGTACTACCTCCGGGTTAGCGGAGTCTGTAACCTGAAGCGTTTGTAACCCGAAGCGTTTGTAACCCGAGGTACCACTGTAATGCAAAATGGATTAATCCATTCCAAACTTTTAAAAACAACCCCTAAAACAGCAATTGAACATGAATTTTACTATCTAACAAGACCATTGATCCATAAAATGAAAGCAATGAACAATGTACTGCAGTCACACAATCAATCAGTCAATCAGTAGCTGAACTGGGTTCCACACAGTCACAAAAACAAAACAAAAAAGAGCCGCAAAAAAACCACACACAAAATAAATAGCAAAAACAGACAGACCTCAGTGTAACACTCAAAACGGAAGTATGGCGCTCAAGTCGTCAGCATAACACTCAAAATGGAAGTGTGGCACTCAAATAGAAAGTGTAACACTCAAAATGGAGCAGGTTTGGCTTCCAAAAAAAAGTTTGCAAACCGGAACACTTACTTCCGGGTTTGCAGTGTTTGGGTTCCAAGTTGTTTGAGTTCCAAGGCCTTTGAGAACCAAGGTAGCACTGTATAAGATTTATGTTTGCTACATACAGCTAACTCTATAAATAGAGAAACATTTCACTGGGCAAAGAAGGAAAAGCACATTCCATCACATTCCTGCACACAGAGACATGCACACATACACACACATTTCTGAAAGCCTGGAGCATTTGAAAATTAAATCCTTTGGGGCAGCTAATATTTACAGTATGGGAAACTTACATAAGAATACTTAGGCTTAATGCATGAGAAACTATGTGCAAGGAAAGGCAAATTCTAAACAATTAGCGGCACAGTGCAGCTTCCAAATTCACTACTTCTTCCAATTCTATAAGTATATTTGAATTTATCCAGATTTGAATTACACATTAATTCATCACACAATTGTGGGTTCATGGATGTTTATGTGACCCATTGATATAAGCACATTTCACATTGTCACGTACTGCAAGTAATACTCACCCATACCATAATACTGGCTGCTCTTTCATTTAGTGAAGTAATGTTTGCCAGGAGGTGAAGCCAGAGTTGATAGTGGTTTCAACTCTAGAGATCTCAATACCAGCTCCTTTCCACACCTATAATTATGGTGCATTCCTCTCACAGAAAATACAGGAAATATGAGTTGTTGAAAGAGAACATGGGGTTCTGTACAAAATGAACTCTCAAAAACAGAGCTCCAAGAATGCAAGGAAAAAGCAACCATTTTGCAACAAACACATTTTTGAGAGAATTGTCTGTTCCAGCGAATGGTTTGTAGTTCCCAAACAGCACTAAAAATATGCACTATTACACCAAGAATGAACTTTTGTGAGCTTTATAGTAAGAACAAAAAGGAGCATTTCACCCTTTCTCAGGAGGCAATTTAACAATGCCAAGCAGTAATGACTTGGAATAACTTTTGACTGTATTTAAGACATTTCAAGGGCATCAGATTCAAAGATAAATCTGTCCTGATGGGCTATTAAAGGTACAAAAGAGAGTGTGCCAGTTGTATATCATAGTCAGAGTTTGGCATTTGCCTTCCGGAACCTACTGCTTAGATTGTCATTGCTCGATCATCAGAGCCATAGGAACAAATTGCAAATTGTTTACAAATATGATCAAATTTATATATGCCAAATTGCTTCTCTGGGTGGTAAACTACCAGTAATAGGGTTGTCTATCCTCCCAGTGGTTGTGAATTTTATTTAGCTTTTATTTAGGCCAGCTTAATCTGAAGTGCTAGAAAAAGTTTTTTTCTCCCAGAGATTTCCCAGGAAATTTTGAGAGTAATTATGAACTGCAGCTTAATTGTTGTACAAGTTGACCTATAAATTCTACCTGAATATCTTCCACAAGCTCAGCTCCTCTGCATATTAAGATTACTTTTGAAAGAGATGTTATCCTAGTTAATTAAGCCCAAGCATGGCATGGTGGTTGTTGTTTTTTACTGTGTGTTTTAATGTCTGAAACCTTCCTCAGAGAATTGCTTAAGATATTTCCCTTTCAACATGACTACATCAGCTTCATTGCATGGTTTTCTTTATTTGTTATTCAAATCACCAGGAAAGATGTTGCTTTAACATTATTCTATCTTACATTTCTTATTTCTGAACAACCCACATTTATTATATTCCAACAGGCAGAAGTGAATGGTATTATCTGTGTTGTGCCACCACCTTCACGACAGGGCTGTTGCAGCTGTTTGATGGGATGGTGTGGGTGCAGTGTGGCAACTGGGGATGGGGGGGGCTGCAACAGCAGAAGCACTGGATTGGCTCCATTAGTGTGCCTGCACAGCTCCACCCTTGCTGCTATCCTGCCTTACCCCATGCTCGTAAATGACAGCTGCAGAGCTGTCAGGAGGATGAGTTGTCCATAAACATGATGGAGAATTTGGGGGAGCCATTTAACTTTATCATCCTCATCACCATCATCATCATCATCATCATCATTTAAAAAAGGGTTGTATGCAAAAGTAGATATTTTCAGTAGTTCCCGAAATTCAAAGGTTATTAGTGCAGATCAAAACTGACATATGAATTAATCATCAGCTAGCATGGAAGATACATGTGAGTACAACGTACTGTTTGCTATGAGAATTTCCGCATTGGGACTATCATATTTACATGGGAAGGTAAACAGTGTGTCTGTACTGGCCACATGACCTGGCAGGCTGTCTGTGGATAAACGCTGGCTCCCTCGGCCTGAAAGCGAGATGAGCACCGCAACCCCATAATCGCCTTTGACTGGATTTAACCATCCAGGGGTCCTTTACCTTACCAATCATATTTATACACAATAAGGTTTTTGAGCACCCTCAGTAAGCTTTTGCTGAATATCTACAGGAAGGTGATCTAATAATGACTTATTGAAGCACCAGCTATAATAATACTCAACAATCACACAATCCACGTTGAGCCAAAACGTGTGGGCACTTTGGCAAACACAATCTTCATCAGAATCACACTGTTGAAGATTTAGTTTCAGAAGAAACCATTGAGAAACTATCCATTTTTCTGATTGGCTTCAAATGCCCATATGACTGACACCGGAAGCTTAGTTCTAACTCAAATGGGCTTCATTTGTCTGTAGTTATGTCAGCACATAGAAACATATGCTTAGCTCCAAAGCAGTGAGATGTTGTTATGTCTAATATGTGATTCCTGACTGGCTGGGACATGGGAAACAGTTGGCTTAACAGCAGCCATAACATTTCCATAAACAAATTAATTTGTTCATGTCTTATGCTTCTTTCAGCATCTAGCTACTGTTTTTCATAAAAGATGGCAGCTGACTCAGGAAACACAACAGCACCCACCTGCCCACATTTGTGCATGTAGTTCTTCATGGTGCTTCTGTGCACATAGCTTCCAAGCTCAGATGGAGACAGTGGTGTGTAACATGCTGCTGTGCATAGAAACCTACCCCATGTTGAACATGTGATGTAGAAATTAAATATTTTCACATCTTTTTCCAAAAGAGATCTTTTTCTTTAATACTGAGAGACATCACAAAGTATATTCCTGCTAACAGCTGAACTTTGCCATACAATTTAGCACAGTTAGTATTAATACATCTGAGTTCTATGACAGTGCACAAGAATAAAGTATGTAATTGCAATCCAGGATATGGATAATATAAGGCATACTTTTATTTAATACTTAAATATTTATAACTTTCCAAACAATGCTTTGTGTAAAATTTGTGCCCATAATTCTGTAATATCCAGCTCATTGTATCATGTTTCAGCCCCCATGGATTTGCTATGAAAGAATGAGAGCTTTAGTTGGTTGTGCTGTTGGAAAAGCACTGAAAAACAGTGAACATCTCCCGGAGTTGCATTGGTTTTTTCCTCTGCATCTGGGTCATAGCTGTCAACTTTCAGATTTGAAAATAAGGGATTAGCAGCCTCGAAAATAAGGGATCAGCAGCCTCACCTGTCCTGGGGACAGTCTACGGGATATCTAACAATCCGGGATAGCAGCGGGAAGCAGCAGGAAACGGTGCTGGAATAAGGGAATTTCCTGCAAAAAAAAGGGAAGGTTGACAGCTATGATCTGGATGCAGGTCAATATGTTGTGCTTAATGAAAGAAAAAGCCTAATCAGGAGCACTCTGAACCCCAAGGTGGTCTCTTCTCCTCACAGACCCACCTGGCTGAGACCTTACTCCATGATTTTGGTTACCCCTTTTTATCACTTGACACCACTCTTTTTGGTGGGTTTTCATTTGGTTTTTCCAGCCAGTTCTCTCTGTCTCTCTCTCTCCCAGTCTCTCTCTCTCTCTCTCTCTCTCTCTCTCTCTCTCTCTCTCTCTCTCCCTCTCTCCCTCTCTCTCCCTGTATAAACACCATCGACTTCTCTCTGTCCTTCCTCTCTTATTGACTTGCCACTAGGATTAGGAGGCCTAGATCCCCTTTCTTCATCTCTCCCCTTTCCCCTATTCCAATATGCTCTTTGTGGAAATCCTACTTCCCATCTGCCCTGTTCCCCTATACCTCTTCCTTCATCTCCCCGCATCTCACTTCCTTCACTCTGCTTGCCCCCTCCTGCTTCCCACTGAGACTAAGAGTAAATGTTTCTGATGGTGCCCTTTAATCTTCTGTGGGATGCTGTCAGTGTTATCTCACACCCCCTTCATCTCCAGCATGCCTCAGCTGTGACTCAGAGTCAGCCACAGAACCGCAACAGCAACCACCAGGATACCTTCACCAGGCCTGCATGGTTTAGAACTGTAATGCAGAATCCCATTATCCTGATCATTGGTCATCTGGCTGGGGCTGAAAAGTAGGAATCCAACAACATTTAGAGAGCCACAGGTTTCCAACCATTGTTTTAGATGCCATTTTCATGGAATTGTCCAGTCCTAGCAAGGATGACTCAGATATGCAGATGACATAACCTTGATGGCAGAAAGTGAGGAGGAATTAAAGAACCTTTTATTGAGGGTAAAAGAGGAGAGCGCAAAATATGGTTTGAAGCTCAACATCAAAAGAACGAAGATCATGGCCACTGGTCCCATCACCTCCTGGCAAATAGAAGGGGCAGAAATGGAGGCAGTGAGAGATTTTACTTTCTTGGGCTCCATGATCACTGCAGATGGTGACAGCAGCCATGAAATTAAAAGTCGCCTGCTTCTTGGGAGAAAAGCAATGGCAAACCTAGACAGCATCTTAAAAAGTAGAGACATCACCTTGCCAACAAAGGTCCATATAAGTTAAAGCTATGGTCTTCCCAGTAGTGATGTATGGAAGTGAAAGCTGGACCATAAAGAAGGCTGATCACCAAAGAATTGATGCTTTTGAATTGTGGTGCTGGAGGAGACTCTTGAGAGTCCCATGAACTGCAAGAAGATCAAACCTAACCATTCTGAAGGAAATCAGCCCTGAGTGCTCACTGGAAGGACAGATCGTGAAGCTGAGGCTCCAATACTTTGGCCACCTCATGAGAAGAGAAGACTCCCTGGAAAAGACCCTGATGTTGGGAAAGAACAAGGAGAAGGGGACGACAGAGTACAAGATGGTTGGACAGTGTTCTCGAAGCTACCAGCATGAGTTTGACTAAACTGCGGGAGGCAGTGGAAGACAGGAGTGCCAGGCGTGCTCTGGTCCATGGGGTCACTAAGAGTCAGACACAACTAAATGACTAAACAACAACAGCAAGGATGAGCCCACACTATACAGACAGTTAGCTCAAGCAGGAGACTGAAAGGCAGAATAACAAGTGACAGGGTTAAGAAGAAAAAGGGAACATAGACAGGTGCTGCTGGATCTTTGGTCCAGGGAAGAGATGACTTATTCCAAGAGGTGCTGGGAATGTCCTGTTGGAGTGGTCAGTAGAATAGTGACATGAGACACAGCATTCTCTGTGGCAGTACCTTGCTTTTGGAATTCCCTCCCAAGTGACATCCAGTTAGCCCTTGTGCCAGAAAAAAACCCTAAACAATAGCTAAGGATATTATATGGGTAGTTTCTGATCCCAATTGCTTCTCAGAGGCACCAGACTCTTGCCAGAGAACTGAGATACTTAAAAGAGCAGCATTCTGGGAAGAAGCTTGGCACTTTCTTGCTTTTCTGTTATCTCCTGCTGGGCACACTGCCTGTGGCGGTAAGCTGGTTTGACACGAAGAAGAAGAGTTTGGATTTGATATCCCGTTTTATCACTCCCCCGAAGGAGTCTCAAAGTGGCTAACATTCTCCTTTCCCTTCCTCCCCCACAACAAACACGCTGTGAGGTGAGTGGGGCTGAGAGACTTCAAGGAAGTGTGACTAGCGTAAGGTCACCCAGCAGCTGCATGTGGAGGAGCGGAGATGCGAACCCGGTTCCCCAGATTATGAGTCTACCGCTCTTAAACACTACACCACACTGGCTCTCAAGAGGATAATGGTTCATCTCTCAGGTATGGCTTTTGGGTTTCAGCCACTGGACTTCCTGGCACAAGAGAATCTGGTTTAGGGCCCTGGTTACCAGACACTTTCTCAATGGATGGGCTTTGGATCTGATGTTTCTTTGGATGATGATACTGATGTGGGCATGGTTGATGCAGGGCAGCTGACATTCCAGAGGTGGAGAAAGGGTGAGGCAGTGGTGAGGTTGAGGGCACTCTGGGTTGGTAGCGGCAGCCCCACAGGTGTGGGGGCACCTCAGGGACTGCTGCCACACAGCTCCCCCAACCTCATTGCTTTACCCTGCCTTGTCTCTGTCCTGCCATTCCCACCTCCACCCATCCTCACACATCACCACTGCTCCCCAATATACTTAACAGTGTATCCATATGTGTTGCAGTCATCTGGGATTTACTTTATTGGGCTCCTTTCTTTTCAAGAAGAAGCTGTTCTGCAGCTTGTCCCAGTCAGTTTCCCACCCCCTTACTTTGGGTCACGCAGAAAGTAAGAGAAAGCTTGCAACTGAGCCAAGATGGATGCTGCAACCGAAAGAATGATTCATTGCAATAGCATTTCGGGGGTTTGGGATTTTTCAATTTACTTCCAGCTGTATGCGAATGTCAAGATATAATAAAATCATTTAAATGTGATTTCCCCCATAAAGCAGGAGAAATATAAAGGAAGGTAGCCTTGCAGGACAAAAAGCAACTGGGAAAGCAGAGACAGTTTGTGAATGTTTTTGTCCTGAGGATATATTGACACCAGTTTTCAAAACTGCATTTGGATGGAGCAGCTGGCAAATGATCCAAAAAGTCAGGGAACAAAAGGCGACATACTGAGATGTAAATACAGTTACGCAATGCAGAGAACTGTCTCAGAGCACTCTATGTTGAATTGCGGGTGGAGTGAAGGCCACCACAATATTTGGCAGCCATGTATTCTGGTAGTCAGAGCAGAAAGCAAATTTGTTTTGAAAGTTACAAAATAGGCTTAGAAGCAGAACAGAAGAGATAGCATAGAGCACGCTTCATAAAATGCTGTCAATAAACACATTTTATCCAGAGAGTGGAAGCTCATTCATCCAAAAGAGAAAGTCGTGCCAGCTGAGCTACATAGACACAACAGCTCTAAAATATGACAAGAAATCACCATCCAATTCCAGAATGCAATAAAACACTAGCCCCTAAGAATAAGTCACGGGAGGAAAGCAAGACTGAATGAGACCTTGAGGGGGTGTTTTTAATTTTGAGCTGTGCAATAAGATATTTCTGTATCCTTCCAGCCTAATAACTGCCTGTGTTCCCACCAAGCGTTCTGGCTACTATTTCCTGACAGGCATTGAGAACTATTTTTGCAAGCCCATCCACGTACGTTTCCTGTAAAGCAGTAAAATGACAAAGGCAATTCAATGCAAGGAAGTGTAAATGATTGCTGCACATTGGGACTAAATAATTCCTAATTTCACATATACGCTCATGGGATCTGAACTGACAATCACTGACCAAGAACAAGTTATATGCTATTTGGCTTCAGTTGGGTTTTAAGAGTATTTGAAGGAATTAAAAGTGTTCCCTCTCACATAATTGAATATGTGCATAATTTTTATCTTTTAAAAATAATTAAGGCTTGATACTATAAGACACAAGTCAGGTTTGTAAAAGCTGCATAGTATGACTCCCCACCAGGATACAGATAATTTCCCCCCTCCTTTAAAAAACAAATCACTTTCATAAACTGCAAAATTAATTTATAATCCAGTTTGTTTAGAACTGGCTTAATGCCTGCTTGTTTTGTCAACTGCAGAAAAATTCTCTGCTTCCTCTCATCAGCCTGAAGGGTTCTATAAAGTCTGCTTTCTCCTCTAATTAATCTGAATGTGAACAGATGTTTGTTCTCTAACAGAGTTATTGGGTGCTTCATTTTAATATTGCCAATATTGCTCATGGGATTCTTCTCAGGCATGCAGTGTCTTTGATAACTGGGGATTATTTACATTCCACTTTTTCTGAATCATATTACTAAATATTTGATTTATTATGCATGGCCAAGGATTATTTTGACCAACTTTACCATACCCAATACTGAAAGTCGGATGGGGCAGCCAATGTGGTGGCCTCAGATGTTGTTCAACTACAGCTCTCATCAACCTGACCATTGGCTATATTGGTTGGGGCTGATGGGAGTTGTAGTCCAACATTCAGATGGCATCATGGTTGGTTGTCTCTGCTCTAAAGCCTTCTTCTAGTTTCTGGTGTGCCAGAATTTGATAATTCTTTTTTTAAAAAAAGATTATAGTTGTCATCGCCACCTACACCAACCTTTGCCAACAAGGTATCCTTCGGATGTTTTAGGCTACAAATTCCATACTGGTTGGGGGCTGCTGGTCGTTGCAGTCTGAAAATATCTGGAGGGCGCCAGGTTGATGAACTCTGTCTTAGATGCACACATCGTCTGCTCTTTAGTCTGTCCAGTTTAATCTATTGTAAGAAACTCAAATTCCCTATTTGTGTTAATAAACCTGAGTTGAAGTTCAGTTAATAGCAGATATTAATATTGTGACATTAAGTCATAGTACTTTTTTCTTTTTCTTTTGAAAAACATAGTTCACAGCACCAGGTTAACCAACCCTTTCTGCCACTCCATCCCACCCCACATACTGGGCATGGGGAAGTAGGTGGTGCTGTGGTCTAAACCACTGAGCCTCTTGGGCATGCTGATCGTAAGGTTGACAGTTTGAATCTGCCCGATGGGGTGAACTTCTGTTGTTTTGTCCCAGCTCCTGCCAACCTAGCAGTCCGTAAGCATACCAGCATGAGTAGATAAATAGGTACCACTGCAGTGGGAAAGTAAACGGCATTTCTGTGTGCTCTGGCACTCATCACGGTGTTTCGTGCACCAGAAGCAATTTAGTTATGCTGGGCACATAACCTGGAAAGCTGTCTGAGGACAAATGCTGGCTCCCTTGGCCTGAAAGTGGAGATGAGCATCACACCTCATAGTCGAATTTGACTGGACTTAACTGTCCAGGAGTCCTTTACCTGACCTTACACAATGAACATGATCCAGTAAAAGATACTCATAGGTAAGTCCTACTGAAAGAAGGGGCTGGGATCTAAGTGCTGACCAACTTTAGCATAAATGATCCAGATGGATGTGCAATGCAAATTTCATGCTTGTATGCTTATTGTAAGCACTATGGAAACTAGGAAGTAACTGTGTGATTGCAGCTTCAGATCCAAACTACATGTTACACATGGTTACACAAACTACATGTTACACATGTGCCTAGGCTGTAAGTTGCTCCTAGATAGATGGGTGACTAAGAATAAAGAAGGGATGGGCTAAAGATGTCCAGCTCTTTCCTTGGTTTGCTGATTCTGACCCAAAGCATTCTGAGTAAAGTAGGTGGCTTCCAGCTCCTGCAGGGTTTCAACAATTTTGTCAGGATAGGAGAGAAATCTGATTCAGCTCAGGTAAACCTACCTCCTTTGAACTTCCTGAAACTACCGTATATGTGAACCGAAACACAACCATCTGTCAGAATTCACACTTCTCTGATTTTGCAACGTGCTTCTCCAACAAAGTGTACAACCAGTACTTAGTTGTATCTGTGCCCTTTGTATCTAATATTAGTTCTATTGGAACATGATTTTATTTTTATTTTTTGCCTCTTCAGATTTAGGATGCTAATTAAACAAATTAAGCTACAGATCATTAAAAAACTATAGATCTTTATTTCTGCAAATTAGCTTGTTTTTGACTCATTTTCTTTGGTAAACGCCACCACATAAACATAATTAATTATCTGATTAAGGACTGATTAATTTTATTTTAAACCCTAATGCCAACTCTCCTCTCATAAGCAGCAAAGTAATACCAAGTTATATATAACTTGCCAGCAGTTAAGTGGAACATCACTTTCATGGTGCAATCCTAAAAGTGATGGGAGAAAGGGAGACCAAAAATGTTTGACCTGTGCTAGTCAATGCTCTGCCAGGCTCGCAATGGCAGGGTGAAAGTAGGGTTGGAACACCTGCATTCTTTTGTCCTTTGCATCGGTGCGCACCCCCTGGTCTTTGAGTGGTGACAGACTCTGGGAGTTCCAGTGCTTGCCCAGGGTTCTACTTCCTCGAAATGAATGGAAAAAGTGATTTCTTCAGGATATATGGTTTTACGCACACACATGCACAACCTAGGCATAGGACAGAGCGGCTCACAGCATTAACACTCCACAGATCTTGCCTCACCATTAGGTTCCCTGGGAGATCCAAAGCCATAGCTTTGGATCCAGCACAGAGGAAGACAAACCTATGTGCCTCCAGACTTGGCATTCAGATTGGTGATTGACCCACCCATTTGTCTCTAAGGCAACAGAGCTCACTCTTTAAGATGCTGGTGATGGGTACTTAACTGAGTGCTAATAAACTGGTTTAACTGGTTCAGCTGGTTTCATTTACAGATTCTAACCTCACAGATACAGGATTGCAGGCCTAGATGGAACCCGCATGGATCATCCAGATGGTGACATCACCATAAACCTGATACGGGGGCTTTATGTATGTGCTCACATATAGATTCCACTCCACAAGGAAGATCATGTTTTGTAAAGTCCTCTGACGCTAGCCACATTTCCTTTCTACAACGTGTTTCCAATTTGGAAAGCAGTGAAGATTGCTATACATACACTGAAAGGTTCAACGAGTCTAAACAACTGTTTGGGCTAGGGTGAACCTCCCAGGGTTGGGTTGTTGTGTGAACGGTTTCCTGTAGGAAGGACAGAATAAAATGATAATAGAATAAAATGATAATACATGAATAGGCTGTTCGTGAGCAAACTATTTAGGATCGCAACTGTGTGTTTCTCTTTATGCAGCTTTACAGCTAAATCCTAAGTATATTTACAAAGAAGTGTTCCATGGATTTCAAATAAACTCAGGTCTGCAGCCTCATGTTTGGAAATCTGCCCAAACTAATTAGTAGCGATGGCTTGCTCCTACTAATACAAATTACTGGTAGGTTCGGGGGGGGGGGGGAGGGATGAATTCACCAATGGTGTATAGCATAGTTCAGGAGAGGGAAAATTTTCTCAGTCCAGTCACGAGCAACCTCCCAGCGCTTGCATGTTAGTGGTGGGCAGAGGAACAGGTGCACCTCTTTCATTTGTACAGGAGGCTACACTTTAGCCACACAGAACCCAGAGGTTTCCACACACACCCATCTCTCCATTCTCCCTGTAGGCAAGCCGGAGGCATTATCCCCATTCAAGCACACACTACAGGGAGCCATGAAGCAGGGCTGGTGACAGGGGAGAAAGGTGTGGAGATAATGCAAAGAGCTTGAGAGAAAGGCCTAAGGACCTGAGGTTCCCATCTCTTCTGAAGTTGAATGAATGAGATATTTTCTCAGGTTGGTTTTAGAGTCTATCCCAAAGTGTTTTGCTTCTGTTTAGATATTTAAATATTATTATTATTTTTAAAGCACAGATCCATCCCTAAACACCCCTTATGAAACCTTTTTGCAAATCTAGTTTATGCTGAACTTGTGATATTCTACTACAGTGGTACCTGGGTTCTCAAACTTAATCCATTCCGGGAGTCCGTTTGACTCTTGAAACCGTTCAAAAACCAAGGCACAGCTTCCGATTGGCTGCAGGAGCTTCCTGTACTCAAGCAGAAGCCACGTTGGTTGTTCAGCTTCCGAAACACGTTTGCAAACAGGAACACTTACTTCCGGGTTTGTGGCATTTGGGAGCTGATTTGTTCGACAATTAAGCTGTTTGAGAACCAGGGTACCACTGTATGTTATTGTTATTTATTGTATGTAAGCTGCTTTGGGATTCATTTGGATGAAAGGTGGCATAGAAATACAATCAATCAAGAATAGGAATGTAACTCTAAAAAGAAATATGCATGGGAATGTGATTCATTTTCAATATTGATAGCAATTTAATGCAGTTCAGATAGATGGCATCCAAACTAGGATTCATATTCCGATGCCAGTTTGGAAGCACACCAGATATCCACCAGCAGTTCCAAGTACAGCAAGGTGGGTGTTTACACAAACTTGTTTAGGCATGTGAATCTTTTTATCTGGATTGGTTTAATATCAGGCTTAACTGGATGTTGTTCTTATTCCCATTTAATTTGCATAGTCCACATGGCATTGCCCTTAAACATAGCCAGTATTGATGCTTTCCTCATGTAAATTTGAGTTCACCTGAATTGGGGATAATCTGTTAAATTAGAGAAAATTTGTCTCCCACACATTCTACTTGGAGTCACAGTGTCTTTGGGTAGTGGATGGATCAATCATCACTTTCTGCTACTCCCCTTTCCATGCCCACTACTTCCTCAATGCTTTCATTTCTTTTCTGCTTGTGCTAGTAACTATTTCTGGTGTGCAGCAGCCTTATAAATATATATATCCGCGTTTGATCCCTCAGGTTTTGACATAGCCAGAAAACTGCATAAGCCAATCAAATTAAATAAAAATAAAAATAAAAATCTACACCAGCTATTGCACAGCAATTCAAAAGATTGCTGAGAATTTACAATTGCTACAATTGCTTTTATTTCTTTTCCAGCAATGCTTGTAACTATTTCTGGTATGCTCTTGAGTGGAGATGTATAGACTCTCTCTCCCTCTCCCTCTCCCTCCCTCCCTCTCACACACACACTTATAATTTGATCCCTCAGGTTTGCACAAAACCAGAAAACTGCAAAAGTGTGTGCTGCAAATTTACAATTGCCTGACTGTGAGTTTTTGTGCACTTTTGTGCATTTTTCAATTTAAAAAAGCCGGGTGCACGTTCAGCTATCTGCTCACATTCCCTGACAGTACTTAATTGACTTAATAGAATCAATAAATTAGAAGGCTGGAACAAACACAAAAGGGAATGAACGAGAAAGACCAAAATTTCTCCTTCTATACAAATTCAGATATGTATGAGTGTGGACCACTCCAATCTGATTCAAATGGGAGAAAAGTGGATCAACAGCTAAATAATGCTCAAATGTATACAAACCCAGTGTTTAATTATCTCTGCAGAACAATGGTTATGGCTGGCAAGCTTATTTTGAGAACATTTATATCTACATTTGGTCCACTTCCTGTCACCCGTTGTGTAATTGAACGTTGTGTGCATTGTGAAATTGCAGTCACCCAAAGCTTCTGTTCAGGCAGCACTTAAATGTTGAATCTTTAGAGAAATCCAAATGCACCGAAAATTGCCTGACAAATCTGTTCTGGACATACATTTTGCTTGAATTCAAAGGAATGTCAAAAAGATTGAATTGCAATTTATCAAACAACTACTTCTAACAAAGTAAATAAGGAGTTGCCTAAGGGATAGCTCGGATAATGGATCAACATATATATTAGATTTCAGACCTCCTACAACAATTATGGCAAATAGGTATTTCGAAGCAGGCAAGAGAGCTGGAATTGAAAGGCTGGATTCAAATGAGGAAAACACAGTAATCTGTAGCTGAAAATAATTTATCCTCAGAACAATAAACCTTCTCTTGCATGGATGTTTCAATATGTTGAAAAGTGATCATTTAAAATAAAATAGAAAGTGCATTGTTGCAAGCTGAATGCAACCACTCTGTTATATGAAGTTTGATAACCTTGGCTATAAACACCATTATGTATATCTGGACAGACTGTAACTTCCTGTACTTTCAAGGGGGGGGGGGGAATAAAAACTGAGCACATCACAGAGTTAAAGGTAAAGGTAAAGGTACCCCTGCCCGTACAGGCCAGTCTTGACAGACTCTAGGGTTGTGCGCCCATCTCACTCAAGAGGCCGGGGGCCAGCGCTGTCTGGAGACACTTCCGGGTCAGGTGGCCAGCATGACATCACTGCTCTGGCAAGCCAGAGCCGCACACGGAAACGCCATTTACCTTCCCGCTAGTAAGCGGTCCCTATTTATCTACTTGCACCCGGGAGTGCTTTCGAACTGCTAGGTTGGCAGGCGCTGGGACCGAACGATGCGAGCGCACCCCGCCGTGGGGATTCGAACCACCAACCTTTCGATCGGCAAGCCCTAGGCACTGAGGCTTTTACCCACAGCGCCACCCACATCCTACACATCACAGAGTTACCTGCATATAAATCTTATTTGGTAGCTGTGCATACAAGTGCTGCTGTATACTCCATTTGTTGACAAAATGTGCAAATATTGTTGAGGGTTTTTTTTAAAAAAAATAGTTTTCTGATCAATACTTCTGTGGCCAATTACGCCCTTCTAATTTCTGCCCTTGGACCCAACTTTTCATTTTCATTCATTTATTATAGCTCATCCTTCCCCTAGGGCAGGCATGTCCAACTGGTCAACTGTGATTTGCCGGTCGATCGCAGGGTGTCTGTGGTCGATCATGGTCGATCGCAGGATCCCGATTGAACACCCCCCGGAAAAAAGCCCAACAACTCATCCTCCCCCCAAAAAGCTCAACAACTCTGGTCAATCCAATGGGTAGATCACTGCCAGTTTATTTATAGTTGGAGTAGATTGCAGTCTCTTGGAAGTTGGACGTGCCTGCTCTAGGGAACTCAGAGTGGCATGCATGATTCACCTCCTATCCATTTTGTCTCCTCAACACTAGTATGAGTTACGTTAGAATGAGAGATGATGAGTGGTCCAAGGGCCTCCCAATCCATTTTGTGGTTGAGTGATATGAACCTGAGTCTCCGTGGCCCTATTACTGTAGCCTAGTCTAGTCACTATACTACACTGTACTGTCTCCACTAAGTGAATAATTGGGGAGAGATCACGCAGACTACTTAATGCAAGTCTGCTCTAGGGCACATTAATAAAGCAGAAAATAATGATGATGATGATGATGATGATGATGATGATGATGATGATGGCAGGTTAATATATTACCCTTAGCACTGTAAGGAACTGTAATTAAATTCTGAAGTTTAGATGTTCAGAAAACATGCCTGGAGCATGTTTATTTATTTATTTGTACAACTATAAAAGCCATCTCCACAAACCTTACACTAGAAACCTCCATTATTAAAATGCACAATAAAACAATCCCATTAAAACATTAACATATAAACACCCATAATTAAAATATGCAATGAAAGAATCCCATTAAAGCATGTTAATTGTGTGATTTATTTTATTTGCTCGGTAATAACCTGTTAAGAACTGAACCAGCTGTTTGCATAAAGGGCATGATGGAAATATGGACCACTCTCTCTATTTATGTATGACCGCTGTTGCGGTGGAGAGCCCAGGTGCATTATCTATGTACCATGAGCATTTACAACCACCAGCTTTCAATGCTGTTTCCCATACTTCATTCCCCCCCTGCTTAATAATTCCATCATCTTTTCTGCACTTCACTTTTGTGAAGACAGCAGTTGTGACCAAAGCAGACAACTTGAAGGAACGGAGATGACTGGCAGATCAGAAAGCGGCTAAGAATGACCTGCTGAGAACAATTTAGCCTACGGAATTTAGACAGCCCTCATAACCCTTCAGCTCGTGATGGATAAGTGGAGTTTCCCTTCACATGGCATACCGTTCATTTTTTAACACATACATTATTTATATTACACTAGAAAGAACCACTATAAAGACTTCCGCCAGTTAGACAATGTGAAGATAGATTGTCATGAATTATTCTTTAAATATTTAACACACACACACACACACACACACACACACACACATATAGATTAGAATGTAGACTTGCAACTAAACAGTTCTGCGCTGCTTCCATCTAATATAGATGAAACAGGTTGTGTGGAATATGGCTGTGGGTCACATCTGCAGTGCCATTTTTAAAACGGGGTGGATACTACTGTAGATCAGTGTTTCCCAACCGGTGTTCCGCGGCACACTAGTGTGCCGCGAGACGTTACCTGGTGTGCCGTGGGAGGGAGGCGGGCGCTGTCTCGTTCACGCCCTGCAGCAAGAAGGGCAGCGCAGCGCCGCAGAAGAGGCCCAGGAGGCAGCAGGCGCCCAGCGCGCGCCCGAGTCCCGCCCAGCTCGCCATGTCCGCCTGCAGCATTGGCGACCCGAGCCAGGCTCCGCGCGCGATGCCCCGATCCCGGGCGGCGGGGGGGAACGCCTCCCCCCGCCGCCCGCCATCGGGACGATGCCCCGATCCCGGGCGGCGGGGGGGGGACGCCTCCGCCGCCGCCCGCCATCGGGACGATGCCCCGATCCCGGGCGGAGGGGCAGGAACGCCTCCCCCCGCCGCCCGCCATAGGGACGATGCCCCGATCCCGGGCGGCGGGGGGGGGGACGCCTCCGCCGCCGCCCGCCATCGGGACGATGCCCCGATCCCGGGCGGAGGGGCAGGAACGCCTCCCCCCGCCGCCCGCCATAGGGACGATGCCCCGATCCCGGGCGGCGGGGGGGGGGGGGAACGCCTCCGCCGCCGCCCGCCATCGGGACGATGCCCCGATCCCGGGCGGTGGGGCAGGAACGCCTCCCCCCGCCGCCCGCCATCGGGACGATGCCCCGATCCCGGGCGGCGGGGGGGGGAACGCCTCCCCCCGCCGCCCGCCATAGGGACGATGCCCCGATCCCGGGCGGCGGGGGGGGACGCCTCTGCCGCCGCCCGCCATCGGGACGATGCCCCGATCCCGGGCGGCGGGGCGGGAAGCCTGGGCGCGCTGATCTCGGCGCGCCCAGGCTTCGGCATGCTGGCACCTGTCCGCAAGCAGCGGCAGTGCTGCCGCTGCTTGCGGAGAGGTCCGCGAAGCCTGGGCCGGTCAGCTTTTGAAGGCAGGCAGGGGGAGCGAAAGTCTTTGCTCCCCCCCCGCCTGCCTTCAAAAGCCCTCCGGGACAGCGGAGAAACGCACTGCGTTTCTCCGCTCTCCCGGGAAGGCAGGCAGGGGGGAGCAAAGACTTTTGCCCCCCGCTGGCCTTCAGAAGAGGTCCTGGACCTCTTCTGAAGGCTGGCGGGGGTGAAAGTCTTTGTCCCCCCTGCCTGCCTTCCCAGGGGCTTTTAAATCGCCCCGGACAGCGGAGAAGTCCTCCGCTGTCCCGGGCGATTTTAAAATGCCGCCCGTCAGCATTTTAAGATCGCCCCAGACAGCGGAGACGTCCTCCGCTGTCCCGGGATTTTTTAAAATGCTGGGGGTGGGAAGAAAAGCCCTTGTTCCCCCCCCCCCAGCCTTCAGAAGAGGTCGGGGGACAGACTGTCCCCGGACCTGGTCTGAAGGCGGTTTCCCTAGGAACGCATTAATTGATTTTCAATGCATTCCTATGGGAAACCGTGTATCGCAAGACGAAAAACTCGCAAGACGAAGAGACTTGCGGAACGAATTAATTTCGTCTTGCGAGGCACCACTGTAATTATAAAATACTATCTTTGTGTTTATTTGATTCCTATTAAAGAGAGTTACTTTATATATAGTCAATATAGGCACAGAGTTAATTTTTTAAACATTTTCTAATGGTGGTGTGCCTCGAGATTTTTTTCATGAAACAAGTGTGCCTTTGCCCAAAAAAGGTTGGGAAACACTGCTGTAGATCATATAAAAATACTGGGTAGGTTGACGTTATCCATACTAGGTGCTGAGCCGAGGCCACAAGCCACCACAACTATGACATAGCACACGCCCAGTATGGACGTGAGAGAGAATAGGGTGGGGGGTGTCCCACATTATTTTTGCCTTGAACAGGACACCACTGAAAGATAAAAGTTCACCCCTGGCATCATCTTGTCCAGTTCAAGCAGCAAAATGTCTTGGACAAGTCCTACCACAGGGGCTGTTCTTGGCTAGTGCCTTGCTCTGATGGAGTGGAAGCCTCTAGGCTGCAGACCTTTCCAGCTTTCAAAACAGTTCAAGGCAGTGGTAGTCAACATGGGGATATTGTGGACTCCAACTCCCATAATCCTTCACAACTGGACATAATCCATCACAATTGGCTGAAGCTGATAGGAGGAGGAGACCAAAACATCTAGAAGGCCCACATTGGCTATTCATGGGTCAAAGCACAAAAGGCTTTAGACAGGTCCCAAGTATTATTGGAGTAAGTTGCTGACTTGGAACTATCCTTGATGACTGCAGCATCTGAGCTGCTTAAGGAACAGATGTTAATATCCAACAGAAAATAAAATAAAATAAAAAGCTTTTTAATATAATAATCATTCTCTCTGTGTTATATTTAGGATTCCTGTCATAACACCTATATCTGTATCTTAAGATTGAAATAGCAAAAAATGGAGAGAGTAATTGCCTGAAATAAAAAATCTGAAGCTGAAAATATGTTTAGTATTCTAGAAAGAGGACTGTAGATCAGTGGAGAAAATAAGAAGAGAGCAGTATGGGATTTTCGTTTGCTGGGTGGGGTATCATATTTATCTGAAATAATAGTAATACGAAGGAATGAAATAAAGTTCTTCCACTAGTGCAAGGATTTCCACTTGCACAATAGAACCTCCTTTCTCTCGCCTCTACCCTGCCCACCCGCCAGAATCTTTTGCTCCAGGGTGGTGGGGAATCCCTCAGAATGGATGTATGGCCCACACAGAGGGAATTTCCATTGCACAGCCCCAAGTCCTTGTGCCAGTGGAAGTAGTTCACTGGATACTTTGATCAACATTTACACTAGCATTCAAAGAACTTCATGTGCTTTATCAAAATTATGCCTTCAGCACATCTTTGAGGGAGGTCACTTTTATTAGTTCCCTCTTGTAGGTGGTAACTGCAGGGATCTTGGAAGAGAGTAGACTTCCTAAGGTCACTTAAGGAGATCATAGTGGAGGTGAGGTAAAACCTCCTAACTCACAGCACGGCTTCTTAGCCATCCACTGCATCCACTCTGTAATTACATTCAAAAACTTTGCCTTGCTGGCAAACTCCCACTCCTCATTTCTGCAAAGGGAATCTCTCTTTTGATGTTATGTCAACATCGACTAAAACCTCATTAGCCTTCAGCAGTTCCTATTGTAATCTCGCAGTTTTCATGTGGAGAAAAGTGCCACATGAACAGCAGGGACTTCACACTATTTAATGCTGGACAGAGACTTCCTGCAGTTTCCTGCAGCTACAGGGGCTGGTTCAACAGATATCTCTGTGTGTATATGGGCTGTAATTCACCATAATGTGCTGTATAATGCAATGTATCATTTCAATGAAACAACCTGAACCTGCAAATAGCTATTCCCTTTCCATTTCCCCAAGCAACACTTACTTGAAACTTACATCAGTATTCTGTTACATTGTATATAACTACTGAAGCTATTATAAAATGCTATTATAAATTCCGCCCCCCAACATTTTGCTTTAAAGTTTATGCCGCCATGTAGGGACGTTTTCTCCCCAGAATTCCAGTTTCATGACAGCTAATCAAACACCATCACATTATTGTCAGGACATATAACTTGTGACTGATTGAAATTAACAGAATTTCACCCTCCATGAGTGTTTTTGCCTGGCTGGAATAGTATGGAATGATGACCAAATCTCTCTGTAAATCAGATATAAAGAAAGAAAAACCCTGTGCATTATTTTGTAAATTGTGGAAATTTATCCTCATGCAATCACTATGATCTCATAGTATTATATATTTAGAGTCTCATGTATTATATATTTAGAATCTTACATTTTCCTGTTATATAGCATTCTAAGTCCAGATTCATCTGTTAGCTATTATTAGCTAGTATCAATGCAATGTAGCGGTAATATAGAACTTTGGGAGCTGATGTTTATTTATTATTTCTATACTGCCCTTCATCCAAACATCACAGGGCATTTTACAATATAAATTCCTCATCAAGTGTGACCCTCCAAGGAGGGATGAGAACATAGATTTGTGAAGTGTAGTGTCTGCTTTATTAGGGGATGAAACACATCACTAAAATAAGAATAGAGCTAAATATGTTACATGTTATGCAAGCAACTGATTTGGTGACTTTCAAGATGTGTTGCTTTGATGCATTTGAGTTGTTTGCTTTCAGAACTATCATATGTGTTTTTGCGTGAATGTAATCCACACTCTTTCAATTTGTTAAGCTGGACACATTTATCTATTTATTTATTATTTAAGAGAAAAGAAATCCACCAAGCCCCCATATTGAATTAGTGCTTTTCTCTTTCAGTCTAGCAGGCCTTTTTCCAATGAATTATGATGATTTATGTGTGGTGCTTTCCTGATAAGAACTGCTGTTCACTGGAGACTGAACTGAGATCAAAAAACTCATTTAATTTAGAACTTGTAGGTTTCTGTTGAGTAAGATTGATGTAGACCAATGTCCACTAGATATGAACTGAGATCACCAAATCCATTTCTCTTCAGGCATGAACAGAATGCAAATCAGAACTGCAGAGATGGAAGAATGAAACCTGACTAATGGCAATAGTTGAGTAACTTTTAGAATGTTTGCTGCATATCTAAGGGGATATAATAATAGGCCTTATTTTATGTTGGTCCTCAGCTATGGAGCCCAATTATCTTGGCAGGGTCCTGTTGGTTTCTGAAGAAAGGACAAGGGGAAATTTGCCACCACAAACTCCAGTTTCTACATTTCTAAAACCCAATGAGGATTAATGGGAAAGATATTAAATATCTTTACTCAAACTGTTGCCATGTCATCATTGTGTGTGGGAACAGTGGGCTTACTAAGTTATGAAGTCCTTCTAAGGACAAGAAAGGCTCCATTAAACTGAGCCTCCTGATATTTTTGATGAAGTTACTCTTCCAATGCTGAATCCAGAACTGAGTATAGTTGCAAACCTGACAGGTGCATGGGAAAATTAGGGTCCCCTCACATTTTGTCCTTTGACTGCTTTCAAGACAAGCAATGCAAAATTTTGACTTGCTTGGCCACTAACTTCTGCATTGTGCATCCATTGGACTATAAAATGCATAGCGGGACTCTGCAAATGACTTCTCTTTAATCTGCCTCTGTGGAGCCAAAGGCAAGCAGTTCCAGCCACCCACTCTTCTGACAGCTGCATCACTGGGAGAAGCCAAGCACAGGAACTGATTGTGACTGCTACCTTCAGCCAGGGAGAATCCAAGACAAGTGGCTGCTATATCCATCCACTCTGGGATTTTGGCACGACTGTCTTGACATTCCTTCTATCTTAAAACAGAAACTGTGAGTGTCCCAAGGAAAAGGGAGATTGAATTGCTTCTGAAGCCGTTGTTGTCTTGCTTGAAAGGATAATGGTTTCCAAATGTCTGTGGATTTAATGACTACTATAAATGAATCAACATAATTCATATCTAAACATGACTTGGTACTGAGGGGTGGAGGTGTCTGATTATCAAGCTTTAGGATGGGCTAAATCACTAGTCGCTGCAGAATTGGAAGACAAGAGCACAACATAAATTTGCTTGGGTTGTCTTCCACCTTTATCTCACTGACTTATGTGACTTGAAGGTTTGAGAATCCTCTGTATGAGCTTGGAATAATTGTTGCTCTCTGGCACATCTTTGGGCAGATCCTGCAAGCACAGCTCTGCTTCCACTGTGTCTCATTTTCTTCTGGGCTAAATTGGATTAAAGAGGGCACTTAGCTGTGATCATCCATTAGAAACTGTTTTGATCTATTGGTTTCTCCAGCTGGCCAGAAGTGTTCTAGCAACAGCACGGGCAATCTGTTTTACATGCTATCACATAGGCCAAATCAGATGGCTTCAAGGCTGCTGCTGCAGCGGTTTCCTTGTCCCTATTCCTGGCTAAGAATGAAAGGAAGCATTGATTTCCATTTGACCTACTTTTTCACATGTAGCATGGTTTACATTCCACTGCGGTTGGGCTCCTGACAGAATTACATTACTCATCTTGCTGTCCACTGTGTGGAAATTACACATCATTTAAATAATTATGTAATTAATTACATGATTATTAGATTATTCCACACAATTCACTTCAATGCATTTCAGGGCAAAGGTAACACACTGCAAAGGAGGGTGGGAACCATCATCAATTATTATATAGTTTGTAGGCTGAAAGCAACAACAGCAAATCACTGACAGAAATTTCTGCTTCTGTTATGTGAATTTTCCAACAGCTCCATTCACAGCACCGTGTTTGGGCCACAGATTATTTTCGCTGAGTAGGACTTAGCCTGACTGGTGCTAAATCACATCAGTGCTTGGAATGAACTAGTTCAGTTTAACTAAGTTCACTGAACAGTTCAAAAACCTCTAACTACACCTGAATGTAGTGCCGAGTGAACTGAGTATGATTTAAATTAATTTGGGATAGAATTATGAATGATTTCTAGCACATCTTTAAGTTTATTCCCTTACATGTGTTTTTTAATCTTTAGACCAGTGGTTCTCAAACTTTTTCTCTGGGCCAAACTTTCAGAATAAAAGATTGCTACGAATTTTTTTTTTTTTTTTAAATATATATTTATTAAAGTTTTTCACATAAAACATATATTATATAAACACAAATCAACATTGTCCATTTAGCATCTTTCAATTGTTACATAAGACTCCCCCACACCTCCCACATACACTTGCATCATTATTAAATTAGTTTCAAACAAATTATTATTTTACTCATAATCTTGATTTAGTTAGCATATAATTCATCCTTAGATCTAATTTAGTGATAGACAGTTATTTTCGGCTCTGGCATCCGATTCAGCAAAAGATTGCTACGAATTTACCACACTGAATTTTTGCTCCAAATTTGCCACACTGAACATTTTTTATTGATAAGAAATTACATTGGAAAACAAAAAGAAACAACTCCTAACAGTGCTTGATCAATAACATAGAACACAACTAGCGCCTGGGGTAGCTCAGCTGGTAGAGCATGATTCTCTTAATTTCAGAGTTGTGGGTTTGAGCCCCATATTTCGCAAAAGACTCCTGCATTTCAGGGGATTGGTCCCTGCCAAATCTATGATTCTATGATTCTATATAGTGGTACCTCAGGTTACAGACGCTTCAGGTTACAGACGCTTCAGGTTACAGACTCCGCTAACCCAGAAATAGTGCTTCAGGTTAAGAACTTTGCTTCAGGATGAGAACAGAAATTGCGCGTCAGGGCCGTGGTGGCAGTGGGAGGCCCCATTAGCTAAAGTGGTACCTCAGGTTAAGAACAGTTTCAGGTTAAGAACGGACCTACAGAACAAATTAAGTTCTTAACCCGTGGTACCACTGTACTTTATAATATGAACATGGGACAAATAGAAAGTAGTATTTTCATACAGTGCTATATTACACTGAAATGTTTAAATGTTTCTTTGATAGTCCTTGAATCTTCTTGCCATGCTTGCTTTCTGCTCCTGCCACACCAGTGTGGCGCACCTTTTGAGAACCACTGCGTTAGACTATATGGGCCTTTAAACTTAAAACCCATAATTGTTGTGGAAGGAAGAATCAAGCAACTCACATTCTGGATGTTTCTTATTCATTTTCTTTTGTTTATTTTATACTTCAGCACATCATCTGAATGCTGATCTCCCCCCTCCCCCCTGATCAGTTTCATGAACTTTCTCTGTGAACTGACCATAAGACAAACTAGTTCATTTTGCAAAGATATGAATTAATTCATTTTGGACATGTTGAACAAAAACTAGAACTAATTCCTTTTTTAAAATGAACTTTCCAAGGTTTGATTCCCAGTGCACTGTTTGGAAGTCCGGGTGTGTAATGGGAGTTGTAGTACCCTTGATCTACAGAGTATCAGTCGGAGGGGCTTACAGAGCTGTCTCATTTTCTGCGGGACGAAACTGGATTAAACAGGGCACTTAGCTGGGATCATCAATTCGAATCTGTTTTGATGGCTAGCCTTCCAACCTGCCACAAGTTCTATAGCAGCAGCATAGGCAATCCACAGGAACTGCTACATAGGCCACAGCAGGTGGGTTCAAAAATGCTGTTGCAGAGGTTTTCTTTTGGTTTTGTAATACGGTACTCTTGGTTTGATTTATTGCTCAGATAAATCCTGGAGCCCGGCGCGCTTCCTCTGCACAGCTCTGCTGCCAGGCCTCGGCATTCTCCAAGCTCCGCATTCCAATGCTCTGAGCAAAACAGAGTTCAGCAGCGGTAAGAGAAAGCTGAAAACTCCAGTGCTTTCTTCAGTGTGCTTAAATAAAGTCCAGACAGGATCTTAGCAGCTAAAAGCAGTTTATTTACAGCAGAAAACTATCCATTATCTATCACAGCGGACATCGTGAAAAACGCGTCCGCTCTCTTCAAAAGCAAAAGTAGAGAGAAAGAACAAAGGGTTGACTCTTGGATATGACGCAGAATCTCCCCCCTCCCCACAGTAGGCAGGATGTACACTCTGAGCTGTTTAACCCTGTAAGCTCAGGTTCTCCTCACAGGTACATATATTACAGGCTAGGGACACGGGTGGCGCTGTGGTCTAAACCACTGAGCCTCTTGGGCTTGCTGATCAGAAGGTTGGTGGTTCGAATCCCCATGACAGGGTGAGCTCCCGTTGCTCTGTCCCAGCTCCTGCCTATCTAGCAGTTCAAAAGCATGGCAGTGCAAGTAGATAAATAGGTACCACTGTGGCGAGAAGATAAACAGCATTTCCGTGCACTCTGGTTTCCGTCACAGTGTTCCATTGCACCAGAAGAGGTTTAGATATTACAGGCTATGTTTTAGATGTGTAATTTACTTATTGTAGAAGTGTAGGTGACACCTGCAGATAAAAGCAATTAAAAATTGTTACTAAGTAGTACATTAAGCTGCCTTATGTGGTCACACATTCTTCAAATTATCTGTAATGGTGTTGGCTCAGATTTTTGTGCACATTATACTTAGCATACAATTGGTTTTGATTGCCTTTGATTAAATATATTCTCCATAACATTTATAATTGATTTTCACCCGGCAATTCTAGATGAACAGATAATGAGAGTATCTGACCCCGGCACCTGCAAATCTCTTTCCTCCCCATTGCCAATTCACTTAAAGCTATAGATAAGCCAGATTCCTGAAGGTGGATATACTATTATTTATGTTATTCATAATTAAAGGATTCTGTAATATGGGGTCTACGTAAAGGCTGCTCTGTTAATAAGCATCCATCCATCTTTGGGTCAAATCCCAGAAAAGAAGGCAGTCCCAGTTATAACGAATATATCCTATTCATCCATATGATTTCCACCGAATTAATAATATAAAACCCACAATTTACTTATTTTAAGACTGATTTCTGGTTCCTTGGTATATTTTAAGCACGGCTCACTTTTGCAACACATGGCAAGTTATGTGCAGTGCATGATATAATTGCTTGAAGAGCAGAGAAGCAGGGATAGGTTTAATAAGGCATATGAATATTTTAGGCAGATTGCACCAGTGATCTACATGGAATCAGGTATTGTTCTTCAGTGGCTGGGAAATTAGGATAATTCAGTCCACATCCTTTGCCAGTGTCCAAGAAAAGGGAGTTTGGCACGGCTCATAATGTTTGCAAACTCTTGCAATTCCATATTTCTGAAATTGGCCACCATTACTGCTTTTCCGTACTTGTACGTCACCACTGTCTGCATGACCTCAGACCACAAGGTCACCATGAGCCCACAAGAAAGAAAGAATATAGCTGGAGTAAATTGATACCTATCTGAAGGCATAGGTAGGCCTTAAACTGAATCAGACCATTGCTCCATCAGGCTCAGTGTTGTCTACACAGACTGCCAACCTAGCAGTTCGAAAGCATATCAGT
This sequence comes from Podarcis muralis, assembly GCF_964188315.1. Classification (NCBI taxonomy): domain Eukaryota; kingdom Metazoa; phylum Chordata; class Lepidosauria; order Squamata; family Lacertidae; genus Podarcis; species Podarcis muralis. The sequence continues at coordinate 52,209,928 of NC_135662.1, read as the reverse complement.
GCAAGAAGATAAATAGGTACCATTGTGGCAGGAAGGTAAATGGTGTTTCCATGTGTTCTGGCACTCGTCACAGTTCTCTGTGCGCCAGTAGCAGTTTAGTCATGCTGGCCACATGGCCCAGAAAGCTGTCTGTGGACAAATGCCAGTTGCCTTGGCCTGCAAAGCAAGATGAGCACCACACCCCATAGTTGCCTTTGACTGGACTTAACCATCCAGGGGTTAACACAGGGGTTACACAGACTGTTAGCAGTTCTCCAGGGTTTCCTATAGGCAACCTTTCCCAGACATACCTGGAGATGCTGCGGATTAAACACAGGACGTTCTGCTAGGCAGATGCTGTTACTGAGCTATTGCCCTTTAAGCATGCAGTGACTGTTAAGTGGCCTTTTAGCAGACATGTCAATTCCACCACCGTGCCATATTGTGCTATCTGAAAAAATGCAGTTGTATTTAGGTTAGGGGATTGCAATTGTATGTAGGTTAGGGTTTGCAATACTGAATAGGGGCACATTAACAGAGTGGTACACATCACACATTCAAAGCATCCCCCCATAGAATGCTGGGAACCCCTTGCAGAGCTACAATTTCCAGCACCCTTAACAAACCACTATTTGGTGCCACTATTGCCTTAAAAAATTGCTCAGAGAGATGGGGCGGGAAGCTACATATGAACACTTTATGAGTTAGTCATATTCAGTTATGTTAGATGTTCAAAGGCATTACTTACATTTACCAAAAAGATATTTCACCTCTCAAAAGTAATATTTGATAAATTCTTAACTCACAGGACAGTGGTTAATACTGTGGCAAGACTGCTCCATCCTGATTTATAGTTGAGGAGATAAAGTAAGGCATCAAGATCTCTCATGCAGTATAAATGTTTTATGTTTCACTGTTCCTATTTTCCCAGATTGCTTTTCACAAAATAGGGATGAAATGTTCTTCGAAAGGATCCTACGTAGTACTTTTGTTGAGTCATTTTTTTCTTTTACAATTGGACATTTTATTAGGCATGGATTTTGTTCACAAAGACGGGCATGTATATTATGAAGTGACAGTTCTTCGAGAAAATATTACCTTTGTGTGGAAATGTACTAACTTTGGGAGCAATATATCCGCAGTACAGAACTACATTAATGAGATGTTAGCTTTTTTTCCTTAGCATATGCCTCGTTGAGATGTCCGTCTGGCTATAAAATATTTCCTCACCCGTAGATAGAAAATCCCATTCTCCCAATCAATATTTTCTCTCTGTTCTCTTTATTCTTATTCTATTTTAAGAGCACCCTACTTGATTTTTATAGTCCACTCGCATTTATGGCAAGGGGAACTGACAAACTGACTTGCAAAATTCTCTGTTAGCCTCCCAAATGCTCAAACCTCTTATTATTTAAAATCATTTACAAACATCTTAATATTAATTCTATATTAATAAACAAAAACAGGATCCCATCTTTTGGATCAAAGAAAGCCTTGGCAAAAAAAACGATACATCTTTAGAAGATAACTGTAGCAAGGGATGGGTGATGGAATGGAAGTGGGAAGGGGCAATAATGGGAAATATTTATATAATATTATGCAGAATAGTGGTGTACGGCATGTTAGGGGAAGGGGTAATACCTCTGGTGGGGGACACATAATACTCCTTCTGGGATAGTTTGTCCACCTTTGATTCCCACCATAGGTGCCAACTCCCTGGGTCCCTGGGGAACCAAGCACCCACAAAATTCCCCATGAATGGGCTGGGCACCCACAAATTTCAGTGCCAGGGCCATGCACACTGCATGGCACCCGTGGCCCCAGGCACCCACAGTCATGGGGCCAAGTTGGCACTCCTGGTTCCCACCCTGCACTCAGCTCTCACCTCTGGCTCCCAGAAGCTGTCAGCATGTGACAGCAGTCACATCCCAGGAAAGGCTTCAACTGGCCAGCAAAAACCAGGTGAGGGTAGCCAATGGTTCTCAAACCCTCAGTGAGTTAGGGACTTCCCCTGCATGCAAAGACAGGATCCGGTGGATTGAGCAAATGAGACTGATAGTGGGTCCAATAGCTAAGAAGGCAGTTTCTGCACAAGCTGTAGATGGGACTCGTCAAGCTGGGAAGATAACCCATCTAAGAGTAGAAAACCCTGATCTTAAACCTCCACTGCCTTGTGGGACATCTGGGGGTGGGGAAAGGATAAGGAATAAAGCCTACACAAATCCAGAGTGGCATTCCTAAGACAGTTGGATGGCGCCTTGTATGCCTCCTTCCGGCAACTCCTGCAGCCCAGCTGGTGCCACATGTATTGCTCTGCTTTTCTTTGGACCACATCAGTGAGGCCAAGAGCAGGGACCTGTCATCCAGGCTTGCGTCCCAGGGAGGTCACTTTGGTTTGACTTCACCACTAGCAGTTTGACTTCACCCCCAGAAGTGCACTCCATTGCCTCTTGAGACAGATGAATGCCAACCACATGCAGAATAATCTTTTGCATAACTTAACTTTGAATTCAGTACTAGATTATAGCTCTGTAGATATAGAGATGCTGGAGGATTTTGATCCTTGCAAACACCAATGCGAACTGACTTGGTCTGCACCACTTGCCCTGTTGTCCATGCTGGGAATCCTGTGGCCCTCCAGATGTTTTTGGACCCCATCTTTTCCAGCATGGCTAATAGAAACAAGTGATGGGGGATGTAGTTAGCAACATCTGGAGGGTTGCAAGCTGCCTGCCACTGCGCTAGGGAGAGGAGAGGATGGTAAACATTCATTCCATGAACTTTCTTAAGTTAACTTATCTGAAGATCCACACGCAATTTGGGGTGATTCCTCTCCAGCAGTTCCCATTCCCCACCTTACATTATTCAGGAGGTTCCCCAAAGTGGCTTTTGGAAAGACACAGGTCATAGCAGAAGCAAGAGGGAATGAGAAACATTTCTTCCATGAACTTCCTTAAGTTTGCTTAGTATCTTGATTTTTCAGTTTTATGCCACAAATGGCCAATGCAGGCATGTGTGGACAGGTGGGCTATTTAAAAATAAATTAAAATGTGGGCTTATTTCTATGGACTTGTTTCAAGGCTGCTAAATAATTTTAAAAATATATCCTCCAATTTTGTCCCAGGCAGCATTCTATTTTAACTGAAAGGCTAGGCTTAGATTGCCAAATGCTAGCCTGACTTCATTGCCATAGTTCTTCATGCCAAATGGATGAGATGTCTTTCCTTTGATTAACTCACTCTACAGCAGATGAAGTAGAAATGTCATTGATCATTTTATAATTACTTCTTAGATTTCTTAGCCAGTTTATAAAATGATCCCAGACTTTTGGGGCTTTACTTAATGAATTGGGCAAAGTGTGCATTTACCCAGGAGCCAAATGATTAAAATGTGGTATTTGAAGCTCTTATTCTCATTTCTGCAAGCATTTTTTCTTGTGAAAGGCCATAATAGAAGAGACCCTGTAGTTCTTAGTGACTGTTTGCATGCACTTTTTTATTTGTATACATAGTTATAAGGTAAAGGTAAAGGTACCCCTGCCCGTACGGGCCAGTCTTGACAGACTCTGGGGTTGTGCGCCCATCTCACTCAAGAGGCCGGGGGCCAGCGCTGTCCGAAGACACTTTCGGGTCACGTGGCCAGCATGACATCGCTGCTCTGGCGAGCCAGAGCCGCACACGGAAACGCCGTTTACCTTCCCGCCAGTAAGCGGTCCCTATTTATCTACTTGCACCCGGGGGTGCTTTCGAACTGCTAGGTTGGCAGGCGCTGGGACCGAGCAACGGGAGCGCACCCCGCCGCGGGGATTCGAACCGCCGACCTTTCGATCGGCAAGCCCTAGGCACTGAGGCTTTTACCCACAGTGCCACCCGCGTCCCATATACATAGTTATAGGGGGGTGTTAATCACTTCTTTCTGTATAACAATGTGCTGGGATTTTGGACTCACTCAACCATTATTCAAAACATTATTAATTAAAATTAGAACAATTTCATGTTGCTTTAAGCACTTGAGCTCTTCTACATCATACTGGAATCTCCCAAAGTCAAGTTTTTTTCTTTGATTGCCTTTAGATAGGATGTTCAGTTAGGTCTGGTTTATATGTTACCTTCACCAGAATGATTTCTGTGATTGCTACATCATTCTAAGTCGTGTATATCTCTGCCTACAGTGGATTGCATGGTCATATACCGCACCGGAAAGCTGTGTTTGTAAACACATAACCATGCAGTTCATCTTTACCATTTGAGAACAGGGGGCACATATTGCCTAGATCAGCATGAATGGTTTCCTTGCGATTGATCATTTGACCTTATTTGTATCTGCCTGAGTTCCCTTCCTTTGATCACTTTGCCATATCCTTGCTTGTTCCTTGGTAAGGAACTCCTTGGATAATACACTGACCATCTTGGCTGTGAGTCCTGGAGGACTAGCTCCCTGCTTTGAAGGCTTTTTCCTATCTAGCCTGGGAGGGTGGGGCCCTGACTGACTCCAGCTACAAAAAGCCAAGGCTGCTGAAGATGCCAAAAACCCTGTTGGCTGTCTCTTAGTGTAGACCCAGATCATCAAGCCTGAGCTTACACAGCTGCCACTCGCCATGAAGAACCATTGGCAGCAACAGCATCAGATATGTTCTATCCTTATGATAATATGTTATTCTCTTGTTGATAATGCTGTTCTAAATGTGCATTTCATATCTGACTTCTTTTAGTCATGTTTTCTTTTGAAATGTTGATTTATTTTGTCAGCATTTGCTGTGTTAAATGAGCATTCTTTCCTTGACCTTCGTAATGTTTTATTTTGAAATCTTTAAGATGATATTTTAGTTTCCTGTTAATTATGTTGCTTTGAGTGTATTGTTTATATCTGACTTTCTTCTGCAATGTTTTATTCTGGACTATTTTATCTGATGTTTTAATGTAAAGGTAAAGGTAAAGGTACCCCTGCCCGTACGGGCCAGTCTTGACAGACTCTGGGGTTGTGCGCCCATCTCACTCAAGAGGCCGGGAGCCAGCGCTGTCCGCAGACACTTCTGGGTCACGTGGCCAGTGTGACAAAGCTGCATCTGGCGGGCCAGCGCAGCACACGGAACGCCGTTTACCTTCCCGCCAGAGCGGTCCCTATTTATCTACTTGCACCCGGTGGTGCTTTCGAACTGCTAGGTTGGCAGGCGCTGGGACCGAGCAGCGGGAGCGCACCCCGCCGCGGGGATTCGAACCGCCGACCTTTCGATCGGCAAGCCCTAGGCGCTGAGGCTTTTACCCATAGCGCCACCCGCGTCCCCGCGATGTTTTAATGTAGGCGCCTACAAATAGACCTTGAGCTTGTCTGGAGGTTCTAGCAGCGGAGCACAGCTACTGTGTATCCTTGACTGAATAGCCATCCTTTTATCTGGGATGGTTGTCCTCTTCCACCGAGTGCACAGCTTTGGGAGGGATGTACATGGAGCAGAGAGGAAGGCAGGGGAAACTTGGCTAACCAGGCAGATCAGCCAAATCAACCCTGGCAATCAATAGGGGGACAGGTGTCACAGCCAGATCACCCTCACATCCTAATGTAGGCTGTAAACCACTTTGAGTCCCCCCCTTAAAAATATAAAGCAGAATAGAAATGAAATGAATAATAATACAGTGGCACCTCTGGTTAATAACTTAATTCATTCCAGAGGTCTGTGCTTAACCTGAAACTTTTCTTAACCTGAGGTACCACTTTAGCTAATGGGGTCTCCCGCTGCTGCCACGCCACCACCGCGCGATTTCTGTTCTTATCCTGAAGCAAAGTTCTTAACCCGAGGTACTATTTCTGGAATAGCAGAGTCTATAACCTGAAGCGTCTGTAACCCGAGGTACCACTGTATAATAAATACACCTCTGATTAGGCTTATCTTTGGCATTCATCCTATACAATACTACCTGGGGCATATCTCTAGGTTCTCCTTGTAACCATTGGTCCTGATCCTGCCAGAGCTTTAAACATCTACAAATCTACAGCTGAGTGGACTGCCTGTAGCAGCAGTGGACATTCTAGTCATTTTTGGACTCCAGCTCCCATCAGTCCTAGCAAGTATGGCCAGACATCAGGGATGATGGGGGCTTATTTGAGAAAATGCAGAGGGCATTCATGTATCTTAACTAAATGTCATATCATTATGATGCATTCTATATGTTCATACAAGTCTTTTATTATTTCAGAGTGCCAGGGTCTTATTTAAAATAAGACATTTTTAAAAGAGCCTTTATACAACACTTATGGAAAAACAGACCTTTGTCAGTGATAGCTTCTAACTAATGATATAAAAACATACTTTTATAAATTCATTTGTAGCACTGTTAAAGAGGTGCCATTAATATCTGCTAAATTGTGGCTTTGAAAGAATGCAGATGTATTGATATTGATATGAAAAGGAAGCATTGGATGCTTATGAGAAAGATTTAAAATATTCATTGTTCATTCTAGCACAGAGGCCTTCAAATGTAATCAAAGTTTGCTTTCCAACCAGGTTTTTCCTGTCTCAAACAATATAAACATCATTCTAAAGTGTATCAGACAATTCCTTAGTTATTGAGATCATTTTACTTGTATTTTCCCTAGCAAAAGATGTAGCTGGCAAACTGTCAAATGTAACATGAAGCCCATGGAGACACTGCAGAGAGGGTGATCCTAAGACAAGGACAAGTGGGAGATCAGGTTGTTGCCAAGGTCTGACCTGGGGGGGAGGTCCTAGCATGTTGAGATATGGCAATTCAGGACCCTGGGAGGGTTCCTAGCAGTCTTGGGAGTAGATATTTTGATCCATTCAAAGGGCTGAGTCAGGAGAGCGGTCCACCTCCATGTCACCCAATCTCTCAAGGGCAACATCACCCTCAGATGAGATGGCTCAGGTGTTGCCTACTGTCAGCGAGGAGTTCTCCCTTTAGCACACAGAGAGAAATTTGACAGGGAGCTGGCCCCATCATCTCCATATTCAAGGACATGCAGATGTCTAAACTGGTGCAAACATTTTACCTAGTCAGCATTTTACCTAATCCTAGTCAGGTATCATGGTGCTCTGCAGTGCCTTATGAACTTGTGACCTGTAGACTCATGTTGGGACATTGTACTGATTTCCTCAATGAAGCCTTTAAATCTTCCAATGGCAGGAGCAGTTTGAAAGGGAGAGCCGGGGCAAAATTAGGCATGACATTTAATCTGGGAAATATGGTATGTTTGCTCCCTACAAAGCAGGATCACAAGCCAAGATCAAACCACTATTTCCTGGTCTGTGGTGGGTGCTCAAAGCAGCCTGCTAGTTGGTTTTACTAGTTAGAATAAGTAAGCTTCATAGTTGAAAAGCCAAGGAGGTTTTCTATTAATCAGGCACACAGAGGGGAACAGAAGGGAAAGGAAAGAGTAGGGTAATAATGGGCACTTTACCAGCCATGGTTTGTTGGACCAGGAATGTGAAAACAGAAATGAAACAGTAGACTGTCTGATGTTTTTCCTCTGCACATTCCAACCTTTGAGCAGCCGGGGAGTTATGTGAGGCTGCTGTTTGTGGATTTTAGCTCTGCTTTTAACACTATCCTCCCCCATAGACTGGTGTCCAAGCTAGAGGCGATTGGACTCTCCAACTCCACCTGTCTCTGGGTTTTGGATTTTTTGTCAGAACGTTCTCAGAGGGTTAGAGTAGGGTCACATATGTCCACAGCCCTTAGCCTTAACACCGGCTCACCACAGGGTTGTGTGTTGAGTCCCCTGCTCTATGCTCTCTATACGTATGACTGTACAGCCATCTATTCCAGCAACAAAATCATCAAGTTTGCTGATGACACTACGGTGGTAGGGCTCATTTCAGGAGGGGATGAGTCCGCCTATCGGGACGAGGTGGAGCGGCTCTGTGTTTGGTGTGGAGAGAACAATCTGGCTCTTAATACGGCTAAGACCAAGGAATTGGTGGTGGATTACAGGAAAAAAAAGGCGGACATTCAGCCCTTGTATATCAACGGGGAACGGGTGGAGAGGGTGGCGGAATTCAGGTTTTTGGGAGTAACTATCGATCAGGGCATGACTTGGAGCGCAAATACCACTGCTCTGGTGAAGAAGGCCCAGCAGAGAATTTATTTCCTCAGACTTTTAAAGAAGAACAATCTGAGTGAGAGACTGCTGGTGTCCTTCTACCGAGGCTCCATAGAGAGCATTCTTACATACTGTATTTGTGCTTGGTTCTCCAGTTGTACAGCTAGGGAGAGGAAGGTGCTCCAGAAGGTCATAACCACAGCCCAAAGGATTATTGGTCATCCTCTCCCATCTTTGGAAGAACTGTACGGTTCCCGTTGTCTTAGGAAAGCAAATAACATCCTGCAGGATTCATCTCACCCGGGACACAGTCTGTTTGCACTACTGCCTTCTGGCAGGAGATATAGAAACATCAAGTCAAGGACAAATAGACTGAAAAACAGTTTCTATCCAAGAGCTGTGGCCTTTTTGAATGCTGTAACTCGATAGTGTGACCTGGGAGTTTGATGGGTGTTGGTGTGGGTGTGGCTGGAATGTGGTTTGTTTGGTTGTTGTTGTTGTTTTGCTTTTGTTGTTTTTAAGGGATGGCATCCAATTTCGTTGCACTTGTGCAATGTTGCACTTGTGTAATGACAATAAAGAATCTATTCTATTCTATTCTATTCTATTCTATTCTTTCATGTGACATATGAGGAGGACATGAATTTTCCCAGGGCAATATACCATATGCGCCTCCTGGCTTCAAAAAGATGTCGTAGATGTGTGGTGAAAGAAAGCATAAGTCATTAACGCTTCTTCCCTACAAGCCATCTTACATCCAAGGGTTAGAAAATCAGCATGCTCTTTACAGGCCTAAATGTGATGCAGTTTTTGGAAAGCTAAATATTATGTATAGTGGTTACAAAATCACCACACACCCATTCTAGTGATGGGAAAAGGGACATATACTGTAATACATGCACAAAATGACTTTTAACCCGAAAAGTTATTTCAGTTAGTGAGCCTTTAGCTCTTTCTTTCTCATTTCTCTTTGGCGTTTTTGGGTCATGATTTTCTCCAGCTCCATAACACAAACTATTTTGTTGGTGACCATTCTTTGCGCCTCATAAAAGTTGTGGAGGAGAAAAGTCTAACCAGCCTAATTAGCTTCTAGTATGATGCAATAAAGCTGAGATCTCAGTTAGTCAGGAGGGTCAAGCACTGCCCTCTCTAGTGCAAAGAGTAAAACAAAAGTAAAAAACCCACAAGACTTTAATCTCTTTATTAATAGATTCTCTGAGGTTGGAGAAACAGATTAAAAATTACGCCATCAAAGAGACTGCACCTGCCAAATTTCCTTTTGCAAATGTAAAAGCCTCAGAGTATTTTCAACATGGTGAAGAATCAAAATGAGAGGAAGGGAAAGCAAAAGCCTTAGAAAGCTGCGTGACCTGGCATCGCTACAAATTAAAATAATCAGTACTTCCCCATTTCAAAAGAATTCTTTGTATATTAGAACTGTCGCCTGTCTTTTAAACATTGCTGTACAAATTGTTTGTTCCCTTCACATCTGGTGCCTCAAGTGCACATTCATTAGTGATACGCTTCCCATTAGAATAAAAGGCCAAAATGTCAAAGTATTTGTTAACGAACATAAAAAAACCAAAATAAAAAGACTGGCATGATTAGTATGTTCTTCCTCTTCAGCATTCCTTCCTCTTCCCCCCATAGAGAGTTTCCAGTGAAATGAGGAGGCATTGGAGGCTCAGAAAGACACAGATGCTTTTTCTTCTTCTTGCCATGTTCTGTTTTCCCTTTTCCAGGGCAGACCCACCACTAGGCACTGTGTGGCAGCCATTTCTAGCAGCTGGCTGTTACTTCTTAATTTATCCTTATTGTATTTTTGCTCCCAGGAAGAGATGCTTGTGAGATTTCCTGCCTCAAGTGCCAAATACCTTGACTAGGCTTGGATGCTATGCATATTCATTTGGGGGATCAGGGGCACCTGCTGTCATCCCTCAGACAGCAAAATGTTTTGGACCAACCCTGAAAAGTCATTTTATCTTATTAATGATTTCCCATCAATTTCAAGTTAACAGGAAATGATCTAACATTTCACAATGAACTCATTAAAGCTATTACTCTATAGTAGGTGGACTCTACTTATCAAAATTCAGCTACAACTAACTTTTGTTTTTAGTCTGAATTAGTGGCTCGCAAATGTTGAACCACAAAGTGGCACCTTAAGCTGTGTGCAATGGCCATTGGGTGGGTGGGTGGGGGGGTGGGAATCCAGTAGAAGAGATGAGAGGGTTACATGTACACTTGACTCACCAATAAAGTTTGACAAGGAGGTCTTCTCAGTATCAATCTGATATGAGCGTCAGCCATTTGCCTTGCTGCACTGAGATATTCATCTAATGAAAAACAGGACAAACTGCTATCACAGCTAGTTTAAGCTTATTTATTGCCCGGGACCCATCAAATGTGTATTCAAAGTGCCTCTGGTTCTGATTCTTCTGTAGTCACTAGTGATATATATTTACATCTCTCCATCTCTGTTTTGTTTTGGTGGTGTGTGTGTTTGTTTGTTTTAAAATCACAATACAGTAAAATAAAACCCATAGTAAACTCAAACATTGCAAAAGAAGATGGGATCAAAACATCCAGTGCTGCAATGTCTCATGAAATCTCCACTATGGTACAATCCCACCTCAGTGGAGGACTCAGTTATGTTCACCTATGATTTACGACATAAGTCCACAAAGGCAGTTGGGTGTCCTGTTAATGAATACAAATAGCAACATACCCACAAAAGTATCAGACTTTACCAAAGCCCAGCACAGTCTATTCTGCTGGCTCCTCAATGCCAGATTCTACACTTTAGTCCAGGGTAAATAGTGTTTCACATCTCTAATGATGAGCTATTTCTAGCTTTGCAACCAGCAGAAGAATTATTGTGGAGCAAGTGGCTGCAGATCTGGGGGGGGGGGGGGGAATGACATTTTAAAAAAATTACCTCTAGATCCATGGTTCCCAATGTGGGGCACACGCTTCACGGGGGGAATTTGATTTTTAAGGAGGGCAATTTGAGAATGAGTTATTAACAGTTAATGGCGTTTTAGGCTTCCTCCACGTGAATAGTTCATTTTTTGAATAGTAAGAATTATATGTCATGGGGAGGGCATCAGGATTTTAGAGATGCTTAGGTGGGGTATGGCCCAAAAAAAGGTTAGGAACCACTGCTTTAGATGGACTCTAAATCCAACACCAAATCTACCAATTAACCAACTAGCTGTTGCTGTAGACACTGAAGCCCAGCATCTCTGAAAGCAGGGCTTGATGGAGTTGCAACATTTGAGCTGTCATATAGCAAATAAATGGGACGCGGGTGGCGCTGTGGGTAAAAGCCTCAGCGCCTAGGGCTTGCTGATCGAAAGGTCGGCGGTTCGAATCCCCGCGGCGGGGTGCGCTCCCGCTGCTCGGTCCCAGCGCCTGCCAACCTAGCAGTTCGAAAGCACCCCCAGGTGCAAGTAGATAAATAGGGACCGCTTTATAGTGGGAAGGTAAACGGCGTTTCCGTGTGCGGCTCTGGCTCGCCAGAGCAGCGATGTCACGCTGGCCACGTGACCCGGAAGTGTCTCCGGACAGCGCTGGCCCCCGGCCTCTTGAGTGAGATGGGCGCACAACCCCAGAGTCTGGCAAGACTGGCCCATACGGGCAGGGGTACCTTTACCTTTTTTATAGCAAATACATTGCTAGGACTCCTGGAAAGGTCCCTGTGGGGTCAGAGCTTGATCCCAGAAGCAGAGAAGGGCACAGGTAGCTTGGTGGGAAGGAGAGAGCCATGCTCCACTTGGGTAGCCATGCGAGTCCTGTAGCTCATCCTGACCTTGCTGGTCTTCTCTCTGTGGAGGTGGCCAAGCACAGGCAGGCAGCTTCAGCGTCATCTGCTTACTACAAAGCCATTAAACATTTGAAGGCTCTTTCTTCAGCTAATTTTATTTGTGCTATTCCACAGAGATCCTTCCAAGATGGAATGCATGCTGGAGAAGTGGCAAAAATGGAAATAAAACATGTGGATCCTAGGGAAATTTGGTGGACGTCATTTTGGGGTTGTGAACCACAGAGCTGTTTACATTTAGAGAAAGTTGATGTAAGATGCTCTGAGCCTTTGGAATGAAGTGAGATATAAATAAAACAACATACGCAAAAAACACAGTACTAGGTACCCATGATCCTTACATTTGTATCGACAAATGTAAAGAGGTGACTTCTAGCTAGATGGAAAGCTAGGCAGAACACGTCACCTAGTAAGCCTAGGAAACTCTTTTAGCACCATGAAGATTGAGAATAGTCTCTATTTCCTCATTCACCGTTCCTGTTGAATAGACTCTTCAAGACAGGGTTATCGATTGTGTGAGTATTTCATCAGCCAAAGACTAGGGATGAAATATTGGTGCATCTTTTACACTCTCAGATTATAAATTTGAAGTGAATTTATACGTATAGTTGTTATAATCTACTTTACTCCTTTTCAAGGTGGGTTATTTATTATAATATAAAAGCACTTACACTGTAATTATTTTAATCTCTCCTTGTGACTGATGATGCAGTTTCTACAGCAATACTATATTGCATAAAATATCTCATGAATATTTCATAATTGCATGTTTTGGTACCAGAAAAATAAATGAATAGGTTTTTTTTAAAAACCCAAAGCTGTTCACAATATTTTTTCAATGAAATGTTATTTGTTAGCAAAATTGTAACACAGGCACACAAATGTGCTGGCATGTATCAGAAGAAAAGGTTGAAAGTAAACTCTGTTGCATCTCACTGAACTAAAGTTACCCAAAGATCAAATGAATGACATAGGATTATGTAGCTGAGAAAAAGAAGAGCAAAAGTGTCATATTTTCACTTAAATTGTACGTGCAGTATGTTCAGAAAGGTTGTGTTGATTTTTTTCTGAGAAAACAGCCAGGCAAAGCCTTGAAAATAATTGGCACTTCTTACCAAAATAAAAATTCTAAGAAATGATTTAAAAGCAATGGGTGTTAAATAAATAGCGCACAAACTGGAGGCAGAATAAATGCTAGTGAATGTAATCCTTTGGTTACAGAGAGGTCATCCAAGGGACCAGATGAGGACCAGATTACCTGTGAAACAACTTGCAACCAGGTTACCTAAAGGATAATCCCACTTCATACACCCATGCCTGGAAAGTGTATTCCTTAGATGGTTCACGGCTTTGCAGGAATAGTTCTTATTGTTTTTAGAATTTGTATTTTGTGTATTTTTTATATTGTTGTGCACCTGGGTGGTAGCCTCAGTCTGTGAAGCAGTTTACACATTTGTAAAACAAAATAGAGAAATAAATATGATTTTTGTGGCTCTCGCTCTCCAGCTTCAGAGTAGGAGTTTCCCTTCAAAGCATCTTTGTTGCAGCCACACAAAATATCTGAAGCTGGCCCTTCATTTTTGATGCTCCAGTAACAGAGAGGGCCAAAAGGCAGCATTTCACCAGTTAGATTTCTCTAATTGTTTTAAATATTTTTTAAAAGTCAAAAAAATTGGGTGAAGTCCAGTGTTAGCTCAACAGGCTTTTGGGTTTGGCACTTTTCCACTGCCACAATGCCTATGCCTGACACAGTAGTATTGCTCTGCCCAGCATCATTATATCCTTTCAGACTGGTTTCTTCTGGGATTTATAGGTTCTGAATAGATCCCATAGTACTGTTAAGAAATAAGCATGCAGGCTCACAGCATGAATTTATGTGGGTGTCACTGTCTCATTCACAGCACAGTGGTAAGCTGTAGATAAGCCTTCCTATTGTATTTTCCCGTCTCACACAGCCACCACTAGTAAGTCTAATATTGTGTGTGTGATCAATACAAAGCCTTCAGGCTACATGCAAAATCTCTAGCTTCTGTTTTTTATTTCTTAAATGTGAGACTGACAGATTAGAAATCATGGTAAAAGATTAAGTGGCCTGGAGTAAATTAATGGGATTTTTACTTTTTTGGGGGATGGAGTAGGGCTAAGCCCAAAGAGTGTTGGTGTTGGTGTTGTGAAAGCACCTGCCCAAAATATATTATTGTACCTCTTTTGTTTTGTTTGTTTTTTGTTGTTTGTTTTAGGGCAGACTGTGAACAGGGTTAAAATTCAGAATGAACGCACCACTTTCCGCCATTGGAGTTGCCTTCAATGACCATTTCCCAAATCTAATCAGAAACATGGCGTCATCATCTTCTGCAAATGTTGTGCAGTCCATTGGTGGGTGAAGGTTCGTCAGATTTCACGCAAAGCAATGACCTAACCCAGCTAAATCCTTACCTAAACTAGGGAAGGTTGTGAAGAGGGGGGCATAGGATGGATCTTTTGGGGCAGGGTGCTGGAGCATCTGAATGCCACCATAGAAAAACTAGAAAGAAAAATGCCCCAAACTTTACTTGATCCATTTTCTCAGGGCTGGCTCAGTGAAGCAGATGGGGGACATCTGGGAGGGGTGGCAGATCTAGGCCCATGAGGAGTGTGTCACCCACTGTCTGCTGCACTTGTTGCCCACAGCCCCTTTCTCCTCCTTCACCATCAACTCCTCCTCCACCACCACTACCACCACCAATTCTGCTGCCCCACCCCCCACTAGTTCCTCCTCCTCTGCAGACTCAGTGCTGTGGGTGGTGATGGACAGCAGCGACAGGGGGAGGAGTCATCAATGGCAGTTGGGAGGGGGGTCATGTTCTGTTTTGCCTCAAGTGGCAAACTGTTCTTATCCTTATCTGTACAAAATGTCTGGTGGAACATGCTGAGAAAAGGAAACCGAGAAGCAGTGGTCATCTTTGTCACAGTTCTCTTACAAATTGCATCTTGGAAGTTGTTTGTCATTAAACATGACACAAATTCTCCACAGTTTGTGTCCCCCCCCCCCCAAGTTGTTTGAGTCGACAGATTAAAAAATATTAGAAAAAATATCACAGTTTTGTGTTTCCTTTTTAATCTCCTCTCTGCGTAATGCTTCAAAATAAAGATTAACATGAACAGATGGTGCTTAAGCAGCCTAGTGAGTGAAGCAACTGGTGTTCTCATACCGACATGGTTATGTTTATGCTGCACAACTAAAGCAGGGGAAAAAAGTAGTTGACTTCCTGTAAAGACAAGTCTGCACAATTTTTGTGGTAGTCAAGCTAAAGGAAAGTCCATCAACCATGCATTATGGCTTGGCAAACGCTGGGCAATCTACCTGTCATTGCATTTCCACAGAGATAGCTTTCATGACATTGCTGGCACACCTAGAGGTACAAATGTACAGAAGAAGCAAATGAGACAGTGGAAGTAGCACAGAGATTAGGGATGCACAGATCAGCTCAGATCCATTTCATGCCAATTTCACATGAACTCAGTCATATGGCTGTTTTGTTCAGTATATTATATTATATACAGAAGTGTGTATATGTCAGTGTGTAAACATGAAAAAAACTCCTTTAAATTGTGTGCATGTTTGTATACATGTTGTATACTCTGCACTTCTAAAATACACAGCTTTATATGCTTTTCAATGCATTTTCTCTGAATTATGTATTTTTTAATGAATTTGCAATTTAACCTTAGCATTATATGCATTTTTGGACAGAAACTGCATTACAAAATCTAGAGAAGTGCATAATTTGTTTGACTGTTGCATTCCAATCTGCATATAACTCTGAGATAATATAATTTTCTTCTCTATCCTTAGAGGGGTTGTTGTGTGCTATAAGCTCTTTGTGAACTAGGCCCAAACTGAAAAGGATCTGGATTCAGGGTGTAGAATGCTTGTTTTTTACTCTGTTTCAGGCAGTTTATAAAATTACTCTGAATACCACCATCATTACACCATCATTACACCATCATTGGCTCCCTCCTCCCCTCTGCAATTTACCCTCTGTAATTTTAAATCAATATTCTCTGAAGTAATGCTTCGAAAACCCCTCTGAGCTTTCTATCAGAAAGTGTCCCATTAAATTCTAATGAATCCAATACACCATGTAAGTAGTGTTGAAGAAATAGGTAAAGAAAGTATTCTGTACAGACTTCTGGGTAGTTAAAAGGAAATTGCCAAGCACTGTTCTGTGTGGGCCAGTCCTCATTACTCTAATATCCTTAAAGTGCAAGTATGAAAGATCCAAGTGATTCCTTTGCTTTTGCATGATAAACAGAAGAGCTATTCCATTTTATCTCGTTCCATTTGTTAGACTTAATTTAAATTTCACACAAACAAACTTAGGACACCCCCACCTATATCGGCAAGCCATGTAAGTAATTAAACTGACGGCACTGAAACTGATTAATTCTTCTTCCACTGTTTCACCAATATATTGCTCATTAAAACCATATTGTGTTGATCTCTCCCACTTCCTTGTGTTTTTCTCAACAGGGACATTTCTGGCACTAGAACCATATATATTGATATCACACACATCACACAAAGTGACACTTTTTGACATTTGGGCATTCAAATCTGGGCTGGAATGCGTATTGTTTCCCCATTCTTGGAACTTCCGAGATGATTTTGCACTTCTAGAACAGGGTCACGAGAGTGGGGATTACTGCCAACACATCAGTGTTCATGTTGTAGCAGTACATGAACTCCCCTTGGCGTTTGCTTCTTGAAATCTTTCAAGGGCTTGAAGTGGGGAAAGGGGGCAGATGTATATGAGCACTCACAAGGAAAATCTAAGAAGTTAAGTGATTTCGAAAACTTGCCCCCTTTCCATTTGTCAATGCCAGTGAACCCCTAGATTTTCAATTCTTTGCTCAGAATTACCTGATGGAGCAGCACGAATCACAACAAGCTCCCTCCCTCTCTTACTCACCGGGAAACCAGAATGAAGCAACAGTGTCCCCCAAACAGTGGACTTTGGGACTTGGAACACCGTTGTTGCAGCATTGTAAGCACCTTATGGAGTTGGGAGGAGAGACGTCACTGCTGCTGCTCTTAGCACTATTCCAGCTGGTGAATTTGGGTGAAGGAAGAGGATATGGTGGTGGTGGTGGTGGTGACAGAAAGGAGAGTCAAGGAGAGAAGAATGACTTGTGGTCATGTCCATTCTGAAGGAAACTGAGCCCATGCCAGAATTTAAAAGAATGTAGAAGGATGGTAAAACTTGCATTCTGTACTAAGTGGGTTCATATTGTAATCTTTCCCAATTTGTAATGCCTTTCTATCTGCAGAGTGCATTGTACAGAGCTGTGAAAGAAACTAAGGACTTGTCCACACTTTGACTTCTCCCATGCATGGGTCCAAGTGGTTTTTCCACTTGTCCTGCAATTTCTAGACATGGGTTTGAGTGGTTTTGTCTTTGCCCTGCTGCTTCCCCCTGGAAAACTTGCTCTTCCCCATGGAAAAGAAGCAGAAAACCCAACTGCCATTTGTTCTGATTCAGCACTAAAGATGGGTCCCCCTTGGAAAGCAGTAGGGCAAATAGAAGTATGCATAAGCCCTAAGGGAGAGTGAGGCAGCCTTTTCATCAGTTTTGAAGGTAGTTTCTAAGGCTACTTATGCATCACCCCTCCCCCCCCCCAAAAAAACACAAAAAGGAAACTGATATGTGTAAAATTAGCATATGCTAATTCATATGAATAGTTGTAACTTTAGAAATGATCACTATAATTTAAATAAAAACACAGTATGTCTCACCATAGTGGAGAAGGCTTTGACCCTGGCGACCTTGTAATTCAGATGCTGACTGTCGATCAGGCATAAGCAAACTCGGCCCTTCAGATGTTTTGGGACTACAACTCCCATCATCCCTAGCTAACAGGACCAGTGGTCAGGGATGATGGGAGTTGTAGTCCCAAAACATCTGGAGGGCCGAGTTTGCCTGTGCCTGCTGTAGATGGATGATTTAATTCCTCTGCTCTCTCTTCTGATACTTATTTACCCTTATATCTAAATCATATTTGGACTAGACAGCAGGAGCAGCCAGCATGGTCGGCAGTACAGTGGAACCTCGGTTTGCGAACGTGATCCGTGCGGGAGGCACGTTTCCAACCCGCAGCATTCACAACCCGCAGTGCCGCATCTGCACATGCGCAGGATGTGATTTGAAGCTTCTGCTCATGAGCAAAGCATGATTTAGTGTTTCTGCACATGTGCGAGCGCTGAAACCCAGAAGTAACCTGTTCCAGTACTTCCGAGTTTCGTCACGTTCGTAACCTGAAAATGCGTAACCCAAAGCGTCTGTAGCCCAAGGTACCACTGTACCATGGACCTGCTCTCTCAAAAGCAGTGTCCTTTGCATTTAGCAGGATAGTGCACAGATAGAGCAGGCTGCTGGTGACTTTGGAGCTGTGCGGGTGTGCTAGCAAGAGACAGATTGACCCCATGAGTATATCCATGCTGTCTTGACCTAACCACTGCCCGGCCCCAAGTCCACAATGTTCAGATCAGTGGCAGTGACACCACTGTCAGGAGGGTGAACCACTCTACTGTGCCAACTCCTCTCAACTTCAAATAGATGACTCCTCGAAAATAGAGAACAATATTCAGTAAAGAAGGACACATGGCCACACAAGGAAGACATCTTGGGGTGAAATCACGAGCAAAAACTGGTAGATAATAAATTCTGCCTTTTGCAGCAGTTGCCTGAAGTGCAGAACTTATGGAGCTGAGTCTTTGTTCCCATGATTGGACTATGGGTAATTATTCTTAATTGGAGTTGATATTTTGCATTAGACCTAGTTTTGTTTTAAAGTTATTTATTTATTTTTTGTGAATATTCCATGTCAGAAACTGTTTGTAATTAGCGTGATTAGCCCTTCCATATCAGGTCAAGCAACTGTCCATGGCTTCGTTTTGCAAATGATGCAAAGCTCATTATCTCCTTACTTGAAATTTGCCTTGTTTTCTTTCCTGTTTATAAAGGCCAATTCTAGGCACTGCCATTTTCTCACTTTACAACATTTTATGTGAAACATGGCACTTGACATTTTAATACAGTGGCTGCTGGAGTTTAATGACTTGCCGTGCCCTCCAGAATTTTAACACCTAATCATAATGCTGCTATATGAAAGTGGAAACAGTTCTGTGCTATAGTGTGGAAATATGTATATTTTATTCTGAAGCAGGAAGCCTAATAATAATAATAATAACCCACCCTTCACCTAAGAGTAGCTTACATTAATTAAACACAATATTAAAAACAGTTTAATAACTGTTAAGGATTTTAACCATTTAGGATTACAGAAATAAGTCGGGGGTCTAAAAATCTGCATCTCTAATGTCATAAGCCAGAGCAAGGAGGTGTGGTTTCAGCATCCACTAAAAGCTATATAATGAAATGCCAGATGCGTCTCTGTGAGAAAGGAGTTCTACAATTTTGGGGCTGTCGCACTGTCACAGAGAATGCCCTTTCCCAGTCTGCTACCCCTTGAGGACATGGAACAACCAACAGGGACATTTCTGCTGATTTTAACACCCAAGAACATCCGTAGGGAAGGTATTTCAGGGCTGAGTCATTTAGAACTTTAAACACTAACATGAGCACCTTGAATTGGGCCCAGAGATCTAAGTGGAACCCCAACCAGTAATCTGGCTGCTGCATTTTGGACCACCTGAAGTTTCTGAGTCATCTTCAAAGGCAGTCCTACACAAAACATGTTACAATAATCCAATCTGTAAATTGCCACAGCACAGAGTATGGTGGCCAAGTTATCTCTGTCCAAAAGGAGCCATAGCTTACAAATCAGTATTAACCACAAAAAAGGCATTCCTAGCCACCAAGGCCACCTAAGCTTCTAGCCACAGTGCTGAATCCAGGAGCATTCCCAAGCTGCAGATCTGCTCATTGTAGAGGGAGTTCAATCTCATCCAGGATAAAATGAGATTCACATCCAGAATCTCCCCATCTCCTAGACATGAGAATGCAGGACACATAACTTAACGTATTATTGGATTCTACTTATGCCATTTTGTATTATGCCATATTTGTATTAGATCAGATTGTTATGTATGATCTTTGTTGTATATTTTATTGTTTATTCAGCTTTCATATAGCAATACAGAAAAGTGATATACAAATTAGAAGTGAAATTAAAAAATGAAATAAAAATCCATCTTTTCAGTATTCAGCTTCAGTTTATTGGCCTACATCTGACCCATCTCTGCCTCTAAGCACTGGTCTAATGCCTCAACTGCCTCTCCTGAATCAGTTCAGAGAGGGAGAGGGAGAGAGAGAGAGATGCCATCAGCATATTGGCAGCTCTCAGAATCTACATGTAGATATTAAATAGCATGTGGAACAAGAAGGAATCCTCTGGGACACCACAGGACAACACCAATGGTAGTAGCCTCCCATGACTATGTACTTTCTGGTAACATCCCTGGAGGTAAGAGCAGAAACACTGAAGCACAGTTCCCCCAGCCCCTTGAGACACTCATGAAAGATACAGTGGTCACTGAGAGCTTGAGCAGCAGCAGCAGGGTCACATTCCCCACATCTCTTTCCTGATAAATGTCATCAACCAAGGCAACCAAGGTGGTTTCAGTGCCATGACCAGGCCTGAAGCCAGACTTGAATGGATCCAAGGAACCTGCTTCCACCAAGCATGGAAGCAGGTTCCTTTGGCCATGACCACCTTCTCAAGCACCTTGCCCAGAAAGGGAATATTTGCCACAGGACAATAGTTTTTCAATACTTCTGGATCCTGGTTGGTCTTCTTGAGGAGAGGATGCACCACCGCCTCCTTCACAGCAGATTATACCTCCTCCTTCTTCAGTGAAGCATTAATCACTTCCTGGACTTCCTGGACCACCCCTTATGGCTAGCTCAAAAAAGCCAAGATGGGCAAGGGCAAAGGAAGCAGGTGGTCAGCTGCACTCCTTCAAGCAGCTTGTCCACATCCTCAGACTGCAATAATCTAAACTGATCCAGTATAAATGGAGCAGACAATTCTCTCAACACCTCCACTGGAGTTGCGCCAACTGTTGCATCCAACTGTGTCCGAATTTGAGTGATTTTGTCCCTAAAGTGCCTCACAAAGTTGTTACAGCAGGCCTCTGAGGGTGTCACAGCAACGCTCCCTTGACCAGATGACAAAAGCCAATCCTCACTTTAAAAATTCTTGCAAAATATTGGAAGTAGATAATAGTAGAAAGAAGCCAGAGGCTGCTATGTATGTGGAGCAGAAGTTGTCACACAAATGTGTTTAATGGGCTTTTTTTTAAAAAAAGGAGCCCATTGCAATGTTTTGAAAATACCTCATTTGCTAAGCAGATGCATTTAAACACCTGCGTGTTTTCCTCTTATTGCATTTAAATGTGTGCTTACCATTTGCATTTCTAGACCAACTGCAACAAGTATGAATCTGGTAAAAATGCTTAGTCACCTTGAGTGCTTTATTTGGAGAGTCCTATGAGCTTCACACATATTTAGTTTGAGGTGGAGTTTGGGGGGAAGACTGAAGGGAAATAGCCCAATGTCATTCCTAAATTGCCCCCCAAATTTGCCACTCAAGACAGGCTTTGATCAGGTTCAAAACTTTGAATTAATGCCAAGCCAAAACTATCCATCTAAGGCCCCTGCAATGAGAATTTGTGATGATTTGCTTGCACAAAGCTTACAAAAAGCTTATGCTGGTCTTTATCAAGCATTTCTTTTGATTTGTTTGCAGGCAGGTTATATGATATTGAGCAGTCATCCTGATTTGCCTGGAAGGTATGTATATGTCTTCTAGAGATTTCCAGAAACTCCACACATGAAAAACACACTGCACCTTCAGCCCCAGCCTTCTAATAAATAAAAGTGTGGCATTAGGTTCTGGTGAGATAACATCATTTTTGTTTTTCCCTTAACGGCAGATTATTGTTTAGGAAACTAATGTACTCGTGTGTCAAATGTTTTCCAGTTCTGTGCATTAATAGAGCTTTGAACTGGTTTCTGACTACATTCATCTAGCTTGCCCCATCAGCAGAATTGCCCAAGGACTTCTGCTAGTACAAAGCTTTCCCTGCTCTCCTTCTCTGCATGACCCTCAATTGTCTCAATTGTATTTGTACACAAGGAGAAGCCCCAGAACAGCCCCATCGTTCACCCCAGGCAGTGAGGTCAAGTGCCAAGGGCCTTCTGGCATTTCTCTCACTGTAAGAAGTCAGGTCACAGGGAACCAGACAGAGGGCCTTCTCGATAGTGGAAGACTTCTACCCTGTGGAATGCCCTCCCATCAGATGTCAAGGGAAAAAAACCTATCCAGCTTTTAGAAGTCATCTGAAGGCAGCCCTGTTTAGGGAAGCTTTTAATGTTTGAATTTTTATTCTGTTTTTAATGTTCTGTTGAAATCTGCCCAGAATGGCTGGGGAAACCCAGCCAGATGGGCGGGGTAGAAATAATATTAATAAATAATGATGATGATGATGATGTTATGGAGGAAGAGGAGATCATAGATCATTCTGTCAGGCAAGCAGAAACGCTCACGCTGACAGAGAGATCAGCTTAGTGCAATACTGAATTCACCCCACACAGTCTGTGTTCCTTTTGGACTCATTCTGGTTAGTTCCTAAGCTTGGGCTGGTAAAAAGAACCCACTGCAACTCTGTATGAAGCAGACAGTTGAAGATAATATCCAAGCTGCACAGGGAGATTGGTATTAGGTAATGTTTGGCAGCATGGGTAGAAATCGATATCCTTAAATGGGAACTGAGTTTAGTCCCACAGCCCAAATTCACTAAGGTTCAAACATGAACCCCCGATTCCTCCCCACAGTCTTGAAGCTCTGGGGTGAGACTTTCACTTATAATTATACAGATTTATCCAGTTTAATCTCTCTGTGCCACTTTATATCTCACCTGCAGCTCTAGGGCAAGACTTTCTCTTGTAATTATATAGATTTATCTAGTCTACTCTTTATATGCTACTTCATATCTCACCTTTATAGTTTTGGTATATATGTTTTAAGGCAGCTTGATGATTACTTGGGCACTGGGCCAGTAACATGTCTCTTTAGTACTGAAGATCAATAGTATCTAAGGAAGCTGTCAGCATAATTTATGTCACTGCCATTATTGTAACCTTATTGTTGCCATGTATGCTTCTGATAGCCTGTAGCAAACCACTTGTTTTAATTTAAAATAGTTAAGGCATTGGCATTTTTCAGTTGCACATAATTAGTTGCACAAATTATATTATTAGGGGGGAAATGAACATCACAGCTGAATTCGTCTAGGGCATTTGTACACAATCCATAGCAACTGACCGTTTGTTTTTGAGAACACAAACTGGGTTAGTTGTGCATAACATATAATTTTATGGACTATTTAAGGTGGCTCCTATATTTTAGTGCCTTTGAATTTCAATCAGGAGTTCCTCTGTGCTTGTTGAAAGAAAGGAAATGATTTTAATATCTTACATAAGGCTTCCTCCCCCTCCCCATTATATTTCTACTCCCACTCTTTGTAACAGCAAAAATCGATTTGAGTACCCCCTGGTAAGAAATCGTTAAATAAATGTGCGTACCTTTCAAAAACAACATGGAGTCTTATTGCACCTTGCAGACTAACAAATTTATTTTAATGTAAAATAAATGAACTAGATGCTTGAAGCAGGGGCAGACCTTGGTAATATGGTGCCCTGTGAGAGGCCAAAATTTGACAGGGCCCTTGAAGCTCTTGCCCCACCTTCCTAATTATTGAAATATTTTATCGTCACTGATTACACGAGCACTCCCCACTCAGCTCTCTTAGTCTTAATTCCCCTTGTTTACTGATGCACACCCACCAAACCCAAAAGTCAGTTGCCCTGTTGTTATCTTTTCATTCAGCAGCCTAGCAGCCCATGGATAGAAGCTGTTCTTTACCCTGTTGGTGTGACTAATCAAGCTTCTGTATCTTCTGCCTGAGGGCAGGAGATCAAGAAAGTGCCAGCCAGGGTGTGAATCATCCCTGAGAATTTTCCTCACTCTCCTGAGGCAACGTTCTTCCACTATTTCATCCAGTGGATTCATGGGACAGCCCATAATCTCTTGTGCTGTACAGTGGTGCCCTGCAAGACGAATGCCTCGCAAGACGGAAAACCCGCTAGACGAAAGGGTTTTCCGTTTTTGAGTTGCTTCGCAAGACAAATTTCCCTATGGGCTTGCTTCGCAAGACGAAAACGTCTTGCGAGTCTTGCAAATTTTTCCCACCCCCCCTTTTTCTAAGCCGCTAAGCCGCTAATAGCCTTTTAGCTGCTAAGATGCTAAGCCTTTAATAGCCGCTAAGCCGCTAAACCGCTAATAGCGCTAATCCGCTAAGCCGCTAATAGGGTTGCTTCGCAAGACGAAAAAACCGCTAGACGAAGAGACTCGTGGAATGGATTAATTTCATCTTGCGAGGCACCACTGTATTCACCACCCTCTGTAGGCACTTCCTATCAGATGATGACAAACCAGCGTACCACACCGTGACGCAGTATGAAAGGAGACTTTCTATTGTTGACCGGTAGAAGGATATAATCAAATGTTGATTGACATCGTTCTTCCGCAATACTCTGAGGAGATGGAGTCTCTGTTGGGTTTTCTTAACCACCTGGGTTGTATTTATTTTCCAAGTAAGGTCTTCACTGAGATAAACTCCTAGGAATTTAAAGGAAGAGACTCTCTCCACACAGCCCTCCCCAATGTACAGCAAGGCTAGTTCTCCTCTCTTCCTCTGAAAGTCCAACACCATCTCCTTTGTCTTGCTTATATTAAGGTGCAAGTTGTTCCCTAGGCACCATGTAGATATTTTTTGGACCTCCCCTCTATATGCTGATTCATCTCCACCTGTTATTAGACCCATTATGGTGGTGTCATCTGCAAACTTAATAATATTCTCCTACTGCTTTCAAAATATCACATTTTCTGTTGTCAGTTTTTTGTCCATTAAATCCTTTGCATAGAAGGGCTGCTTGTCCTACGTAGAACACAGAATGGCAAATTGTGGCAAATGATAGCATGTTTCGCACAGGAAGATGAGCTGGTGAATGGACTCTTGATGATGTGGTAGACATGATTAATTCATGTAATAATGCTGTCTGAACAGATATGGGGACAGAGTTGGCATATTAGTTTGTTGCAAGATCTGGTCCCTTTGTTTACGTCCCTGTTACATGGCCTCCTATTTCTTGCACGCTAGGCTAGAGGGTCATGTGACATTTATTTGCTCATTGGTTTTATTAAAGTTTCCAGCTATCTTTCACATTGACACACGATGAAACAATATTAACAATAAAAAGGGATGAATCAACAACACACAAGTAATTTTCTCCCACAAATATAATTGTATAGAATTGTAGGGAAATCTGTCAACTGTCATATTTCAAGGAAGGGGGATATTGTATGAAATGTTGTTCCCTATAGCTTATTCATGGTTCCTATGACCTGGAATACCTATTACACTAGGGTAGGTTTGCAGATATATTTGCGAGAGAAAATCACTATGCTTAAAACCTGATTGAAATTTCTGTCAAGCTATAATTTGGAAAAAGGGTTAAGACTCAGGGCTTGTCATTTATTTGTCTGACCCAGATCACCCATCCCTTTCTGAAATCTCAAGCTTGTTTCATATGGACCACAGAAGAGCTGTCAGATGGTAACGATTTCCTGTCAATCCCAAAGTGAGGCTTGTGTTTACCAATGACCTAGACTCCCCCCACCCAACATAAGGAATAAAGCATTCTGATGAAACAAAATGGGACAAATAGCCATAAATAGTACTGTGCTTCTTTATCAAGACCTGCCATGTGCTAAACTCTCGTTCTGACAGTCTTCTGTGTTTGCTTGTCACATTCTAATTAAAAAAGCCATTCTTAGAGTACAGCTCACCTTTGAAAGAAAGCCTTTTTCTGTTTCTTATTCTATTTTTTAGTTAAACAATTATATTAGTGGCTAATCAAGTACAGAGATGTGTGAATGCTATCATTCTTTCCCCACTTCTCTTGCTGCTGCTGCAGTCTCTAACAAAATCCCTCATATCATTTGAAAGTATGGTATTTGCGGGACTTCCGGTTCCGGTCGCGACCAGTGAGGAAGCACGGAGAGCTCGCTCCGAGTTCTCTGGGCTCTGCGGAGGCTTGGGGGAAGACGCGAGGGCGTTGCGCACCCCAAAAACCTTAAGGGGGGTACCCTTAGGGGATAAGTACCCAGCTGCGTGGAAGCGGCCGTGCCGTCTCTCGGAACCGACTGGGTGTGAAGACGAGAGGACGAAGGGTCGCCAGCGCTTTTTTGGGAAAAGTACCGACTCTGCAGAGTGACGCCCTGAGCTTCGGCTGGTAAAGCGGCGGGCCTCCTCAAGACAAGAACGGGGCCCTCGGCGTTTCTTTTATCGTTTTTTCTTTATATAAAACGTACTTTTATAAGCGCTAGGCCAGTGGCGAAGTCGGGAGGTGCCTGGCTGTTTTTTGATTTGTGTTTGGGAGTTCACTCGGTCGCGGATTTATGACGACGCAGAGGGAAAGTCGACGGTATGAGGAAGTTTTGGAAAGTCTGCTTGAGTGAGTGCGACTTAGATTGAGGATCGAGAATTATTGGACTATAATGATTTAAGAACTTAGATATTGAGGACCATTGGTGGATATTGAGGACTTTTGGTGAGTCCAGTTTTTTTTCTCTGTTTGTTTGTTTTTCGCATGGTTTATGCTGACCAAGCCGCTCTTGGCCCCTAAGCGGCACAAGCGTTTTGCGCTTTTACGTTATACAGGCTACTCCATGTGCTTATAGCTTACAATTAAGGTCGTGGACGCTCCCTTTGCCTCCCTTGGAAGGAATGGAGAGTGTGTGTTGAGGCGGCAGTAAAGATTACAGTCAAGAAGAGAGAGGAAGGATTAAAGGGAGAGGACCTGAAAGAACTTAAAGACTCCTCCTCTGCCGCCCTCTTCTGTTTCTCTCCCGCCCTCCCCTTTTCATTTTGAGAGGACCTCCTCGGTGGTTGGATTCGGGCCACAGGGACTAAGAGTAGAGGCTGCGTGGCTTTGGAGTTAGCCTGACGCAGTTTAGAAAGGATTGTATATACCTCCACGATTTGGATTCTGACTGTAGTATGTAATATGTAGTATGCAAAAAAGAAACTTTTAATTGGACCAAATTGGACAATACGTTATTAAAGCCTGATTACGGGCAGTTAACTTTCTTTGTTCCTGGGACTTAAGATTGGCGGAGGCACTTGGCTCAGCGAGAGTGAAGTGAGAGAGAAAACTAAGATATTGGGTGAGAACCAAGATATTTGGTGGTGTTTTTTCCCCGTCCTCCCCCGCTGGTACTTTTTTCTGGATTTACCACAGAATTATCGTTTTGGGGTGCTCGGGGGTCACGCTTTGAGACGACGCCTGGACACCGTCACGAAAGGACCAGTTAAACCTGTTTGGAACCCCGCCCTGTCTCTGTTTATAACTGTTTATAACTGTTAGTGGTAGGGGGTTTAAAAGGGGAAGGAAATCTGTGGTGAAGGGATTTTGGAGGGGAAGAGACCTGAATATGACGGGAAAGGATGGAAAGGATTGGAAGAAAGGGGGCGGGACCCCAGGGGAAAGGAAGCTGTCCCGTCAGGAAGAAATTAAAGATCTAGACAACTTATGGGCCAAAATAAAGGAGGAATTTAAACTAAATGTACTATATATGGAAAACAAACTAGGGGAGGTGCAGGAGAGGATTGATAGAAAAATAGAAGGAGCAGTGGGAGAACTCTCAATTAAAATTCAAGACCTCTCTGTTAAGTCCAAGCTGATTGAAGATTCCAATAAAAGGATGCAGAAAGAGATGAGGGAACAAAAGAAAGAGACAATGAAGGTAAAAGAAGAGTTAAGGGAGCTAAGCAACTCACAAGAAAGGATTTGGGATAACCTAGCCATGGGAGAAATGAGGCAAAAACAGCTTCATTTGAAATTTAGGGGAGTACCAGAGGAAAGAAACGAGGACATAAGAGGGAAAATGATTAAAGAACTCTCCAATTGGCTAGGTTTAAGTGAGGAAGAGATGGCTTTGACAATAGAAAATGTTTTTAGAATGACAAGGCCTAAACATTTAAAAATTAACAAATTCTTGGGGGATTGTTTGGTAATCTTTAACTCTCTGGAAATGAAAAACTTAATTTTGAAAAAGAGTTACCATAACAGATTAAGAATTGATGGAAGACCTATTATCATATACAAAGAAATACCAGTCAGGTTACTACGTAAGAGAGAGGGATATAAACAAGTGGTAGCCGTTCTGAAGAGAAATGAGATACAATTTAGATGGGAGTTCCCTGAGGGGATTGCCTTCTTTTATAAAGATAAAAAATTTAGATTGATGGACATACAGGAGGTGGAGAAATTTCTAAGAAGATATGAAAAAGATCTGGGTAAGGCAGAGAATAGGCATGGGACCAGAGAGGAGGAGGCGGAGGGGGGGACAGGGGGAGGACAGGTAGGGGTGGGGGGGAAGGAGGAGAGGGTAGTGGAAACAGATGAGGAAGATGATGAGGCCGTAGTGGGAGCTGAGACGGCTGAGGAGGGGGAGCCTTCAGGAAACAAAGGCGGCAGATTATAGCTTGGAATTCCAGGCAGAGGCATAGCAACTGAAAAAGGGAAACAATAACACACGCATTAAAATTTTTAACTTGGAATGTGAATGGGTTGAACGAAAAGGTGAAAAGGAATAAAATCGAGAAAGTTTTGAAAAATAAGAACTATGACGTAATCTGCTTTCAGGAAACTCACATTGCTAAGAAACATAAACATATTTTGGTGAATAAAAAATTGGGAGTAGAGTTTATTAACTCCGAGGTAAATAAAAAAAAGGGAGTTGTGATATATGTTAAAGAGAAGTGGGAGCCCATACAGATCTGTAAAGACGAGGAAGGAAGAATCCTAGGGGTTCAATTAAATTTCCGGGGGGAAAAAATTAATGTGGTGTCCGTTTATGCCCCGAACACTAACAGAGCAGAATTTTTTGAGAAACTTGAACATATTTTATTAGAATTAGATGCGCAGAAATTAATCTTGCTCGGGGATATGAATGGAGTCCCAGTACCGGATTTGGATAGGAGTGAAAAGAAAGGGAAATCAAATAGGGGAAAGCTGCCGAAGTCCTTTAATGATATGGAGGAAAATCTAGATTTAATTGACATTTGGAGGCATAAAAACCCCACTATTAAGCAATTCACTCATTACTCTGAACCCCACCAGAGCTGGGGAAGAATTGACCAGATCTGGTTGACAAGAGCTCTCTCGATGAGAGTAAAGAGATGTGAAATCCAACCTAGGACACTTTCTGATCACTGTGCTTTAGTTATGGAAATAAAAAATGAAGTAAAGGGACAGTATAGGTGGAGGATGAAAGAGAGTTTACTCGAAAATGACGAGGTGAAAGAAAAAGTAAAAAACATTTTGAAGGAATATTTGGAGCTAAATTTGAATAAGGAGGCCACCATTGATATTGTTTGGGACGCCAGTAAAGCGGTCTTAAGGGGATTTTTAATACAGCAAAACAACTATAGGAGGAAATTAAGGGAACAAAGAAAAGAGGAGATCCTCAATAAATTGAGAACCTGTGAGAGAAAATTGATTACAAACCCGAAAGATGAGGAGACTATCCGAGCCTCCAAAGTGCTGCAGTCTCAATATTCAGCGATATTAAATCAAGACATAGAATGGACAATTAAATTCATGAAGCAGAGGTATTTTGAATCTGCGAATAAAATGGGGAAGCTACTCGCGTGGCAGCTCAGAAAAAGAAAGAAGCAAAATGTGATAAATAAAATAATAATGGAGGATAATATTATAGAAGATCCAGATGAAATAGAAAAAAAGTTTACTCAATTTTTTGAAAAGCTGTATAAAAAAGGGGAGGAAGACAGCGTAGAAATTAAAAATTACTTGGATCAAGGTGGAAGGAAATATATAACAGAAGAGGACAGTGCATTTTTGAACAAGGAGGTAACAATAAATGAGGTGAAGGAGGCTATTAGTAAGATGAAGAATGGAAAGGCCCCTGGGCCGGATGGTCTGTCCTCAAAATATTACAAAACGCTAGGGGAATACTTAGCGCCGGTGCTTAGAGATGTCATAAATAACATTTTCCAGGGAGGGAAGATTCCCGGATCCTGGAAAGAGGCATATATAACCTTGATTCCAAAATCAGAAACTGAAAAAACAGATATAAAAAACTATAGGCCAATTTCATTACTCAATAGTGATTATAAGATCTTTGCGGACATTATGGCCAGCAGACTTAAAAAGCTTTTAATGAAATATATACATAAAGACCAAGCTGGATTCCTGCCTAATAGACACCAGAAAGACAATGTTCGTCACATACTAAACATTATTGAGTATCTGGATATGAGAATTGACATTCCAGCTGCATTAATCTTCATAGACGCTGAAAAAGCCTTTGATAACGTTTCCTGGGACTTTTTAACACAATGTATGGTTAAGGCCGGCATAGAAGGCTCATTTATGAAAGGTATTAAGGCTATATATTCTGAACAACAGGCCAGGCTGATCATAAATAATAACTTGACCAAACCCTTTAAGATCATGAAAGGTACAAGGCAGGGCTGCCCATTGTCTCCCTTGCTCTTCATAGTTGTATTAGAGGTGATTGCAAATAGAATAAGAGAGACAGCAAACGTGAAGGGAATAAGAATTGGGAAGAAAGAATTTAAGATAAAGGCGTATGCCGATGACCTGGTCCTGTCCCTGGAGAACCCAGTGGACAGTGCAGGAAAGGCGATAGAATTATTGGAGGAATTTGGCAGACTGTCCGGATTCAGATTAAATAGGAAGAAAACAAAGATCTTAGTAAAGAATATGGATGATCAGGATAAAAACCAGTTGGAAAAAAACATCGGGATTAAAATCGTGAATAAAGTAAAATATCTGGGAATTTGGCTGTCACCGAAAAATATAAATTTGGTTGAAGATAATTATAATAAGGTTTGGCATGAAATTAAAAAAGACTTGGATACCTGGCATAGGCTGCAACTCTCTTGGACAGGAAGGATGGCAGCAATTAAGATGTGCATCCTCCCGAGATTACTGTTCCTGTTCCAAAATATCCCGATAATAAAAGGCACCTCCTGCTTTGGGAGCTGGCAAAAAACCCTGTCCAAGTTTATTTGGCAGGGGAAGAGAGCCAGAATAAAACTTAAATATTTAACAGATGCAAGAGAAAGGGGTGGCTTTGCAGTCCCAAATATAAGGCTCTACTACGAGGCAGCTTGTATATGCTGGATAAAGGAGTGGGCTACCCTCAGGAATACAGACCTATTAGATCTGGAAGGTTTCGATATTAGGTTTGGGTGGCACGCCTACCTATGGCAGGAGAAAAGTGGGGTCCATAGAGGTTTTACCAACCACATAGTTAGAGGCTCACTATTGGAAGTGTGGAATAGGTATAAAAAAGTGTTGGAAAAAGGTATCCCGTGGTGGCTCTCCCCACTTGACATTATTAAAATAAAAAAAATAAATATGTCAGGTGAAAGATGGACGTATGAGGATCTCTTAGTAAAGACAGAAGAAGGGTGGAAGATGAAGTCGTACGAAGAGCTGAAAGGAAAGATAAAAGAATGGTTACATTTTCATCAGATTAATGCACTGTGGGGTGAACATAAGAAACTGGGGGTGAATGAAAAAAAATCGAGATTCCAGTTGGAAATTTTAGAGAGTAATGACAAACTCCTATCCAAAACATACAAACAACTATTAGAATGGGATACCAAAGAGGATTTGGTGAAGGGAGCTATGATAAAATGGGACAGAGACCTCGGATATAATATCGATTATAATAAATGGCAGACACTCTGGAGGAAAGGTATGAAATTTACAGCGTGTGCAGCTCTTTGTGAAAATCTAGAGAAAATGATGTACCGCTGGTATTTGACCCCAGCAAAGTTAGGAAAAATGTATAAATCTGTAGACAATACCTGCTGGAGATGTAAAGATAAGGTTGGGACCTTTTTCCATACCTGGTGGACCTGTGATGTAGTGAAGGAATTCTGGAATCGGATTTATGAGGAACTGAAGAAAATTTTGAAGTATAATTTTCCCAAAGCCCCTGAGTTGTTTCTTTTAGGGATGATCAGTGAGGAAATTAAGAAATCAGACCAATCCTTTGTTCAATATGCTATGGCCGCGGCAAGGATCCTAATAGCGCAAAAATGGAAATCTCCTGATGTACCTACGATTGATGAGTGGCAATTGAAGTTGTACCAATATATTGATTTAGCTAGATTAACACAAAAAATAAGGCAAAACCATACCGTTAAACTAAAAGATGATTGGATCAAATTTCTAAATTATCTTGAGACAAATATAGGAATTAATAACTTATCAGTAGACGATAAGTAAAGCTTTCGATGTATTAAGTCAATGACAGTTTCACTGCGGAAGTGATGTAAGGATATGTACTCCAAGACCGAGATGAATGGAAGTTAACTACTTGGTAGTTCTTTTTTCTTTTTTTCTTTTTTTTCTTTTTTTTGGTCTTTTTCGGGGTTTTTTTTTTGTGATGTTTGTATACATATATGTATATATTTGTACCGGTATTTTAGAATGTAATTTGTATCTGCTCTGAATAAAGGATTTAATTAAAAAAAAAAAAAAAAAAAATGAAAGTATGGTATTTGCATAGAACAGCCTCACCCAAATTTGTGCCTTCCAGATGTTGTAAGACTACAACTCCCATAATCCCTGACCGTTGGCCATACAGTCTGGAGCAAATGGTCCCATCACCTCCTGGCAAATAGAAGGGGAAGAAATGGAGGCACTGAGAGATTTTACTTTCTTGGGCTCCATGATCACCGCAGATGGTGACAGGAGTCACAAAATTAAAAGATGCCTGCTTCCTGGGAGAAAAGCAATGACAAACGTAGACAGCATCTTAAAAAGCAGAGACATCACTTTGCCGACAAAGGTCCGTATAGTGAAAGCTATGGTTTTCCCCGTAGTGATGTATGGAAGTGAGAGCTGGACCATAAAGGAGGCTGATTGCCGAAGAATTGATGCTTTTGAATTATGGTGCTGGAGGAGACTCAAGAGTCCCATGGACTGCAAGAAGATCAAACCTATCTATTCTGAAGGAAATCAGCCCTGAGTGCTCACTGGAAGGACAGATCCTGAAGCTGAGACTCCAGTACTTTGGCCACATCATGAGAAAAGAAGACTCCCTGGAAAAGACCCTGATGTTGGGAAAGATTGATGGCACTAGCAGAAGGGGATGAAAGAGGACGAGATGGTTGGACACTGTTCTCAAAGCTACGAGCATGAGTTTGACCAAACTGCGGGAGGCAGTGGAAGACAGGCGTGCCATGCGTGCTCTGGTCCATGGGGTCACTAATAGTCGGACACAAGTAAACAACTAAACAACAACAACAGTCCAAACTATCTGGAGGTATGGCTGGGGGATAAATTCAATTTAGATCCTTTTTAAAGATAGACTTACCCATTTCATGCTTTTTGTAACAATACGTGAACTGAAAGAGGCAACTATCCAAATTAGCACTTCCCTGAATTTTGAGTGTGGTTCACCAGCCAAGTAATTGTGTACACAGATGCATACATTAGGGCAAAATGTGCCACCAAATGAGTATATTGGTGAAAAGAACATACGAAACAGATTATATTAAGGGAAATTGCTTTGCAAAAATGTGTATAATAGGTAAAACCATGTGCAAAATGTGCAAACTAGGAATTTTAAATGAATGAATGAATGATGTGGTAATTGCTGGAGAGATGTTTGGAAGAGAGATTCCTATTCTTCAGTAGCAGAATTAAGCAATATGGGAATTGCTACCAAGCATGCTGAAACTTGGTTAGATTTGCACCTGCCCTCATCCACCTTTAAACAAATGTTTCCCACCAAAAGAATTCAGCTAGAATAAATCACAGACACTTAGTTTTGCATGGCTCCTTGTTCTTCAAAGGAAGCAGGAGAAAGAGAAGAAAGCTTACAATTTATAACCTTATATATGTGTATTGTGTTTATTGCCAGCTTCTGTCATCAACTGGGAAGTCAATACAAGCAGTGACCAATTTGCATAGGGGTTACGTTCTGGACCCCTATATGTGCATCAGTAGAACCCACCCAAGGCTGCCCCGCCCCATTCTGCCTTTACCACACCACTTTTTGTGACTTTTGGGGGCACTTCAGGTACAGCACAATGCACGGTCACACATATATTAAAGGTAAAGGTAAAGGTACCCCTGCCCGTACGGGCCAGTCTTGCCAGACTCTGGGGTTGTGCGCCCATCTCACTTAAGAGGCCAGGGGCCAGCGCTGTCCGGAGACACTTCCGGGTCACGTGGCCAGCGTGACAAAGCTGCATCTGGCGAGCCAGCGCAGCACACGGAAACGCCGTTTACCTTCCCGCCAGTAAGCGGTCCCTATTTATCTACTTGCACCCGAGGGTGCTTTCGAACTGCTAGGTTGGCAGGCGCTGGGACCGAGCAGCGGGAGCGCACCCCGCCGCGGGGATTCGAACCGCCGACCTTTCGATCGGCAAGCCCTAGGCGCTGAGGCTTTAACCCACAGCGCCACCCGCGTCCCTATAGTTTGAACTAAGCTTTGAATTTAAGATTCCACCAGCTGATTCCTCCAGGAAACTAGTATTGCCATTTGCTGTTTTTAAAGGATAGAAATTATAGAATCTGATCTGCAAGCAACCAGTTACCCTGACAGAGGGTTTTATTTTTGTTTTGTTTTTTAAGTGGAAGAATATCCATTGTGTTGTGCTTCTCGTTATTACTTTCCCAACCAAACATGATTTGCAGCAACACATTTTTTCATTGCTGGAGTAATAATGTAATGCATCTCCTTTCTAATACATTAACAAACAGATGATGATTAAATAAAGACTGTTATTTCCAGATCCTAATGGGAAGTTTGTGTTTAATATCTGACAGACAATGCAGCAAGAAATGAAGAGTTCCACAATTACAAATAATAGGAGCAAATCAAAGCTGTGGAACAAGCTGAGATGCCGTGTATAGGAATTAGTTTGTATAGGAAATTAAACATTGAATGGATACTAACTGAGCTATCTGCAAACTGAAGCATCCATCCGGTGCTATGGTGCTATGGTATCACAGAAAAATACTTTGGAAGCAGGGGGAGAAGTTTCCAATTAGCCACAATTTTAATTGATAGGTGTTTGTTTTCAATTACAATTCATGCATCACAATTTCAATTCATGCATCATTCACTATAAACCTGGACATTTCATAACAAGGTTGGAATAAGAGGGACAGTAAAGTGTTGTTTTTTTTTTCTTTCCTGAGCCCCCTTATAATTCTGAGATTCAGCATGAATTCAATTGCTGGAATAGCCAGGCCAGCTTGGTAATGGCCCACTAAGTATGGGCCATTAAGGCAGCCTTTCTCAACCTGTGGGTCCCCAGATGTTGTTGAACTACAACTCCCATCACCCCTAACTAGCAACTCCAGAGCTCAGGGATGATGGGAGTTGTAGTCCAACAACATCTGGGGACCCACAGGTTGAAAACTGCTGCGTTGAGGAAACCAAGGAAGTGGTTCCATGCCAGAGAGCAAATGGGTGGGCCTTCCTCCCTCAACTGTCTAATTAACAAAAGACAAAAGGCCAGAGTTGAGAGTTGAGTGATGTGAGCTAGACAGTGGATGCAAAAGTGGTGGGCTGGGAAGGCAGAGAAATTATTTAATCACCCCGTGCCCTGATTGACAAGGAACATTTCTGCCTGCTACCTAAAGATATATAATGAAGGTGCCAGGTGAGTCTTCCTGGGGAGAGCATTCTACAAATGGGGAGCCACTGCAGAAAATGCCCATTCTGGTGTTGCCACCCTCTGGGCCTCTTGTGGAGGAGGCACACAAAGAAGGGCCACAGAGGATGATCGCAGGGTCCCAGTTGGTTCATATGGGGAGAGGCGGTCCTTGAGGTCTTGTGGTCCTGAGCCATCTAAGGCTTTATAGGTCAAAACCAGCACTTTGAATTGGACCCGGAAACTAATTTGCAGCCAGTGTAGTCAGGCCAGGATCATTGTCAATGTGCTCAAACCGTCTTTGCCCCAGTGTGCAACCTGGCTGATGAATTCTGCACCAGCTGAAGTTTCTGAATCTTCAGAGGCAGCCCCACACAGAATGCATTGCAGTAATTTACACTTCCCATTAACCAGCATGAACAGTGGTCAGAGGTGATGGGAGTTGTAGTTCAGGGCATTTGTTTGATAGAGTGAACCAAAGGCAAATGAACCCCCTTTTCCATTGCCCTGTTGGACTTTTCTTTTGTCTTTTCTAGGGCTTCTTCAATTGGTTTATGCGGAAATAAACTATAAAATATAAAGACACTCCAGTATCTGTTGTGCCTCATTCCCAAAGAAACACGAACCCTGGGGAAGCACCTGGAACTCTTGGGATCCTACACCACTTGGAGACTGAGGTGGCGTGAAACAGTATGGTTATCCAGTGTGTGAGATATAGGCTGCAAGCTGCAACAAACCTAGTGAAACTTGCATCCAAGTAGACACGTATAGGATCGCAGTGTTAAAGAGGTTCAGGTAAGGAATGTTCTTGACTTCCACTTATTTCTCACCCTGGCTCTTGTAAAGTACACAAACATACCATAAGTTAAAATAGCTGCAACTGCTAATGGAGTGGCAGTCCCATCATAAAATATTTCTCCTTTCCTTTATGCTCCGGCTGTGCATGTTTTATATACACAGACACACACATCTGTGTATAGGAATTTCAGTCAAATATATGTGAACTTTGATTTTTTAAATAGTAGAAGTTGCTCACTTCAGTTATAGGTCTGGTATACATTCATGAAAGTCTGTTTGCCTCTACAACACATGGGACTAATAACCTTTTATATATTTATATTATATTTGGTACAGTAAGATAGCATAGTGCAAAGGTGTCAAAATATTGTGAGAATTCAAACAACAACAACAACAATATATTATTTATACCCCGCCCATCTGGCTGGGTTTCCCCAGCCACTCTGGGCAGCTTCCAAAATACAGTAGTCTATTAAACATTAAAAGCTTCCCTAAACAGTGCTGCCTTCAGATGTCTTCTAAAAGTCTGATAGTTGTTTTTCTCTTTGACATCTGATGGGAGGGTGTTCCACAAGGCAGGTGCCACTAGCGAGAAGGCCCTCTGCCTTGTTCCCTGTAACTTGGCTTCTTGCAGTGAGGGAACTGCCAGAAGGCCCTTGACACTGGACCTCAGTGTCCTGGCAGAATGATGGGGGTGGAGACGCTCCTTGTGTTAAGGGGAATGTAAGTTGAGCAGTTAATGTGCATTACAACCAGCCATGGTGCATATTTGGCAGGCCTCATGGAGAATGTGTTGACAGTCCTTCCACAAAGAGAGAATCATTCACATCTCCCAGTCAATACACTTAACTCTGACAGGCCTCAGGAAATGTACATATATTGGCTGGGTTTTGCACATTCTCTAGCCATTATGCGTAAACCTTGCTGGAGAATATGCATAAAGACCAGAGACATGGCTGCTCTGCATGTACTTCAGAGCCTGAGAGCCTGAAAGAGATCACTTGATTGGAGTGCGCAAAGACAGCTTTGAAGCTCCGGAGGAAACAGTGCTTGTTACTTTGTGAAAAGCCTCTGGGTGATCAATTATTAAAGGTACATCTTTCGTTGGTAAAGAGATGTCACAATAGCCTGGCATGAGGTGGATATTCTCATTAAGCACCTATGGTGCTCTGAGGATAAATGTCAAGTTCCATAACATTTTATTCATGGTGAAGAATATTAATGGATATATATATATATATATATATATATATATATATATATATGCTGAAATTAATGAGCTGTTCTATAACAAGGTGATTTTATACTTTTAAAAGTAGCTAATGAAATACCATACTTAGGAAACCATACCCTACAGGGGGGAAAAATGTCAATAAATAAATAATGAATTGAAAAACTGTGATTTAGCTCAAGTAATTTCTGTTCCCATACTTTCCCCCCAACACTAAGGGAGCAATCCTATCCACAAGAATTTGGCATATAGAAAGTCAGTGTAAGCTATGCTGGTGTAAAGTTTCTGCTTCCCTATCTAAGCCTGGCAGGGAGAAAACAAACCTTGAAGATAGTGTTCTGTCCCAGGATGCTAGGTGACGTGACTGAGCTGAATGGACTTAGGATCCAATCCAATTCCCCCATCTCTGGTCCTGCCCCTGAAACACTCACTCCTTTTTGGCCTAAAGACGCCTGCTTCTTGGGAGAAAAGCAATGACAAACCTAGACAGCATCTTAAAAAGCAGCAACATCACCTTGCCAACAAAGGTCCGTATAGTTAAAGCTATGGTTTTCCCAGTAGTGATGTATGGAAGTGAGAGCTGGACCAAAAAGAAGGCTGATCACCAAAGAAGTGATGCTTTTGAATTATGGTGCTGGAGGAAACTCTTGAGAGTCTCATGGACTGCAAGAAGATAAAACCTATCCATTCTTAAGGAAATCAGCCCTGAGTGCTCACTGGAAGGACAGATTCTCAAGCTGAGGCTCCACCTCATGAGAAGAGAAGAAGAACACATTTGGAGGGGGTGTTGCAAGGAGGAAGAGAGGAAGAAGAAGTCACTTCACATAAGGTGCTATAACATGGGGTCCTGTCCATAGATTTATTTTTTTGAAGTGTGTTATGTTTCTTTCCTTTTGTGATTCAAAATCATAACACTTTATGGAAGTGAGAGCTGGACCATAAAGAAGGCTGATCGCCGAAGAATTGATGCTTTTGAATTATGGTGCTGGAGAAGACTCTTGAGAGTCCCATGGACTGCAAGAAGATCAAACGCATCCATTCTTAAGGAAATCAGCCCTGAGTGCTCACTGGAAGGACAGATCGTGACACTGAGGCTCCAGTACTTTGGCCACCTCATGAGAAGAGAAGACTCCCTGGAGAAGACACTGATGCTGGGAAAGATGGAGGGCACAAGGAGAAGGGGGCGACAGAGGACAAGATGGTTGGATAGTGTTTTCGAGGTTACCAGCATGAGTTTGACCAAACTGCGGGAGGTAGTGGAGGACAGAGGTGCCTGGCGTGCTCTGGACCATGGGGTCACGAAGAGTCGGACACGACTAAATGACTAAACAACATAACACTTTGGGCATGAAAGTCATGCCATTAAGAGCACCCTGGAATCTTCAGTGGTGAAAGAGCATTCAAAAATGAAATGAATATTTGTATGAGTGAAATGGTTCCTTGCTAATCCGTATTGCCGCCCCTTGTCTACACATATTCACTGCCCAAACAGCAGCCCACATAATCAACAACAGGGTAGCAAAAGGAGGCATCGGAGACCTCACAAGTCCTGTGGGAAGTCTTCATTGGTTAGTGACCCCTGCCATGAATACTACCTCTATAAGCTTGTCTTGTTATCATCATACTTTTCTGTGAGTACATCAAATTATTATTATAAATTTCTCTTGACAAGTGTAATAGCATTAATCATCGTGTTCCCACAGGTGCTTGCACTCAAACTACACAAAACATTTCAATGTATAGACCAGCTATTGTAATCAAAACTATCTCCAAGACAACTTTTTAAGTATTTCTCTGTTGTGTTAGATAAACAGTTTTGGCACAGACTATAATTACCAACAAACCTGACAATAACTTGTACAAATATTTAGAAAGATGTCCCTATTTTCACCCTTTCCACATTATTTAGTAATAAAAATTATATTGCATTTGGCAGGTGGCTGGATAAAATGAACTTGTTGCAAACTTATAATCCTACTGATGTTTGTGAGAAGCATCAGATGCAGTTGTGTATGATAATTAAAAACAAATTTACAGCACAATCCTATGCATGACATAGAGTTCATAGTATTTGAGTTCATAGAGACTTCCTCTCAAGTAAGTATGTATAGGATTGCAGTCTTCAGGTGGCTACAATTCAGGATTTATAAGGTGCAGATAAAGTGTAGGAATAGTTGTATGGATTCTTTGGCATTCTGTAAACATTTTTAGGGCTACTTATTTGAGATTCTTTTCACTTCCAATAGTTATCTCTACCATAAGATAACCAAATAGTTATGGTGGAGATCCATGCACAGCCCGCTGTTGGGAATGGATTCCAAGCCTTAATTTTACTTTTCATCCTTCCTATTCAGAGTGTTGAGTGGCTAGTGTTGTTTCTACTTTAGTCTTCTTATTTGATATTGACAGCATTCACTTATTTAATTATTCACGAGAATCCAATTTACAGGATCCAGTGGCATTCCCTCTCCTCCATCCCTTGCAATGATACCCTGGGGTTTGGTTTGGTTTTGTAAATGATTTTTGGAGCTTCAAGGCTTTGGTGCATGGAAGAAACATGCTTATATGCTTCAGAGATACACGCAACGTGGAAATATTTTAATAAAATCTCATAATGGAAGGTAAAATCCCATAAATTCACAAGTCATACTGGGTTTCTTCAAAATAACTCTCAACTTTCACTTCAGCAAGTGGAAGTGACAATAACAGAGTCCAAGAGTGCTTTTTACAAGCTATAATCTTCTCCACTTCTTCTGCAATAGCTAGTTTTTTAATAGAATGTCAAGTTTCTGCTATACTTTGAGTATTGTGTTATACTGAGCCCTCAATGGTTCAGTTGTCTAGAACAGGGATAGGGAAACGGGGACCATACAGATGCTGTTGAACTACAATTCCCATAATCCCTGACCATTGGCCAGGCTGGCAGGGACTGATGGGAGCTTGTAGTCAGCAACAACTGGAGGAACAGCTCCCTCTTCTAAATGTGAAAGAACAGCTATTTCCCAAATTTAAAATCCCAATGTAATTTTTGAAAAACTATTGAAAAGAATAATATTGAACCCAATACCAATGTGACCTATATTTCTTGTGGTCACTTCACAAACAAAATATGCTGTGCCATTTATGGTTATTAAATTGTTCCTGTTTTTCTTGTAGTACTGAATGAAGCCCCAAGGAACATTCAACAAAAGGAAGGTCTGCCAGCTTTTTGCTGCATTTTCCCCTTTTCGCTGCATTTATCTGTCCTTAGGACATTGGAAAATATGAATAATTCCCCCCTTATTGAGAGTTGCAGCTGCTATTGTGGTTTGCATAACAGAAATAAACTGGCTGGCAATTTTCTCCAATTTCTGGCAGGGAAACAGAGCAGAGAGTCAGATCTCTGCTGATCCATTTCTTGCAAGTAGTTATAGCATATGGCAAATATGAGGGCACAGATGTCCTGTAGTCCCACTGCGAATACAGCCAGAAGATGGGATTCCTGGGAGCTCTAGTGAGTCACTTTCCCATTGTTTCCAATGCTGAATGTCCACTTTTTTTGGAAAGCCAGGGCAAATTGCTGGGTGAAAAAAGGAAATATATGCTTTTGATGACTTGCTGGGCAGAAAGTTGAACACATGAACAGGAGGAAGATGGCTCCAACGCATTCATTTTTTTATAGAAGACTTGTGCTTTAGTTGGATGAGCAGCAGAAGCATTCCAAAGCTATTGACTGAAGCTTTTGGGTTTTTTCATTCTGTCTGCAAAGGCATACATAGGTCAGCTGTCATCCATGCTGGAATAAAAACGAAGCAAATATCTGCGGGGAATGGCTAGCTGCTGGGTAGGTCTTCAAATTAAAGATGGAGAGTTTGATTATTAATTTTCCCCTTTCCCAGCAGTCTCCAACACCTCGCCCTGAACTGCTCAGGAGAGCTGAACAATTCTCCAGAAAAACTTTTTTTTTGGGGGGGGGGGACAGGTGGCTGGAAGGGGCTAGGGGAAAGAAAAGAAAAAGAATCACCCTTTCTGTGAACTCCCGTCTATTGACTTACTTTAGGCTCTAATACTATAGAGCTATGCTGGACCCCAGTGGCACCAGGGGACGGAGAGCAGGCAGGAGCAGGGCTGGTGCGTGTCCTGGGGGCGTGGCGCGTGTACTGGGGGTGTGGCACACCACCTGTGGGGGCGTGGCGCCCAGCGCGGGGGGGGGGCAACCAACTGTGATGGCACCCCACCTGGATTGTGCTGCCGGGGGTGGTGCACTCCCTCTGCACTCCTCTTCCTCCGCCAGTGCTGGACCCTCACCTCAGATCCCTAAACTGAAGCAATAATCAGAAAGCCAACGCTTTGGCCCCCGCATTGACTTGCACTGGGAAACCAAAACAACCATAACTCTCTGTTTTCACACAGGAACATAAAACCTGCACATAGGAGTTCCCTAACCCTTTAAATTAAATTTTATTATGGGTAGGGGCTTCAAACATTGGAAGTAGCCTGACTCTCTCTGGCCCCTGAGAGACCTGTCTATGGCTGGAACTACAAAGATATAAGAAACACTATTTTAAAAAATGCTATAAAAATATAGCTCCCAATGCATTTTACTGTTGACTTTGGATTGCTGCTCTACAGCGCCATCCAGTGTCACATTTTTATAACGCAGTTATAATGTTATTATTGACCCGTGGAGCTGAGTCCTGTATCTATGCACCTGTATCTCCATCTAGGTATAGTCTGGCATCTACCCTGGAGGGTTTTTAGTGTCTGTGTAAATTCCTACCATATCTTCATATGCTATTCATGCAGTCATATTATAGCTGGTAGTGTTTTCCCTGGTCACTTTTGACGAACAGCATGTACACAGATTTCTAGATCTATTACAACAACCCCTAACATGGGTGGGGGAAAACAGATTCTAAGTTTGTATATAAGTGCATTTGTCTTTGATCTTGCACTGACTAAAGAACTTTATGGACTGTATCCATCAGAAGAGCAGTTAGTTGTTTTATGGGGGTTGCTTTATCCATTATTAGTTAGTAGATCAGAGAGACTTAGAGAGAATAGTTACTGCAGGACTGGTGTATTGGAGCACTTCAATGGGTTCATTTCAACTCTGCATGGATGACAGCTTATTGCCCTCACTGATTAAGCATATTGTTCTCGCTATCGGCTTTCTGTCTTTCTTGAATCCATTGCTAAATTCTAACGGACAAGTATACATTCTTGAATATTTCACTCGTTATAGCTGTATGAATTCATTTTCAAATGGCAGTAACAGCAAATAACAAACAATGTTCATACTTAATAAAATTTGTTATCAGCTGCTGTAATTAATAATTGTTTTGTACAATTGAAAACCCAGTTGGGGATATTTGCTGATATACATATCTTGGGATTATTTACCGTTACACATATCCAAATAATCTAACACTGGTTTGTGGTGATAAAAATAAAGCTGTACCAAAATTTCGCAAGGTCCTCTGTTTTTCAGCAAAAGTACTTTTAACTCTTTCACTAAAATAAGGGGAATTAAATATGCTTTACTATGACTGCATCATGCTCTTTGCACACTGATAGAAACAATTATTTCAAAATAAGTGTGTCAGATGGTTTAAGCATGCATTTCACCCTTAAACAAATGGGAACCTCGTATTTTTCCTAAATTAAAGCAGAGAGTCAGTCATCTTTTTGGAACATGGGAAGTTTTTCTATAGCTGTGAAATAGCCAGCCATTTGGGCCAGAATATTTGCCAAAATGGCCAAGGGGATCACACTGCGTATTACACTATCGTCTTCCTCCTTTTAAATGGTTCTTGTCACTTTAAATGAGCCAATGGATCATGAGATGTTTTTATTCTAATTTATTTATTAAATTTGTACACTGCCCTATTCCCGTAGATCTCAGGGCAGTTCAGAACACAAAATCACAATATAAAAACACAAGATACACAATAAAAATAAGAACACAGACAGGTTGGGGTAGGCTTCTCTAACTCATGCACTTTACACATAGATGCAAACACTGCTTCTTACAGTCAGTTAGTTCCACAGAAAAATACTGGAAACCATTCATGTTTCTATTTATACAAAAACATAAAGCAATCTTAGTCATCTTTTCTGTGTCTTTTATAATAGCATTTCTCCATGCATAATAAAAACCCTCCATTTTCTCTGTTGGTGGTGGAATAAGTCACTCCAGTGAGGTGTTATGATTTTGATATGTGTGTGCAGTATGTTTAATCTGTTGCTATGGAAACCACAACTATTCCTACTGATTGCTTTTTTAAAAAACCCAAAAAAACCCCACCCCACAATGACTTTTGTGGCAGGCTGTGATGGGGTGGTGTCTCACACTTCTCAGTAGTTTATTTGTTGTGCATACTTCATATTTTTTGATGAACATGAACATATACACCAGCAACGAGGCTGGAATGAGGAGGACAGTAAATGTAAACTTTAAAAACCTTAAGGGGAAGCTACATTCAAAACTATCTGATATTTGGATGCCTTAGTACCTGAAGACTACAGCCATTTAATTCTCTCTTACAAAGGGTTAATTTAATCTGTGTTACCAACTGAACTGTACCAAGAAAATGAAGTATGTTTCCTATCCTAGTTATGAGAACGAAGGTCTAAGAGAGGCAATTGCCAGCAGGAACTACTAGGTTAAGGGAATCTTATATTGTAGACACTGCCACCTTTTGACCAACAAACATAACTGCTGAACAGACAGCCATTAATTCCTGCAACTCAACCGTAAGCTGCTTCACACTTTATTCTTCTGACATGGAGATTAATGCTCATGTCACAAAACAGCATTTTAGAAAAGCATACAGTGGCTTCTCAGCTTGCCTGTAGTGTGCATCAGTTTAAGTGTTCATTATATTATCCAGCTTTATAATGAAAACTGTCCCAGTGCCTACCCACCCAGTGTTGCTCATGTGTGCCAAATACGCAGCTCAGAATCAAACATATCCTTCAAACGAACTCTTTTTGCTGGCAGAAGGTTGGCTTCTCTACTTTAATTCTGAAGAAAGCCAATGAAACAGCACTGTGACTTTTGAAATTCAGAAAAATATTACAGTATAGTACATTGGGATTTATAATGTTAAAATGTTAAAAAAAAAAGGAGAGACATGGCAGAGAAATAACAACTTGGGAATAAGGCTGACAAAACTCTTGAATAAGGCC
Source organism: Podarcis muralis (assembly GCF_964188315.1). Lineage (NCBI taxonomy): Eukaryota > Metazoa > Chordata > Lepidosauria > Squamata > Lacertidae > Podarcis > Podarcis muralis. Next base: position 52,165,069 of record NC_135662.1, on the reverse strand, counting down.
AAGCACTGGAGACCATGCAAGCATGCTATTAATACAGCTACATTGTTATCCCACTATAATGAGCTGCTATGTAAAGCATTTACAAGCAGCTTAATTGTATTATTCTACTGCAGCAAAGATAACAAGGTCTTGCGGCACCTTGAGGACCAACAAGTTTAGCTTAAGCCACAATACATTTGTTAGTCTTTAAAGGACCATAGCGGTGGTGCTGTGGGTAAAAGCCTCAGCGCCTAGGGCTTGCCGATCGAAAGGTCGGCGGTTCGAATCCCTGCGGCGGGGTGCGCTCCCGTTGCTCGGTCCCAGCGCCTGCCAACCTAGCAGTTCGAAAGCACCCCGGGTGCAAGTAGATAAATAGGGACCGCTTACTGGCGGGAAGGTAAACGGCGTTTCCGTGTGCGGCTCTGGCTCGCCAGAGCAGCGATGTCACGCTGGCCACGTGACCCGGAAGTGTCTCCGGACAGCGCTGGCCCTCGGCCTCTTGAGTGAGATGGGCGCACAACCCCAGAGTCTGGCAAGACTGGCCCGTACGGGCAGGGGTACCTTTACCTTTACCTTTAAAGGACCATAAGACTATTTGTTGTTTCTGTAAAGAAGTTGTGAGGAACCTGTGACCCCTTGATTCTGTTGGACTCCAACTCCCATCAGCCCCAGGGACCACGGGTAGGTAAGATGGGAGTTGTAGTGTTTTGACGGTAAACATTTACCCATCTCTGATATAAAGTATGAGCATCTAATTATCCGTAAAAACCTGGAAGGCATGCATGTATCGGGATGAAACAGGCCCATATGTAATTGGTACAGCCATTTACATACGGGCTAAATCAAGCATGGAGGTTCACATGAACAGGGCTGGCACTGCCACATAACAGGGTGAAGTGATTCACTTCAGACAGCACCACAAGGTGGTCAGGGAAGGGAGGAATTGATGTTTGAATGGTGCATCAAGATTTTTAAAAGAGTTGGCTGTAATAGCCGCAGAGTACACAACCAGTGCTTTTTTCTGGGGGTACGCATACCCCATAACATGTTGTAAATCTAAGTTTGGCCTCATTGAGGGGCAGTGTTTCAATATGAGTAGGAAAATGAGAATACCCCTAAACATTATTTTAGGGGAGAAAGCACTGGACACAACTCACCATTTTGGCTTCAATTAAAGTGCCAAAATGTGCCAATTTAATCCATGTAATTTAAGGGTGACAATAGAGTAAGGCAGGTAACTTTTGTTTGCACAAAGCTTCTTTGCAAAAGAGGCTCTCACTGAAAATGCAGAAGAATGGAGATCTTTTAAAATTCCTAATTATTAATTCCGCTACCTATTTTGAGATCTATAGGGTTTTAATCATTCCTTTGGTAATGAGCACATCTTGTGACATAACCTACATTAAAGCGGTGGAAGTGGAATTTTATGTACCAGATGGAGGAGCTGGATTGGAAATATGGAACAGTTTGCCTCTTGGTTATTTGTTTGTAGCTTACTCCTACTGTCGGTCAATAGGCCATTGACAGACACTGGTTACTGTCTGGTCTGACAGCATTTTGGCAGCCTATGCAGAAATGAGATGATGATAGCAGGCAGGTGGCCAGCTACAAAAATTCATCATCATAATTGTCACCCTTGTTTGGCACTCTGCAAAGAAATAATGGCTTGGATAGACGCTAAGCCTTCCTTCCCAGGCAGGTGCTAAAAGTGCATTTTGGATATTCCACTTCGGACTTGCAGTCATGGCCAAATCCTAGCTGGAGAAGATATAGGGACTCTAATGCTCTCCTTTGAATTCCTAGTGAACTTTACAAGCTGCGGACATTCATATTCTGAGTCAATCATACTTTGAAACATTACTAGGATAATTTTAAACATATGTTTGTAGGGAATGAGCACTCACACTTGACAATGTGGGTGCCCTTTGCAGGATCACCCGTGGTGCTACAATTCCCAGGGAGCTTACTGGCAAACAGGGGCTGGCCTGCCTCTCAGTGTTAATTTTTGGAGGTTCACGCCCAGCCTCAGTAATCAAGTTTCTTGCTGGGAGGTGGGGCCAGCCCCATTTATAAATAGGGGGTGGAGCCAACCATAGCCAGGCAGTCAGCTCTGGAGATTCACCCTCCCTATCCTCCCTTTGTTTAATGTTTCTTGTTTTCAGGTTAACTTTTAGCGGGCACTGCTATGGTCTTTGACTGGTTGCTGTTGAAGGACCCGGAAGAAATTTTCCTGCATTGGCAGGTTTTGTCTTCCACGTAGCAATTCATTACACCTTTGGCGGTTATGGCCTTGGGTGGAATCCTTTAGTCTTTTCTTCCCTATATGGGGGAGGGGCATGAAGTGGTGACTCACCCCCCTGCGGCGGCGATTCCAGAGTGGAATTAAAGGGGTTATAGAATGGGTGTCAATTGCCTTACACTGAAAGGTCGTCAGTGAACTACCCTGCGTGTGGGTATATGGGCTTGGCTGCCTGCTACACTTACGTCTCACAGAGCACCCCCATATCCATTTACGCTGATGAGCCCCAGTTTCCCCTGGCTGGGAAGGATACACATTCAAGGCTTAAGCCAAGGAAATCTGGCTACATTCGGAAATTTAAAAAAGTTGTGGCCTAATTTTAATTCCATATAACGTTGTCAGAGTCTTTATTACTTCCTTATGATCCCTGGGGGCTGGGGCTGTTGCCGCCTAGTCACACAATCCAATTTGACATGCACCACATAAATGTTTGCTATTTGGGGGTTAATGACACAGTCCTGTGATTGCTAGGTCCTTAGGACAGGATAGTCCACAGGCAAAGAAGGATAACTATCCTTGTGTGTACTGAGGGCATGAAAACCTCTACTGCCTTAGCTGAGTCCCACCATCTGTGCTTTGATGGTCATCAGGACGTCTCCCAGATACAAAGTCCTTCCATCCCCCTAGAAACGGCGTACTGACCTTCCTTCTCATTGTGAGGCAAAGGCTGCATAAGAGAATGGGAAGGGGGGGGGGCATCGCTATCTTCTGCCTTGCCACTACAAACCAGCAGAGATTAGAATTGTGTGAATTTTAATCTGTTTTAGTATCTTAACTTTTGTATGTTTTAAATTATTGTAAATGGTTCTTGATTGTCTTGTTTTTATCTTTTCGTAAACAGCTTTGATGATATCTCACCCCCCCCCTCAAATAAAGTGATGTATAAATTTTATGAAATAAATACATAATTTTGAAGAATGTCCACCTTGGATTTCACTTCCATTGCTCCAAGCAGGATTGCTCTGCTCCCCCTCCATCTGTCCCCTACAGCACATTTCAATTTTTGAGGTATTTTACATCACTGCAGTGTGTCTAATTAATCTTACTAGAAATGATCCTTGAATACGTCAATGTTCTTGTGTCCAACTGAGTTTTAGTGCTATTGCTCTGTGTTTTGCGTTCAGGTTCAAAAATGAAATATGAAAAAATTTAAGGAAAACAAACCACCAATTCAGCTAGACAGCTAGTATAATTTCTCATGGCTAATGCTTAGAATCTTGATAGCTAGCTTCAATTATTTTCACCAGCGCTCAAAAATTCCTAACAATTCAGAGCATCATAAAAAAAGTTTGATAGCTAGTGTTATTTAAGAGTGACTATATAATAATGTATATAACTTATAATCTTCTTCTGTTTTAATTGTAGCCTTTCCAATAAATGTAATTCTAGTAAGTGCTCAATGACTCTGAGAAAAGCCTGTTGGAACAATGAAACACATGCTGCCACAAAAAGAAAAAGAAAGAAATCCAACCTTTTCTCAAAAGGATCTACTTGTTCTGTGTTATTTCTACTCTGGTTGAGAATCATTTATATAAATATTATGGCAAGCAAAGGTAACAATGCTAGAACTCTTAAGCTACAATCCTACACAACTTATCTGAACCACCTTTTCTTTGAGCAGACAAGTATAAAACTGAACTGTCAAGCTCACCTAGTCTTTTGTTCTTTTACTGCAGGGATGGCTAACCTGTGGCCATCTGGATGTTGCTGAATTATTATTATTATTATTTATAAACCATCCTTTATCCAAAGACCACAGAGCAGTTTACAACATGGTCTTATGGTTTCACTCCTTCGTGTGGATACAGCCCTTGTCCTTCCTCAGCATGCTTTCTTATGCTGTGAGACAGGAATACCACTTTGTTTGGGCGCATTTAGCTAGTTCCATTAATAGCAGCCAAGATCTGGTGCTAGAGGTCTGTTCTGCTATCCTCTCCAACATTTAAATTTTCATCCAAGCAGACTCGGCTGGGTTTCTGGCACTGAGCTTGCATGCAAACACTGTAATCAGGCCTTGAAACAGCTCTGTCTTCCAATATATTATAGGCTGGACTCTCAGGATTCTCTAAGGCCCCTCTGCAGAGAGCCACATGGATGGATCCCATTGACTTCCAAAATGCTATTGGGCTGAAATGCCAGTTGCTATTCATCCCCACCTCCACCCCCATCCTTTTTAGGTCACTCTGTTTTTGCTCTTTGCAGGGTTTGACTCACAGCAACCTCAGAACCAGAGGTTCTACTTCATCCCACTTTACTAAATCCATCCTAATTGCTCATCCTGTTCCGGATGTGGAATTTTACCATCATGTTCCTTAAACAGTGATTTTAATCATCATCATCAAACATGCAATCAGCATATACACAGGTTCTACTTTACAAACGTTCACTATGCAAAAATTCACTTATCCAAACACAAGGTATTACTACCTCATTATATGTACCAGAGTCCATGGCTGGGAATGCATTAGAAATTTTCCCACAGTGTTAAATGGTAATCATCAACGCACCTAACAAACAATTTCCAAGGAATGCATTGTGTTTGTAAATTGGGACTTGCCTGTGGTGTGCATATTCATATCCATATCCATAGTATATATCAGTCTACTATAGTATACGTCATAAAATCAGCATTTAACAAGGAGCCCCTGTGTGGATCTGAAGGCAGACAGACTTCAATGAAAAGCTGTTGCTTTAACGAAGTGCAGACTTCCGTTAAAGTGATGCATTGACCATAAAGGAGTGTTGTAATTGATATTTTAAATTTGCATGCTTCTGCAACTGTAGCATGAAAGCTTTTGAAGATGGATTTGCCCACATTCAAGGTCTGACAATTGCCACATTAGAGGTCAAGAAGAAATTCCCCCCATCTAAAATATACTAGACAACCATATTTTATTTTTGGTGTTTTTTTTAAAGAAAAGAAATCCTCCTCTGGTTTGTGTAGCATGCTTTGCTTCGATGAGTCATCTAGGGCTAATTACTCTGCAGCAGCTAGGGAATTAGATCAGCTTTTGGTTTCTGCCAAGTATCCGATCATTAGTTTCAGGTGGGGATGTAAGAAGGCATAGTTTTCCATTCCACCCTGGATTTTTCACATGCAGCATTGTTTCCTTTCCAGTGCAGTTCACTTTCTGCCAAAAATGACATCACACAAGTAAATGCCTAAAAAGGTAATGCAGAACAGCTTTGTTTTAAACCCCTTAGTCAGCAGCAACCTTTGCAGCTAAGCCCTACCCTCCTAGGCTAGGTGCAGATTGGTCAAAGAGCAGCAAACAAAAAGGATTTTCAGCAGGAGTGTGACCACTAACCTGCTAATTTCTGAGAGATTGCTTCGCAAGGTCTACAAAGTACTGTGCAGTTTCATGCCTAAAAATCCTACTGAATGTAGTCATCCCCTTTGCCATCAATGACAACCAATGACATATCAAAGCGAATTTGAAGATGGTTCTTTCAAAAATGCAATAGCATTTAAATTTGCATTAGGGACAGCATTCACATTTCAAAATAGCATTAGGGACAGCATTCACATTTCAAAATTAAACATCTCATCCCTTTTTACGTTTTATAACTTCTCCGGCAGTATCGCTTCTCTGGCAGTTGTTTCTCACGGTTGTCAAACAGTGACTCTCTAGGGCAGAAAACAATTATGAAAATGGCCCAAAAAAATATTCCAAGTTATTTCTCTTCTTAGCTTTAGGGCTTTTGTTTTTTTAAAAAACAGATCAAGAAAGTACACTGTAATAAAGTTGAATAATATCTGTATTCTCAGCAAGAGGGAGAAATGATATAACTATTACAGAATTTTTTAAAAATCCACTTAATACAAATAGTCTCCCAACAGACTATCGCAGCAGGTTGCATCATATTTTTATTTTTTTAAAAACCTGACTCAAGCCAGAACAAGCTAAACATAGCTAAACCCCAGGGCCATACAATCCTTGTTAGCTCTTTCTAAGTGAACACAGATGTCCTATAATCTCCCCAGCAAGACTATCGTTTGAAAAGCAAGAGGAAGATGTACAGATAGGGGGCAAATATTCCAATACAAGCTACCAGTTGAAGCGAAGAGATCCAGCGACAACGCTGAAATAAATGCTGCATCCTATTTACTTTTTACTGTTTCTTCTGTTCACACATCTGATGAGTGTCAGAAATTCTTTAATAACGTAGCAAGAAAAATAAATGTGTGTCTGCTGTCAGGAGACTCGAGAATTAATGGGCCAGACCTCTCGACTCAGCTCACCTCACAGGCCTAATCAAGGCAGCTTATATCTAACAAATATCCCCCCATCGCCATGGTTACTAGACTCAGGGCACACAGGTTATAAAATCTGATGGGGAATGTTATGAGGGAACAGCTCTGGTGTGTATGTGCAACTTCAGTTGCTTGTTGTTATTAGCATTATACAAATGGGATTTGGGGAGCCAATTCAGAGGCTTTCGGTTTGATAGATACTAATACTTTCCAAAGTCTTGCTAGGGAAATTAAATGGAGTATGTCTGCAACAGGCCTCATTAGTGTCCAGGATACGGCAGAACCAAATTTAACAGTCATCTGCAGGGGGGTGGGGGTGGGGTGGGGGGTGGTCCAAAACAATGGCACTTAAATTCATTCACAAAGCTGCTTCTTTTTCTCATAATAGGATGGAAACGCCGTCCTGTGATGGATGAGTTTGTATAATGTGAAGTTTGGTAGGAACTGTCGGCTGTGGAGACAGTTATAGAAAGTGCAAGCAGGTGCCACTTAGTAAGCAATTTGAATTTGTTTTATGTTTTGAATTGCAGAATTTACTCCCGGGCACCTACAAGAATCGAGCAAACAAACAAACAAACAAATAAATAAATAAGCAAGCAAGCAAGCAAGCTGAGTTGCAGCTCCATTTAACTTGATAGACACTACAGTTAAATCACAGATTAAGCATCTTTCATATTTTTTTTCTGTTAAGGTGCATTTCACCCACACAAATCATGTGATGTCAGTGGCACAACTCTTAAGTATAGCTAATGCTAGCCATGTTTGTTACCTTAAGGCTCAAGATGTTCACTAAACCGTGAGTTTCTTTTGCTGAACAGGGGCAAACTAAGGCAAATTCTTCTTCTTCTTCTTCTTCTTCTTCTTCTTCTTCTTCTTCTTCTTCTTCTTCTTCTTCTTCTTCTTTGGACAGGCGGAGACCCCACAAGCCCCAAGCGACCCCTGGGAGGAATAATGACACCTGACAACGTGTTATGGGATTAAAATTGGCCACAACTTTATTAAATTCTCAGATGTAGGAAGACCTTGGCTTAGGCATTGGGCGTTTGTCCCTCCCAGTCCCCAGCCAGGGATCTGGGGAACATCAGGGTTATCCAAAGTGTGTGGGGATTGCGCTGACTCTGGAGAACGTCTGTTCAAGCAGAGAGCCCGCCCCCCCATTTTGCCACATCGTAGGGGAGAGCACTGACAACCCATTGGCATATGGCCAGTGCCTCCCCTCAAAATAACCCCTTCAGCGGGGAACCCTGGGATAGCCGCCGCGGGAGGGGGGCATGGGTCACCGCTTCAGGCTCCCCCCCATTAAGAGAAGATGGACTCAAGGATTCCGCCCAAGGCTACAAACATCTCTTTCTTCAACTCCTGCTGTGCTCTCTCTCTCTCTCTCTCTCTCTATCCAAACCACACTTTTCAGGGTTTGCCCCCATTCTCTTTGTTATATGGAAAACCCAGTGCGGAGAGAGCCCTCCAACTTGCTTACACTAATAGGTCTGTTAACAGCTCCCTCTGGCCTGGGTTTCCCATGCTGCTGCTCAGCTCCTTCCTGGGCTTCTGCTGTTCTGGTCATTGCTGTTGCCCTGCGCACAGAGGAGCCCAGGCTGGGGAGCAGGATTTGGGTCAGCTGCTGTTTCAGAGCCAGCCCCGTGTAAAGTGAGAGAAGTGGGGGGGGTGCATGGAGGGTATGTGTGGCTGCACTCCAGCACTTCTTTTGGCCCACCCTACCCATTTTCTATTTAATTAATGATTCCCGGCCAAGTGCAGAAAGCTGTGATCACAGAGTGAAATATACATTCACAGAGTCACAGAGATCACAGAGTCGAGAGTGGATTTCATGCTCTTTATTCAGCTCATGGTGGTGAGGAAGAATTGAAGTTCCCCCAGAATGTCTGCTTTATATACAATGGTACCTCAGGTTAAGTAATTAATTCATTCTGGAGGTCCGTTCTTAAACTGAAACTGTTCTTAACCTGAAGCACCATTTTAGCTAATGGGGCCTCCTCCTGCTGCCGCGCCGCCAGAGCACAATTTCTGTTCTCATCCTGAAGCAAAGTTCTTAACCTGAAGCACTATTTCTGGGTTAGCGGAGTCTGTAACCTGAAGCGTATGTAACCCAAAGCGCATGTAACCTGAGGTACCACTGTACATTATTTACACAATGGGCCCCACGTGATTGGCTAATTCCGGGATTCTCCTGTGGACCAATCAGACTGCTGCATTCTGGGTCCTATTGTTGTAGGACCAATCAGACTGCTGCATTTTGGATCCTATTCAACTCAGTACATAACACAGAGGCTGGGTTAGAATGGGCAAATTTCATGCAGCAGTGTGCTGCTACCAAACTACATACACAACTTGAACTAGCCAGGTCTTATTCCCCTTCAGGTGTCACCAAGAATGGATTCCCCACGTATAACAATTTCTCAATCATTTTAGATCCCACTGCCATTAAACCAGCCCTACATGCTTATTATCTTGCTAATTCAGGCAGGAAACCTGCCATACCCATGATTAGATCGTTGTAACCAATATTTGCTATGATTTAGGTATTTATCTTAAATGTTTGACCCCAGTTAAGGAAAAGTTATGTTTGCACAGGACCTGTGTGAGAGAGAAAAAAAGAGGATCGACCTCTGAGACTTCTTTCACTTTTGCTAGCATCAGGCTATAGAGAATGCATGTCTCACATGGCTGCGACTACATCTAAAATGTACCTTATTAAATGTCTATTCTGCCAGAATATAGGCATGAATTCCTCTGCTGATTTACTATTTTTAAGCTACTACTTGAAATGATGAAGACAGGTGAGGAAAAGTGGGTAGAAATGAAGGCTGAGATAAAATTGAGTTCTCCCCCTTCCTAAGGCATTGGGAAGCCACATAAAATGCCCTGTCTTTCAATATATATATTTTTTTCCAGAGGCAGCTGGAATAAATGTGGAGAGTGATTTCCTATTCACTGAGAACAATGGTGATAGGGGAAGCGTTATCTGCACTGTGACATTGTCACATAGCCACATTATGGATGGGGAACCTCCAGGTCTTGCTGTACTCCAACTCACATCAGCCACCAGCCAGTGTGGCCAATGGGCAGGAATGATGGGATTCTGAGTCCAGCATCTGGCGGTCCACAGGTGCCCAACTCTGAGCTACCTATTATTGTATGTAGAATGACTACAGCATGATTACTGCATTGGTTGATCCCTGATGGGTTATATTTCTCAAAAGAAGGTTCATTTGGGAAGAAAAGTACCCAAGCAGCATTTAGGCAGTTAATGATATGAGGAATGGAGAGGATTGGGGCAGCATCCTCGTCCCCAAAATTACTTTTACCACCATAGTTAACACACCAGTAAGCTGTGTTAACTATAACACAGCTTACTCATGAATTTCAGAGGCTTGTTGCCTACTTTCAATCCCAGTGAGGTCAGCTGCCATCTGCCCATATTCAACAAACTAATATCTCAGAAGAATACACAGCAAAACAAATTATATTTGTCAAACTTTGTTAACTGCAGATTTATTTCCCAAAATAAATATAGCTCTCTCACAGCATTTATGGAGTGGGTTGCTTGATTATAAAAATAACATATATGTAGCAAAAACCAGTACAGTACCTTGTCAATGAATGTTGTCTCTTCCAGACTCATAGTCTTCCCTCAGCCCTGTTTCATACATACATAATAGGAATTGTTTTCCCTGCATGAAAAAGCCACAGTGAATCTTGGGCTTGTAAAATCTCCCCTTGCTTCATCTTTCATGTACAGAAGAAATCAGAAGCATTTGCTTCTGGGTTTAAACGTGCTACAGTTCCCTGTTACATTTGAACTGGGGAACAGTGGTTTGTTTAAATTCTAGTTAGTGAGAATTACCCAGGATGAAACTCTGCATTGCAATCCTGGTTTGTTTACTAAGCTGAGTTTGTTTAAAATCAGCTTCCAGTCTCTCTGATGTGAAAAAGAGGAGCAAAGGTAAAGTTGGTGGTGCAGTATTGCAGGGGCTGTTCACAGGATGGGAAGCCATGTTACTTTTCCTTTTATCTGAAGGGGGCCTTATGCTCTGAATTAAGCTGGAGTGCTGTGAGAGGTGCCTAAAGGGACATTATCATTTGTCCTCCTCATTTTCCTACATCTCCACTGCTGAACTTCAAACACATGTTAAGCGCTATCAGAACTGTGACTCCTCAATTAATGCTTTGCATTTGTTGTTCTGCCAGAATGGGCTGTTAAAAATCAAGCTGCCTGGAGGAAAGGAATGATGAAAAGTTCTGACAGTGCTAGCCAGAGATTTTGAAAGCAAGGACTCAGCTATACAGTTGCAAATAAAACATTTTGAATGTGTTGTAAAGTGCAATATACAATTGGGACACTAGACAGCGACTGTGAGCTGTAGCAAATTCAATGCATTTTTCAAAAGGATTTTTAAAAAAGCATTTTCACATTTTTTTAACGTGTGTAGATTCCACCCAAGTGTAGGCATTTCCATTACAATGCATAATTTATCTTTATTGAATTGAGCATTAAGGGTAATATCCAATTGGTCCGGCAGGTGGTGTCTACTAACAGAATAGGAGTTCACCTGTCTGGCCTGCAGTACCCTCCCAACAACTGTTTGGGGGGTTCTCCCAAACTTCCAGAACAGATTATCAGGGGGCATTGGGAGCTGTAGCCAAGGGTGGAACTGGCAAAATAGCCTCCTGTCCTATCCCGGATCAGATCATCCACTGACCTTTGTACCCTTTTTGTGTTCTCATGATTACTGTAAGTTTCACTATTTCTAACTGCTTCCATAGTTTTCTGATTAATTGCATTTTTGTTGTTCATATGTTGTCTTTCATTTTTAGCATATGCAATCTATGATAAGGGTGTGGGTGTGTGCGTACACACACACACATAGTACATGGGTACTTCACATGATTTATTTATTTTTATTTTTTAAAAAGATAGGTCCTTTATTGCTTGAATCCAGAAAATCTCTTTTGTCACTTCACTTGCCACATGCCAAAACATTTCAATTTCAGGACATTGCTACCTTATGTGGAATTGCCCTGAAACAGAAATCATTGGTGTACAGTAACTGAGCTGAGAAAAGATTAATTCTAAAGTAATTTCCTCCAAAACAGTTTAACTTCCTGCTTTACTAAAGTACTGAGCAAAACGTAGTTTGCTTGGGGGAAAGTTGGTGTGGGACCTTGTTTTTCATCCCACACCTAAGTGCTGCGATATCACACTACCCAGTATGGGGAGATAGTTAAAATTCAAAAGTCAAAAGGCAGCCAGAGGAAGAGGAGGGCGGGAGAGAGATCAAGAGATCCACTTGGTGGCAGCGATGGGGGGGGGGGCAGGGTTGGCTGGTTTGCTTGCCTCCTTTCCCTTTCATGGTGCTGATCACAGCATCCCCTTAAAATAACATTATACAGATTTTTGGAACTTAAAGACATGCCGCGGCAGAGAGCAGGGAACAATTTTGCATAGAAGAGTTTAAAATCCCTATTTTACTGCCCTGTAAGATGAGCGCCGCAACCCCAGCAAGATGAGCGCCGCAACCCCAGAGTCGCCACGACTGGACCTAATGGTCAGGGGTCCCTTTACCTTTTTAATTCAGAGTTATCATTGGGTTTATAATATGTACCAAATTTTCCTGGAAATGAAAAGTATTGATCTACTAGATTCTTAAAGTAATGCCACCATTCATCCATGGGGGGGGGGGGGCGGGGGCGGCGGTATGAAAGCTCTCCTGTGGGGACAGTACGAAGAAAAAATTGCAGAAATAGGAAGTGTTTCCTCTACCTTTAGAAAAGCTTACATGTTTGAATGTTTGAACTTGAATATTTTCCAATTAAAAAAAAAAAGAAAACATTCTGGGACTCTTTAATCCATGTCCTTGATTCATGCCCTGCAAGATGATGATGATTTTACTCAAATTAACTTTTCTATAGCTGCAAGACCTTAGGCATCGCTGGTGTTATGCCAATGTAAGAATCTCAGCATTGTGCAATATATTGCAGGAATGGGGAGCCTCTGGTCCATGGGCCAGTTGGACCACTGGGGGAGGGGTCAAAGTTGGCACATGAGGCTATTTTGCTTAAACTATGCCAACCTATCAACCTGCTGACATCAGTTGATGGGCTGGCAGATATGATTCAATCCTGATGTGTCCTGTTTCATCACAACAGACCCCTGAACCAGCTGGATTAAAGCCTCTGCTCATCACCACACAAGCATGAATCCAAATGGGAACAATGGATTTTCTGCGACCAGCAAAGATGCCCCACTTTGTCCTGGTCCTCTGTTGCTTTATGAAGCAAGAAGCATCATACTCTTTAACCCATTCTGCCAGCTATTGATGCAAGCAACAAACAGACAAGGGTCAACTCACAGGAGAATTCTTCCAGCAATATAGTAACGTTCAAATGCTTCATAAAGCTATACAGGACCAGAGCAACATAGCAGTGGCGTAGCTAGTTGCTTGGGCGACTGGGGCGAAGTGCCCATGGGGTGGGGTAAGGCATCTGTGGGGCGGGGCAGGGAGCGTCAGAATCCCAGTGCCTGAGGCCCATTCCGCTCTGGCACCCTGCAGCCCCGCACTGATTTTTTTGAGCAGTGTGGAGCCTGCAGGGAGTCTGCCTGCCACCTCTCCCTCAGCTGTAGAGTGCTGTTTCGGGCAGCCTGGAGCCTGCAAGCGCCCGAGGCACCGTGTCACTCCCAGGAGAGACACGTGGCTCGGGTGCGGTAAGTGCTGCCCACTTTGGTGTGGCGCCCAGTGCCCCCCCAGCCCCCTTAGCTACGCCTCAATCCTTCCCATCTGGATTTTGGCATGATACTACTAAAAATGTGATTGCATGGAGGATAAGTTGTCTACAAGCAAATTTAGACATTGCACAACTGAATCAGAGAGTGATATTTATTCTGGGTTAATTTTTGTAGAATAAAATATATCTTCAGAATGTGCACCAGAATAGCTGTAGCTAAAAGTGAAGGAACAAGGGTTATTAGCAATTATTACATGGGCTGTACACTTCACCTATCAATAAATAGAGTAATGCAAAATTCACACTTCATATGTTTTTATGAAAGGATGTTTGAGGACTAATGTGTGAATTGGAACTTAACTATCCACTGGATTTTGCTCATCACTGAATGCTGTGATGCTGCTTTGATCAACTCATCCCCAGTCTGTCATTTAAAAAAAATAAATCTGGAGGGATTCAAGTGCACAACAGAAATCTAGGTTTGCACAATTAAAGTGGATTAAAGTACTCTGTCATCCCAGCACAACATACTCACTTCAAAAAGAAGAAGAAAGAAACTGCATTAGAATCCCACCCTTAGCCACTCTGAATATTTATTTGTCTGTGTAAAGTGCTTCCCACTAAGTTTGGACCATTTTAAATCATGCCAGGGGGCGACTGGGCAAGGGAGATGTTAGGTTTGGTGCTTTGGTTAAAAGTTAACCCCAAATAAGTGGGAGCCATTTTACTCAAACAACAAACTGTGCAGAGGTTTGTCATTGGAAGGGGGGGGGAGGAGGAAATTCTGAACTATAGTGTGGGGTGGTTTGTTTGAGATACCCCATTTTCTTATACCAGTCGAACATTCAATGTTGTGTGCTGATAATGAAGAAGCTTTCCATGAAATACAATTAATATTGCACAGCCGCTCTGAAGCAGCACAAAAAAAGAAAAAAAAATATTCCACCATGCTATTCTTCTGATGAAGCTGTTTTCAGTTCTAGTACCTGTGCTATTGTACCACCTCTACTATAGCTTGGCAGTGCAGAAACAGTAGTAAAAATATTTTATTATCTTTTTTAAAAGGTCTCACTGTGGCCTCAGCTGAGTAACTTGTAAAGCTAATGAAGTCCCCAAAGTGTGAGAACTTTATATTACAATTGGCAGCAGCCTACTCTAAAACTGCTCTCTTCTGTCATACATATTAAAAATACAAAAGCACAGATGAATTCAATGAATTAACAATAAGTTGCTCATTTAAAATCAGAATGCAGCTCTTTCCCTATTAAATTTCAAGAAGTAATTAAGTACAAGCGTTAGTCCTGTTTTGAAGGTGATTTGTTATTTTGCCTTAATATGTCAGAGCTACTTTAAAAAAAAAAGAATAATAATAATGCCTGTTTACCCCCAGACACTGTCATTTCACTCCTTAGAAATACCTTGACAATCTAGGCATGCTGTGCCTTGCCCTGCCTATGCCTCCTCATTTATTGATATTTCAAATCACAGTGAAGTAGATTTTGTCAGACTCTACCTGGTCGTTTCCTGAAGTTCAGAGCTTTATTTCTAAATCACAGAGGGTAAAAACATGAATGAGAGGTCCCTTCTCAACTAGGCATCCTTATGTGGATGAGTGGCTTGGTACATGTGTCTCGCAGGTCAATTGTGCACTGGATGCATGCCCAATGTGTTGCAATCATGCTTGCAGAGGCTCAACAGTAATTTGGTTGTGCCTCATACCAGCCAAATGCACAGACTGGGGGGCAGGGCTACCATGTGCATCAGAGGATAGGCCAGACTGCACAGCCTCATTTCCACCCCATCCCCTGCTTGTTCCTTCATTGTGTGCTGGCATGGATCATCTGAACGTCTCCATACTAAAGTTTAAAAGATTTATTTATTTTTAATGCTGAATTTTGACTAGATATAGCTTAATCATGTATCAAACGTATGTGCTGATATAGAAGGAGGATTTTGTAATTAACCTGATTTGTATCAACCATGATATCTAAGATACCTGGCATTACATTAATTTTGCAAAGCCAAATACCATTTTGACAGCAAGCAAAGCTGTCACTACACATAGTTTGTCACCTAGGCAACCAAAAACCTGCTTTCTCAACCTAGTCAGTGGCTGCTCAGTCACTTGCAAGTATCCTGAAATGGTCAGAAGAAATTTCCCAATTCCTGCCCAGAATAAATTGAGAGAGTAAACTTCTTTTTTAAAGGCCTTTCAGGACTAACTAATGACTCAGAGTGCTTAATTTATACTAACTTCCATTAGCATGTACAATTCTAAAACCCACTTTAGCATAAGTGGCCCTGACTGGTTTTTCTTCAGCCTTGATTTACATGTCTCCAGGGTATGCTAATATTGATTGGTTCATGTCAGAAGGAATGGGTGGCAATCCTTCCCCCAATCCTGGCAGTTTATTGAAGGAACGTACCGTATTTCCTAGAAAATTTGTGGAGAGATTTCTTTGCAGCTTCTTTTTCAGGAAAAAGGTATTGGTCATAATTCCTATTCTTGTTTCTTTTCATTTTCCTCCAGTAACAGCTGCTTTCACATTAGGGTTTTAGCACTACTGAGACGTGAGTGGAATTAGGTATCCACATGGTACCTAGTATGATGATTCATCCCGCATTGGTGTTGTCCAGCTTCTCCTTCAATTAAAAAAGCTCTTTAACTAGTACCTTTTCTTATCATCTCTTTCTTTTTAGGAAGATGATTAGCTACTTCTCATGTACTTGTTGTGGCTGCGGTGTATGGGGTGTTATGGGAGGAGTGGTACCGTACCTCTGGTTGTGGACATGTCCTGCTCCTTCTGGGGTACTTTGTCCATCTTTGTTTCCCACCCTGCACTCAGCTCTCACCTGTGGCTCCTAGAAGCTATCAGCATGTGATAGCAGCCGCACCCCGGGAAATTGCTTCAACTGTCCAGTTAAACCAGGTGAAGGTAGTCAATGGGCATCAAACTCTCTGTGAGTTAGGGACCCTCCCTGCATGCGAAAACAGGCTCTGACGAATTGAACAGACGAGATCAATAGTCCAACGGCCAAGAAGGTGGTTTCTGCTCGTACTGTAGAGGGATGTGAGGGGAAGATGGGGCTCGTCCACCTGGAAACATACTCCACCTAGAAGAAGGTAAACTCTGATCCTGAACCTCCATATGCCTTGCGGGATATCTTCAGAATGGACCAAGGAGTAAACCCTACACAAATCCGGACTTCAGTTCCCCATTAGGTGGCATCTTGTATGCCTCCTTCTGGCAACTCCTGCAGCCAAGCTGGTGTCAAATGTATTGCTCTGCTCTCCTTGGACAGCATCAGAGAAGCTGAGAGTGGAGTCTTGTTGTTTGGTCAGTCCAGGACCTCCATACACACTGTCCAGGCTTGCACCCTGGAGAAGTCACTTCAGTTTGATTTCAACCCCGGAAGCACACTTTATTGTCTCCTGAGACAAACAGATGCCAACAACAACTTGTGGTTGCATCATTCCTGGTTTACCAGCAAGCAACTAACAAGAGGTGGCATTGCACCAATTTGCTCATGCTATGAACCCACAGCAAATAGCATTGTTCCCCAGGGCACAGAGTGAGCTGATAACAGCTACCTGCAAGTGTCAAACAAGGGCAGTGCACTATTGAAAAGGAGAAGAAAAGTATTAAAATTAGAACCACTATCAGTATCACCAAAGGGAAAACAATCTTTCATCTTAGAGTGAATTCTACCAGCCCCCTAGAATTGCCCCCTTTCACCCACCCAGTTTGCTACTGCCTTCAAATTTCAAGCTGAATTTAAAGATCTGTTCAAGTTGTGAACAGAAATAAAAGTAATAATTGTTTTGCTCTTTTAGCCTTTAAAAACAAACAAAAAACACATACTTCAAATCCTACACAAAATATGCATGGCATGTGCATTAGTACACATTTTCAAAGCAGGATAACAAAGAACAGGTAATCACCGCTTTAGAAAATAGAGGTTTAGCCTTCAGATGTAATTCAATTGAGATGTTTGTTTTTCTTTCCGTTTAATTTGCTTGATGTTGTTGTTTTTGTTACACTGAAATGACTGGAAACTTTTGAAGAGTTATTTCAGATGGTCAGGATTAGTCATTTTTAGAATGCTGTAAAAGACACCTTAAGGGAAAGCTCTGCACTACGGGACTTTAAAAACCAGACTATTTTTCTGCCACTTTCATTGAGTTAATGCTGCCAAACCTTCGCTGGGTCAATACTGAACCACACCAAGCCTGACTGTGGACATTAGCAAAATATATGACACAGAAATATTCCGAGAGAGGGATGTTCTCCCTAAAGGGATAAAAGTGTCAAGAACCATATGCAAAGCTTGTTTGGTTGTAAATTAGAAATAATAACACTTTCAGTTGCTCTTATGGGGAAATGACACTTTTCTTTTTTTTACTCTTTGGGTAAAAGATAGTCCACCCAAAAAAAGCCTTACTCTATTTCATACTAAACAACCTTATGGGCAAAGATGTATGCAATCTTCACATTTATATGGCATAAACAGAAAATTATTTACCCCTCAACATCATATGGTTTTCCTATGAGTGTGGATATCTGAGCAGAGCATATGCATGCAGACTCCCATGCTTAAGTTTGGCCTTCTTCCCAAGTAAAAGCCCTCACTTGATCAGTGTGCCCTGTCTATGCTCATGGGCTTCCCCTACTTAAACATCCCCGTGCTCAGATGCTCAACACATCGATTTTGGGAGTCAAGCCTGGGAAGCCAGAAGCCAGTATATATTCTGAGATTCTAGTTATTTCAAAGTAATATAGACCAGGTATCATCTAGTGTAGGCTATTGGTTTTCTAGTCATGTTCATAAGAGTGTATCTGCATAAGGGATGCCTTTATGCGTCATTCACCTCTTTAAATCTCACAGAAGCAGGCCTCCAGTGCTTTCCTGGTTAACAGTCACATGTATTTTGATATTGCAAATCATGCATACATGTTCCCCCCATCAGAACGAACAGGTTGCAAAAGCACTGTACTCTGCATTTGGCTAGCTGACCACAATTATTGTGTGATATGCAGTCCTTAGCTTAGCGGTTACCACAAATTTTTGCTAATCTAACATCACACAGGTGCAAATTGATGCGATTTACAGGTGCATGTGACTTACAGGTGATTTAGAAGAATAGAACTAAAGCATTAAATAAAAATGATAAATTGTAATTAGTCACTAGACATGACCCAAAAAATATTTAAATAAATTTATACCCCATTAAAAGAAAAGAATTCCTAATGCTTAACTTTTTTAACTTTTTTTGCACCAGGTAGATTAATTGCACTGTTGGCTAGATTTATTCCCATTTGCAAAGTGTGTTTCAGTCAAGCCAGTGGGTCATTACATGGGCAAGTAGATACTAGGCCTGCCCTGCAAACCATTTCCCCAGAGTGAAACTATATTTATACTCCATGGTCATTTTTCTTTGGACCTTGATTTGCATTCTGTCCATTCCTTTCCTCCCCAGAACTTTTGAGCTAGAGGTGAGAGCTTTTACCCCCCCCCCTCAAACCATTCACTGTTTAAATATGACCTGACAGATTTGTCATCCTACAGTATCTCTGCTGCTAAACACTTCTCTTTCTTTGAATACTAGTAATAAATAAAATGATGGGAAGCAAATGGTGGTATTTTATTCAGATAACTTAAATCTCCTGCCCTAGTCCAAGAAACTCCAGTAATGTAAGTATAATGGGGGGGGGGGGAGGCTAAAATAATCTTAATGAAATGCCACAGTTTTTATCTCATCTTTATATTCCTCTTGAGAGGAGTGTCTTATCAATAAAGATGGAAAAATCAAGCTGAAAGTATATGACATTTATTTAATAAGAGTTCTTAAAAAACTTTCTTATATCAATAATTCTCAAAGGTAAATGCAATCTTGGTACTTTTTCTTAAAGCCAGAATAATATTTGTCCGTCGTTTTTTATATCGAGCTATATAAAAAGTGATCTCCCAAGTGATAAAGGCATACAAATAGAACTGTCAGTATTATTTTCCTTTCAGGAACAGTGAGGGAGAAAGTTAAGGGATAGCATTGCATTCCATGCAGCTGTATGACTTTCTGACTTGAGAATTTTTCCTCCTCTGGAACATCCAGTAAAGATTACCACTGTTCATGCTTGGCAGTGATTAGTTGAGTGCCGGCGACGATTGCAGAACTATTCAGAAATGGAAGTTTCATCGGGAAAGTGGAAAGAAGGTGGCACAGGGTGGTGAGAGCTGGATAAGGCACATTAAGTGCTGAGAGCTGCCAAATATAGCAAGAGGTGGTGCAGCTCTTTCAGTGGCACAGAGGCTGCAAAAATGGCAAATAAAAAACACAAACTGGTAGTTTACCACCCAGCCATACCATATTTGGACAGAGATCTCCCACCTGGGAAATAAGGCCTTTAACCTTATGCAATGCAAAGTGGCTATTGATTAAGGCCAGAATTCTAACCATTACTAGTCAGAAGTTGGTCCTATTGAGTTCAGTGGCACTTATTCTCAGGGGTCAGGATTGTAGCCTAAGTTTGTGGTGCAAAAGGAGCCTTTTCTCAACAGGGCTAAATAAAGGCCAAATGGGGGGTCATGCTTATGTTGCCAGTTGGTATATGTTCATATGCCATGGCATTAGCATACATCTGGAGTTCTTGCACTTCTCAATCATGGCAGGCCCTTCTCGATTAGGCTAGCCAATCTGTGTCAAGCCTTTATTTCCTCTGTGAACTTGCAATGAATCCTCACTCTCATTGAACAGTTCCTGTTGAATGAAGTAAACACATAGTTAAAGGGTATGGGCAGAACGTGAACTGAATCACAGCTCTTGGTAATGTAGGTTTTCAATTGCATTGCAGGCACCACCTTTGATAATTACACAAGAGTTGTGACTGCTCTAAGAAGAACGTTGGTAGCATCCAAAGTGGTCTTTATCCCATGGCTGTGTGGACTGCTTATTAGAAGAGTTTTAAAACTTGGTAAACTGATCTGGTTTTTTTCTGCTCAAGCATGTTTGCCATGCAGCCTTTATTATGCTCACATTAATGCTTGTGGACTACTGCTCTGTATAGGTTCGCTCTCAGTACTAATGGTGTCGTTTTCATAAAGCGTGTCATTTTTATGCAGGTTCAGTATGACCAGAAAATAACAAGGAAGTCAGGAAAGTGAAGAGGATCCACTTAGAGCCCGAGAGGTTGAGGATTTTGACACTTGCAAAAGCTAATTCATGCAACTCCGCTATTCATGGGATTATATTAATTGTCAAGTGATATTTCCTCTACCATAAGATTTCATCCATCAGTGGCCTTCTGGGTGATGTTAATAGAATCATAGGATTGTCGAGTTAGAAGGGATTCTGAGGGTCATCTAGTCCAACCCCCTGCAATGCAGAAATCTCAACTAAAGCATCCATGACAGATGGTCATCCAGCCTCTGCTTTAAAACTTCCAAGGAAGGAAAACCCACCACTTTCCAAGGCAGTCCATTCCACTGTCACTCAGCTCTTACTATCAGAAAGTTCTTTCTGAGGTTTACTCAGAATCTCCTTTCCTCTAACTTGAATCCATTGGTTCAGGTCCTGGCCTCCAGAGCAGGAGAAAACAAGCTTGCTTCAAGCTTGAAGAGGGCAACCAAGATGATCAAGGGGCTGGAAACCAAGCCTTATGCTTAGCCTGTAGAAGAGGAGACTGAGATGATATATGACAGCCATCTTCAAATATCTCAAGGACTATCACATGGAAGACGGAAGAATCATTCATCCAGTTTACAAATCCTGCCTCCATCTTGTGTAAGTGCTCCACTGTTGAGGGGACAGTTTTCCCAGGCTGGTAACATCAGAAGCTGCAGCTTATCCGCTCAGCAACTCTGCACTTACCGTAGTTCAGACCCCATGAGCTTGTGTACATAGGATTACATTTTCCATTTCAGTGCTGCTCACTTACCTTGGAGAGCTCCTTTCCACCTCTGCTGCCACACAACAGCAGCCACTAGTTTCGCTTAGTGAAGCACTTGAATTTGGCAAAATCTACTGTATTGTATTTTGGAAAGTTGTTTGTTTGCTATGCATTGGGACCCCTCTAAACATATTGTAGCTACGTTTTGCATGGTGATTCCTGAGATCAAGGAACAGGTTCCTGCCTATGTATGGATACAATGGGACACAATTGTGAATCAAGATGGTGGGCTGACCCTTTCAAAACTGTACCATTTTTAACCACTAGTTCCAAATCTGTAGCGATTTTGGGGGGCGTTTCTTAGAATTCCCAGGCAAAGCTGCTAGTTAAATATCAAAGAGGGAGGCAGCCCACCTTTAGCAAAGGGGGAAAGAAAATTGAAGCTTGAGCCAATATTTCATTCACTGTTATGCCTGTGTGTCATATAGCTTATAAAGCCACACAGATTATGAAAACAGTGAGAAACTTCTATACTATATCTGTCTCCATCTGGAATTGGCTATGTGAGGGGAGTAATTTGCCAGTTTCAAGTCATAAAGATTTTCAGCTCATTAATCCCGGCTTTTCCATACCTCTGTATTTGCAAAATGAAGTTAGGAACACTTTTGGTGCGATATGGTAGAAATATCTTATGTTTAAGGGCAAACTGTCACGCTGAGTCCCAAGCCATTTTTATCTGAAGGTCTTCCACCAGAGAAATATTAGCTTTGACAGGATTTCCTCTTCTATCTCATTATACTCAGAGTCAGCCCGCAGGGATGTATCTTTTTCTCCCTCCTCCTCATTCTCTCCTACAGGGAAGGAAGAAAGAACCAGATAGAAATGAAGACCCCCTTCCCTGAAAAATCAGTTTCTGTGAAACTGGAACCCCTGCTGCTAACAGGCAGCACTGGCAGCAAAAGCCATGTTACTCTATTTTCTCCCCTTTAAGTGATAGACTCCTATCCCTCAAAAGGAAGAGCACCAAATTGTTCGGCTTGCCCAGCTGTTTTCCAATTACCTCTTCCCAATATGCCAAGCTTTATTCATCATTTCACTTCCTGGCATGGCTTTCCAAGTTATGGTGTGGCTGTTGGCATTCATTATATGTTCCCCCAATGTCATTTCTAAAAAGTATTATAAATGTAGTAATGCTGTACGTGCCTCATGACAAGTATGATTTGTGAAATGTGTTTTTTTTAAAAAAAACTTTCCCATCTTAATTTACAACTTCTTTGGATTTTCGTATCCTCCTTCCCCCACCCTTCACCACAGGATGATGTGCTCATCAGTGTCTGTGAGTTTTCTTACCTATGGTGAGTTCACAAACTGCGTAACGGCTGCAAAGAAGGGCCACATCACATTTCAACAGGTAAACTTGAGCTATGTAGACCTGAAAGAAACTTTGTTCCAAAAATTCTCCCCTGTGAATTTTAATATTGGATATTTTATGGATATTCAATATTTGCCACATATTCACCAAATATTTGTTATCTATATCTGAAATATATATATCTGAAAGCAGAGACATCACCTTGCCAGCAAAGGTCCGCATAGTTAAAGCCATGGTTTTCCTAGTAGTGATGTATGGAAGTGAGAGCTGGACCATAAAGAAGGCTGATCGCCGAAGAATTGATGCTTTTGAATTATGGTGCTGGAGGAGACTCTTGAGAGTCCCATGGACTGCAAGAAGATCAAACGTATCCATTCTTAAGGAAATCAGCCCTGAGTGCTCACTGGAAGGACAGATGGTGAAGCTGAGGTTCCAATACTTGGGCCACCTCATGAGAAGAGAAGACTCCCTGAAAAAGACCCTGATGTTGGGAAAGATGGAGGGCACAAGAAGAAGGGGACGACAGAGGACAAGATGGTTGGACAGTGTTTTTGAAGCTACAAACATGAGTCTGACCAAACTGCGGGAGGCAGTGGAAGACAGGAGTGCCTGGCGTGCTCTGGTCCATGGGGTCGTGAACAGTCGGACACGACTAAATGACTAAAGAACAACAACATATCTGAAATACAGTGGTACCTTGGTTTAAGAACAGCTTAGTTTATGAACAACTTGGATTAAGAACACTGCAAACCCAGAAGTAGGTGTTTTGGTTTGTGAACTTTGCCTTGGAAGCAGAACATGTTCCGCTTCCTGTTGCATGTGTTCCATTTGTAAATTGAGTCCCCTGCTGTTATGGGGAAGAACACTTTGGTTTAAGAATGCTTTGTTTAAGAATGGAGTTCTGGAACGGATTAAGTTCGTAAACCAAGGTACCACTGTACTGTGATTTTTTTTTCACTATCATCACTGCCTAATATCTGAAAATACCTGAGATGCAATTGCAATGCTATTTTATACATCACTGTATTTCACGGTTGGTGTGCAATAGTACTGTATTTAGCATTTAGCAACTGACGTACAATAGTATTCAAATCATTTGACAGGATTTCATATTAACAGTATTTAGATGCTCTGGGTATGTTGCCTTCCAAAAGCTGAAGCCAGCACTTCCTATGAGGATCCACTTGTCTCAAAAGACAAGCCTTCTTAATTCACTTATGCCCACTACTGTAAGTAAACAATCTTATGAGTATTAATAAAAAGAGCCTGTTTAACATGTCACAGAGAAAGGGTTTCATTAGAAGAGAATTATGCAATCCCATATTTTGCAAGTACTCAAAATTAATTCCTTCTGTGGAGGGTGTGCAGGGGCACTTGTGTATTACCTCCCATAAACAAATGAAGCGAAATCAGATAAGTGGAAATAGCACTAAGGTGCTATAATGTCAGGACAAATCACTCCAAGCTTTAATTATGCATTACCTATAAGAAAGGGAAGCCGTGTTTACAGTTGCAATGCCTGTATTTCAGAGCCAAAGCAGGGAACTTAATCGACAAGCTGGGTTAAAGCCTCAGCTGTGACTGTAATAAAACCGAGGCAGATGAGAGGAGGGCTTGAAAAGTGGTTCTCCTTCCAGCTCACTGATTCTGGAGTCATCCAGAGACTATCCTGGTCCTTCATGCCAGTTATAGTAGCCTCCTCTTTCTCAACAATACAGCTGAGGGTGGCTAGAAAATTTCTGTTTTGGGGCAGGCTAAATTTCCCCCACGGATGGTAGGGAGCAGCACAGATTACTAACTGTTCATTATGGCACTGGATGCAGAAAATAGCTTCATACCACTGGCAAACAACAACATGTTGTGCCCCATGGAGCTTCTCATTACTGATACACCTTTAGACACAGGTGCAAGCAAGTATGTAGATGCATACATGTACAAATACACATATGCAAACCCAAAATTGTTGTCTCAGAAATTCACAGACCAAACAGCTTTATATAATGCCCATATTTTTTCTGTCATGTGCCAATGACACATCCTACAGATGTTGTTAGACTGCAGCTCTAATAATAATAATAATAATAATAATAATAATAATAATAATAATAATAATAATAAAATTATTTATATCCCGCCCTCCCCGGCCGAAGCCGGGCTCAGGGCGGCTAACAACAATAAAACAGTACAGTATGATAGCTAATCATAGCCTATGATAGCTAATCATTGCCCAAGCCGGCTGGGGTTGATGTGTATTGTAGTCTGACAGCATCTGGAAGGTGCCACATTGGCTATCCCTGGCAGAACAAATGCTTCATGACCTCACATGAAGGCCCAGGAAACAATAACAGTAGCAAGTCCCACTGTCTGCTTACGACTGCATGAATGGTAACTGCTTTAAAATAAGAAGGAGACTGTAAGAAGAACTGCAGCAGAGCAGAAGATCTATCTTACCCAGCATTCAGTTTCTAACAATAGGTAGTCAGATGCTTTATGAATCACCAATAGTGAATGCAAAGATTCTCTGACAGCTCTCTTCAGTTGAGGATCTTGGCTGTTGATTTGCAGAGCCAAATACGCTCAGTTTATTGTGTTGTGGTGTATCTCAAAGCAGAAAGTGCTGTGCTTTGAGGTCTGGCTTCATCTGTCATGCCATATCATGTCACTTAACTCCGTGCAAGTAAAGCATACGACGCTGTGTGGCTTATCACCACCCAGATAAAAGATGACATGACAAGCAGGTGCTGTTCCAGTGGAAAGAATGTTAGACCTTGTTCGGAACCACGAAGACACCTCAGCTGTGAAACAAATTTTTTTTCTTGCAGGAGGAGCAGAGCAAGTGAGCCAGGATAGCTGGAAGGGTTAGAAACCATATTGTACTGCAGCGAACACAAGGCTTTTGAAAACCTTACTTCATTTCAGCCAACTTTCCCTTTTGTTCTCCACAGTGACAATAATTGCAGATCTATTTCCTTTGTATTTTCTCCTTTTCAGAAAAAAGCTCCAAGGTCAAGCAGTGCCTGCGTTCCTAGGAGGCTTGGTTCACCTACTGTACTCTGTTATGTTCTTTATGTGAATGCAACCCTAGGAACAGTCAAGGTGCACCATGTTATGCCCTTTTATAATATCTAATGGGACTAAAGAGGCTTTGCAATGATTTACTCTTAACTGGATCCTGAATGTACAAAGATTTATATGTTAGACCCTATATACAACTTGGAACAGGAGGAGGCAATCATTTTTTTGTCAGGGACACAACCCCTTGGGAGTTAAGCTGTGTGCTGCAACTAGAACCCAAGATGGGGGGGGCAGCCTCCTCTCCCCCCCCCCCGGCATCCTGTCCCTCTCTAGCACAGTGGTTAGAGTGTTGGACTAGGACCAGGAGACCAAGGTTCAAATCTCAATTTGGCCAAGAAGGTCTCTAGGTGGGCCTGTCATTGCCTCTCAGTCTAAGCTTTGTTGGGAAGATAATATGTGGAGGGGGAGAAGCATGTACACCAACTTGAGATCCTATGAGGAAAGATGAGATATATGAGAGAGCATGCGGGAACATCCTTCCACATGTGCTTTGGGAGATGCCCACTTGATTTATTTTATTTTATTTTTTGTAAATAATTTTTTAATTGATTTTCTTCTTTCCACAATAAGTAATAATTCCACAAATAACATCAAAAACAGGTCCCCCCTCCCCATATATACATTTATGCTTTCAACACTATCTCTTGTGAGATTCTTAAAATTTCACGACTTCCCTCCATTCCCACTTCTGGTTCCTTATATATAACAAATTCTTCTGCATTTCTGTATCTACGCTTAACCCATTATTATATCCTTCATTATCCAAATTTCTGGTAATTATCCAAGCGTTTAGTCGAAGCCTGCTAATGTTTCAAATTATTTACAGCATTTTGGCACATATACAATAAATGTTTCCCACTCTTTTTAAAACTTCTCATGATCATAGTCTCATGAGCTTTGCTGTCAGTTTTGCTATCTCTGCATAGTCTGTAAGTTTGATTTGCCATTCTTCTTTTGTTGGTATAATTTCTTCCTTCCATCTTTGAGCTAACAGGATCCGGGCTGCTGTTGTGGCGTACATAAATGTCCTCTTCTGTTATCTGGGTAGTTCAGCTCCCATTAATCCTATTAAGGAAGCTTCTGGTTTTTTAACAAAAGTCATTTTGAACATTTTTTTTCAATTCATTACAAATCGGAAGATGCCCACTTGAAATGCCTACTGAACACTTACTTATTAATAATCAGCTGTTAACAATGGCATCCCTATGCTGTTGTAAGAACTGTTTTACTGTGCGATGCTGTGCAAATTTACTCAGAACACAAGGACATGCCACTGTGTTATCTAATGTTTATTTCATCATGTGCTTTAGCATTTTTGCATTATAAATGCACTTTGAATCTATGCCATTCCGATTTTGTAAATGAAGAAATGAAAACACAAAGCAGCGTTGAACTACTCTGCCTTCTAACCTTGTTTATGAAGGTGAGCTTCTGGAGAAAGTGTACTTCATTTGAAATCAGTTCCTTCTAATCCCCACATAAGTGGGAATAATTTTTTTCTTAGTTTTAAGTACCTTTCATTGGTAGCATGTCAGATGCCCAAGGTTTTGCATTGTTCAGTGGGTTTTTTTGTTTGTAGCTATGTTTGATGGAACCAGCTACCAAATGAAAGTGTGTATCTAGATTTCCTTGCAGAAATAGTCATGTTGTTATTTTGAAATGCATTATTTTATACCTGTAGAAGTACAGTGGTGCCTCGCAAGACAAAAAGAATCCGTTCCGCGATTCTCTTCGTCTAGCGGTTTTTTCGTCTTGCGAAGCAACCCTATTAGCGGCTTAGCGCTATTAGCGGTTTAGCGGCTTAGCGGCTATTAAAGGCTTAGCGGCTTAGCTGCTAAAAGGCTATTAGCGGCTTAGCGGCTTAGAAAAGGGGGGGGGAAGCGGGGAAAAAATCGCAAGACTAGCAAGACGTTTCGTCTTGTGAAGCAAGCCCATAGAGAAATTCGTCTTGCGAAGCAACTCAAAAACGGAAAACCCTTTCGTCTAGCGGGTTTTCTGTCTTGCGAGGCATTTGTCTTGTGGGGCACCACTGTATGAACACACATGGTCTATTTAGTTTCTTTTGCTCTTTCTTGGCATGCACAATATCTTTAATAATATCGGAGTGAATAGTGTGAAACACACTTAACACCAGTGTTTTTTTCTGGGGGTACTCAAGGATACACAGTACTGGCACCTTTCCCTCCTAAATGTTAAAAGTGTGGCACTTACTGTTAGTGGCAGGGTGTGTTTTCATGGCACCCAGGCATGCTGGAGAGATGAGGCACAGAGGCCAGTGTGTGTCAGGCTTCAAGGAATCCAATCCCTCCCAATTATGGGAATCCAATCCCTATCCAATTATGGCAGCCAAGAAGCAGATAACGATAAGAGATTTTACCAAGCAATTTATTCAATATATTCACAGAGAGCGATGAAGGAATGCAATCTCCCTAAGGTAATGGCATTGCTCCGAGTAAGTCCCACCCCCTCCATTTCTCCTATTCCATGTCCCCCCTGTGTTGGCTAATCTGAGCTTTCTGCCTCTGAGCTTTCTGTTCTGCTACTCTCAATGCTCGCCTGGTCCTGGGGTGGGGGGGTGGGGGGGTCAGGAATGCTTTCCATAGACACTGAGTCTGTCAGCTGTCTTTCCCCTGCTGCTGCTTCTTGCTGCTGCTCTTCCAGTATTTCCCAGCTTCTCCCCTCTGCAGCTTCTGAACTATGACCTTCTGCAAACCACTGTTCTAAATCTATACTGTCCTCCTGTTCTCAGGAAGGTTCAGGAGAAGAGGGGGTGGTCCCCACCATTCCACCTTCATCCAGCCCCTGACAACGTGAGGAGGATGCAACAGGGCAGGCATGCAACTTTCAAGTCCAATGCATATGATTTAGAAATGCTTCTTTCCTAGTTGACAATTCCTTCTTAAAAATGTCTACATCTTCCTGACCCTATTAGCATGCAGAGAAATATCTGGAATGATTTGCTTCCTCAATCTAAACTTATTTGTATTATTATAGTGAATATGTAGCTTGTTTAAATGTTAAGCATCAGGTCAAAGTTCTGAAAGTTATAAATGATTGCTAAAAGTAACCATAGTGAGCAAGGGGATAATCCTATGGTAAGATCTGCCAGGATAAACAGTTTAGGATGTAGTGGATCTCTGGCTCAGCTGGCTGAGCCAATGCTGGTTGAGCTGAGATGAGTATATGCCCCACCA
Organism: Podarcis muralis; assembly: GCF_964188315.1. NCBI lineage: Eukaryota > Metazoa > Chordata > Lepidosauria > Squamata > Lacertidae > Podarcis > Podarcis muralis. Next base: position 52,136,265 of record NC_135662.1, on the reverse strand, counting down.
AAAGGGGGGGGGGGATTTAGCTGGGATAGGACCAGAAAGGGAACTTAGGCTGGATCCTAAGCCCAGTTGGCTCGGTCCTGACAACCCAGCATAGAACACTATTTTAAAGGCTTGTTTCCCCTCTGCCAGGTTTAAGCAGAGCAGCTCATCACTGAATGGGGTTTGGATCTAGCAGAATTTTGGGCTGGCTTACTTTATACCAGTGGACTTCATGTCAACTTCTTGTGCATAGGATAACTCCCTAAGTAACCAGGTTTTTCTTAATACTCTGAGGCTGCAGTCATTACCTGTGATTAAGTCCCATTGAATTCTTCTTCCAAGTAGGCATACACTGAATTGTACTGCAAGTCAAATTAAGGCAAAACTATATTAAAAAAATGGTGTGTGTCTGTCTCATATTTTAGATTAATGAATGTTACGTGGCAGAAAATTACATAATCACTGACAGCAATCAAAGCACTTTATGTGAAGATGTGTTTTCACATCCAAAGCTGCCATAATTTTTTTTTTCTTGCAGTAAACTTTGGAAGTTCATTCAGTAGCCACACTATCGGGGGGGGGGGGTACATACATGTGTGTTGAGACACAAAAGTAGCAAACTGAAATTTTGAGTGAGTGACCTCTGTCCCACATGTTAGATTTCTGAAACTGAGCATAGGAACAGCATGCTGGATCAAGCCAATGAAGTCCAGATATCCATGGGAAGCCTGCATTCAGGACCAGATCACAACAGCACTCGCCCGTCCTGTAGTTTCCAGGAACTGGTACTTAGGTACACATTACCTCTTAGAAAACCAAAATGATGGTGTACTCCCATTAATGCCCTCATCTTAAACATATTTTCTCTGAATAAAGTACTATTTGCTTTTATGAAATCAAAATCATTATTAAATGAAACATCATTATTATTTGTATAAATTATAAATCAGAACTTGGATGTCTCCAACTCAAAGGGAACATTAGGCACATCATATTAACAGTGCATCTTGCTGTGTCATGAACCTTAGCCATAGGCAAATATAAAAATCCTTAATGAATATGTCAAATATGCACAAACTGAAATGCCTCTCAAGCTAGAAAAACATGTATGGCTAAGGATGATGTGGTTGTTTCAGGAAAAAATGACACTAGTAGTAGAGTTTCTATGATAGGAACAATTTATATTTGACTTTTATGTGTTGTTGGGAAATATTTTGAATACAGTCATTGTATGAATGCATCCTCTATTCATGAGGAAGCTTTTTGCTGTCAGTGCAAACATTTTAATATATTTTCTGGCAGCAAAGACGAAACAAAACAAAACAAAAGTTTTCCACTTACATGTTTGATTCTTAGTCCATTAGGTTACAAAGGGAACTCAACAACACCGGCCAAGGAAATCTCCCAACCCCAGTAGGCCAGAGTGGTAATATGATAATCTCTGATGCTTAAAGGAGCAGCTGGGTATCCTTTCTGGCCACAGACCACCACTGGCCTCAATGCCATAACTTTCATAGACCTGTGTCTGAGCTCATTCCACTGTAGACCTTTCATGCAACTATGTAATACCCTCCAACATTTCTCAGATGGAAATAGGGCCATTTCTCACTCCTGACCCTCCACAACCCCCCATTTTTGTCACACATGCCCTTGCAGAGCATTTCCTATTGGGCAACAGGCAACTGCCACCACCAATACAACCAACAGGACACAGCACACACATCCTCCACCATCCTAAGAAAACCCCTTAATCCCAATTTTATTTCATTTTAATTTTTGGTAGATTTACCAAAAGAAAAAGAAAAACCAATAAATAAATTTTAGAAAGGGGCAAGATTAGACGTGGATGCACAATGCATCTTTTTTCTTCCTTTTTTTTAATCAAGACTCCTTGCACTATGCTCCACTGTCGCTTTCTTTTCACCAAACGTGCCCCAGTCCTCTGCCTGGGGCACTGGCAGGGAAAATAGGGACATTCCAGGATCAAATTAGAAACCAGGATAGCTTTCATAAATTCCGGGACAGTCCCTGGAAAATCAGGGCACTGGGAGGGTATGCTATACAGCAAATGCCATGCCATGCAGATTCATGGATACTGTAGAAACACCAACTTTGATCTAAACACCAACATTTATCATTCTGTATATCTCTGTCAGGGGACTCTACTAGTCTGACTTCCTAAACTGATTTCCACTGAAAGTAATTTGTAACTGTTTACTTTTAGTATATTTCTAGTTTTGTCTAAGATATAATGTTGCATCACAATCCTCAGAGAAGTTCTCATGAAGACACTTGATAAAAATAATGGGAGCGGATAATAGCACAGCACACAACTCATTTAAATGGGATTTGACCAGGAGCTAGCTTCCAACAGATTGTGCTGGAAACCTTAAATTGCTCTATTCCCCCCCCCTTTTTTTTTTGCCGTTAGAGATGTTAAATCAGTTTCTGGCTTTTCTATATACAAACACTTAATTTTTATATTACTGCTAAAAGTGTAATAAACAGAATTTGCAGTAACCACCATTCTTGATTAGAAGTGACCTTGAGAGCTGTATGTGCAACATGGGTTACAGACGCGTTTAAATAATTACAGTTGAGCAAGAACACAAAAGCTCCCAGATAATAGTGCGAAGTGTAACTGGCTAATCTTATGAGATATTAAGCCATTTTATACACAGCATCTTCTACCTGGATTCACACATTAAATTATACATGTACTGTCTTTTGAGAGGCATCCTCTGGCATGTTTTCTTTTATCCGATTGCCTGCTACTTTGATGGCAAACACTGAGGACCTGGTCTGAGCTCATCTTAGGCCTCAAGCCTTGAGCTCTTTTCAAAGTCTTCTTAAGGCTTAAATTTAAAGCTGAAGGTTGCGAGGATCACAGTGGATAGAAGGAACTATGCACACCACCTTGAACTCAGAGGAAAGACAAGATAAAAATACAATAAGTGATTATATTTAGAAAGGGGAGAAATAGGAAGCAAAAGAGGAATATCTTTGTATTAGCGGGAATAGTATGGACTTAACTCTACAGAACGGGACTTTAAGTCGTTGTTGTTGTGGTGGTGGTGGTGGTGGTGGTGGTGGTTTTTTTTAAAAAAAACCTCCTAAAAAGGTCTCCAAAAGCATAATTTCTAAGTTTATAATTCTGGTGAGTAATTGGGGCAAACAAATCACTTTGCAGTAGAACACCAGACAAATGCATGGTAGAGACAAACAATCTGAGTCACTGCCTCCTCCTTTACAGACTCTCTTGGGTGCTAAGATCAGCAGTGGGGACTCTCTAGGCAGTTCCAGAGCTTCACACCGGCTTCTTGTGTTATAGGATTGTTCCCTAGATAACAAATTCACAGTTGAATAAAAGCCATCCAAGCCTTTTATCAAATTGGAACTGAACAAATGTCACTGTATTTCACATATATATCAAGTTACTTCCCTCTTTTCAGACCTCGTTACTGACACCCTTCCTATTTGTATTGCGTTCTTTCCCAGCATACAGATCATATGTTTTTTTAAATAAAAACACAAACGCACACAAATTAACTGCTCCCCCACTTTCCCAAAGTGCATCCATTTGTTTGCAGGATCTACACAATATTGTTATAGGGTTATTATTCAGTTGCTGCATAGTAAAGACATCACCTTGCCAACAAAGGTCCGTATAGCAAAAGCTATGGTTTTCCCAGTAGTGATGTATAGAAGTGAGAGCTGGACCATAAAGAAGGCTGATCGCTGAAGAATTGATGCTTTTGAATTATGGTGCTGGAGGAGACTCTTGAGAGTCCCATGGACTGCAAGAAGATCAAACCTATCCATTCTGAAGGAAATCAGCCCGGAGTGCTCACTGGAAGGACAGATCGTGAAGCTGAGGCTCCAGTACTTTGGCCACCTCATGAGAAGAGAAGACTCCCTGGAAAAGACCCTGGTGTTGGGAAAGATGGAGGGCACAAGGAGAAGGGGACGGCAGAGGACGAGATGGTTGGACAGTGTTTTCGAAACTAACAGCATGAGTTTGACCAAACTGTGGGAGGCAGTGGAAGACAGGAGTGCCTGGCGTGCTCTGGTCCATGGGGTCACGAAGAGTCGGACACGACTAAACGACTAAACAACAACAACAACAACAATAGGAGACATGATTTAGACAGAAAGAGGGTTAATGGGGACAAGAAAGATCGCTTAAAGTCACTGGCCAGGTGTGCCTTTTGGATACTTTGGCTGTGTGCACACTAGTTGCTTAAAAGGCAATTAGTTCATTCTTTATCGCAATACATATCAAAGCAGGTTTGAGGAGAAACACATCAAAATGCAGTATTTGCTAAGAAACAGCAAGATAAATTCAGGATAGGTATGGATTGCAGCTAATGTCTTAGGTTCACTGCTTCTCAAACCAGTGGGAGAGTGCACTGGATGCAGAATAAATGGGAGTGTGTACACAGCTGATGTCAGAAAAAAGCTGATGAGCCAGAACACCTGGAAGATGCTTTTCTCAATTGTCTGGCTGTAGCTGAATCTTCCTTGAGGATTCTGAATGGGGATGATGTAATTTAGAGCTGCTTCCAGATGGGTGTTTATTGTGAAATTGCTGCTGCTCATGCATGCAAGCAAGCATTTTGCAAGCATTATGCAACACTCACACACAACACTGTTGGCATCTAAATGCCAACTTGTATCCCACCCCCACCCCCCTTAAACTGGATTGATCCTTTCTGGGAGAAATCCAATAAGATGTGTTCTAAAAAAACCAACACAACTGCTATCAATGACCTTGTAAATTAAGCCCTATACGAAAGTGCCCTAAGTGTGCATATCATAGAATCATAGAATCATAGAATCATAGAATCATAGAGTTGGAAGAGACCACAAGGGCCATTGAGTCCAACCCCCTGCCAAGCAGGAAACACCATCAGAGCACTCCTCACATATGGTTGTCAAGCCTCTGCTTAAAGACCTTCAAAGAAGGAGACTCCACCACACTCCTTGGCAGCAAATTCCACTGTTGAACAGCTCTTACTGTCAGGAAGTTCTTCCTAATGTTTAGGTGGAATCTTCTTTCTTGTAGTTTGGATTCATTGCTCCGTGTCCGCTTCTCTGGAGCAGCAGAAAACAACCTTTCTCCCTCCTCTATGTGACATCCTTTTATATATTTGAACATGGCTATCATATCACCCCTTAACCTCCTCTTCTCCAGGCTAAACATGCCTAGTAAATATGACTGTAAATAATAATAGTAATAATAATAATAATAATAATAATAATAATAATAATAATTGTCATTGAAGTTCATTTCCTGCACTTCTCATTCCCTGCTGATGCTATAAATAAAATGTCAAGCTAGTTTAAAACATCACATCCATTTCACCTCTTTATTCCTGGGTTTGGCTGCAATAATCTTTTAAGATTGTTCAGTGATTAATATAGTCTATATCTCCCACTTCTATTTTTATTACAAAATTCATAGAAGTGTCAGTTGTGAAGGTAAGCTGTGAAGTGTGTGTTTTTTGGGGGGAGTGTAAATTAGGGAGTATCACATTAAAATGTGAACCAAGCCCAAACGTCCCCCATCTCTAGGAAGGCAGAGTCTCACTCAGGAAGGAGGCTATTGTAACTGGGGAAGAGTGTTAGGTGGATTTTTCTACAGCCTCCCCCACCTTCAGTGATTAATAGGGCTTCTCTGGTCTGACAGGAAGGCTAAGAAGAAAGTACAGTCTGTGCCTTAACAGCACAAGGAAAGCTGTCTAAGCTCTGAGGGATCTGAGACTCTGAGAGTGTGGCAGGTGGTTTACGGTACACAACCTCAGTTTTAATAATATTGACCAGACACACAAGTATACAATTCAAGGCCATGGTCATATAACATACTCCAAGATCTCTGAGGAACGCCACTGAGATGAGTAGGAAAAAATATGAATATATGAACACATATATTTTCAGAGAATATAAGCCCAAACTAGGACAGCAGGACCATGTGTCCTGGCTTGTCCTCTGACCTGCTGCCCTCAACTTTTGCTTCATGAAGCACCTCCATTACCTTTTCTTGTGGTGTTGGGAAACATTATCCATGCCACAAGACATGTGCGACTCCAGTTTTGTGAACCTGTACAAGACCAAAAGTTTCTGCCGTGACTGTAACAACTACTGTGAAATCTCCCTTCTAAGTACTGTGAGGAAAGCCTTCACCCATATAGTTCTCAACAGATGACCACAGTGTGGCTTTAGAGCTCAAAGGTCAACAGTCCACATAACCAGATTCCTTTATCTGCCCAAGCCACAACAAAACATGTCTCTCCCATATCAGTCTCTACAGCCACAGCAGCTGAAACTCTTTAAGGTGCCCTGAAGGTGCCTTCTTCCATTGTCTTGCAAGACTGATGAGTGCCAACCAACCAACCAACCAACCAACCAACCAACCAACCAGTAAGCCCAAGTGACCCCCCATGGGCAACCACAATTAGGGAAATAATTACTTTCTTTGGATAAAATAGCTCACAAAATAGGAAGGTTTTTAACTTAGAAAACCTATTATTGCCCCCCATGCTATTTTCACCTCCAGTTTAATGGTATGAATAAAACCTGGCTTTGCTTTGACAGCACTGAGAGGAATTAGTAATAATAACAGGTTTTTATTAGGCGCAGCAATTTTTAAAATGAGTTTTAAAAATTCAATTCATGTTGGAAATACATGCTAATGAAAAGTGGCTAATTAGTTTTAAGATAATTGGTAGAGACAATTCAAAGTATCTAAGTATGTTAGACCTCTTCGCTTGCACTTTACACTCAATTTTACACGAAGGAGGAGGGGGCAGATTTCAATTTTATATGCTAGCAGAGATCTAAGCAATTAATTTATTACTATCATTTTTAATCAATAGAGCATTTCTTACATTCAGTGAGCAAATATAGCTATGTTGTTAAATAAATTTACGATTGATAGGTTTCAGAATGGGTGGGGGAATGTCTAAGGAAATAGAGCAGGCTTCCTCAACCTTGGCCCTCCAGATGTTTTGAGACTACAATTCCCAGCATCCCTGATCACTGGTCCTGCTAGCTAGGGATCATGGGAGTTGAAGGCCAAAAACATCTGGAGGGCTGAGGTTGAGGAAGCCTGAAATAGAGCAAGGATACTATTGGCAGCTTACTCCTTTCAAATGAAGGTGAATTTCCAGAGACCAAAAACAGGATCCAAATGGTCTAGAGCAGTGTTTCCCAACCGGTGTTCCGCGGCACACTAGTGTGCCGCGATACGTTGCCTGGTGTGCCGCGGGAAAAATTGGCGGGGGGGGGGGGAATAAAGGGGAAAAAAATTTATTCCCCCACCGCCAGGCGTGGGGCTGGGGCGGGGGAAGCCCGAGCTTCCCCCTCCCCCAGAACGGGACCCAGAGCCATGCCGAAGCTGCGCGCAGCTTTGGCATCGCTCTGGGAGCTTGCGGGGCTGGGGGAGGAGGAAGCCCTCCGCCAGCCTCCAAACCATGTCGGGAGACAGCGGGATGGCGCGCTGCGCCTCTCCCGCTGTCCCCCGAGTTTGCAGGGCTGGCGATGGGGAGGAGCAGGCTTCTCCCCCCGCCAGCCTTCCAGCCAAGTCGGGGGGCAGCGGCAAGGGCGCGCTGCGCCTCTCCCGCTGTCCCCCGAGTTTGCGGGGCTGGCGACGGGGAGGAGCAGGCTTCTCCCCCCGCCAGCCTTCCAGCCAAGTCGGGGGGCAGCAGGAAGGGCGCGCTGGGTTTCTCCGCTGTCCCGGACGGCTTTCAAAAGCCTGCCTTCAAAAGCCGTCCGGGACAGCGGAGAAACGCGCTGCCTTTCTCCGCCCTCCCGGGAAGGCAGGCAGGGGGGGAGCAAAGGCTTTCGCCCCCGCCCGCCTTCAGAAGAGGTCCCTAGGAACGCATTAATTGATTTTCAATGCATTCCTATGGGAAACCGTGCATCGCAAGACGAAAAACTCGCAAGACGAAGAGACTTGCGGAACGAATTAATTTCGTCTTGCGAGGCACCACTGTATCCGGAGAGGCGGCCTTCAGGCGAGTTTTAATTTTAATTTTCCTTCTCCCACTTAATGCCCCACGCTCGCCCGAGCAGCTTGCAGTCCTCGGTAACCACGGCGACCCGAGGGAGGGGAGGGAACAGGGAAGTCGAGGGCGGCGGCGAGCCGCGATGACGTCAGTGGGCCGCGCCGCCTCGCCCTGGCACGGTGTGAGAGCCCCGGCTAGTGGCGCGAGCTTCAGAATAAGTGGGATCCGCGTGCACGAGACCGAGATTGCGGGTAAGGAGCTCAGCCCTGGGCAGGAGGAAGCGGGGCCGCGCGTGCGGGCCACATCCCCACAGAGAGCGAGCCTCCCCCGGCCCACCACTCCGGGCAGGTCCACTCGCATGAGGGGGCGGCGATGGCGACGGCCGGCAGCTTGCCTGCAATGCCATCCCTCGAGCAGGCGAGGAGCCCGGAGGCTACCAGATGCGAGTCCTCTTTCCCACCCTGCTCGGGAGTCCAGAGCACTTGGTCGCATTCAGGATCTAGAGTGGGGAAGCGGGGCTTGTGTCTGGGCTGGACACATTGGGCTGCCTGTGCCGCTCGACCTGCCGGGAGAAATCAGGGTGGGAGTCATGACCGTGAGGCAGGGCTGCCAAGTGTGGCAGAAGAGGACACGGCCGTCGCACCTGTCCTTAGGTAGGAGCTTCTTCCGTGTCGACCTGCTGCCCTAAAGTCTTGGCTTTTTTCTTGGCTTTTTGGCGGTTGGCACAGAAGGAAGGCAAGGGGGAGGGGAAAAAATTGAAACTTACACTTTCGTGTGTCCCTCCCGGTGTGACGCTGCGCGCTGACGTCACGGGGCTGTAATGGTGGTGTGCCTCGAGATTTTTTTCATGAAACAAGTGTGCCTTTGCCCAAAAAAGGTTGGGAAACACTGGTCTAGAGTATATACCCAAATGCTCCCAAATGATTTTGCCCTCAGCATTCCCAGTTTCTTATATGATGGGAGAAATACAGTGGTACCTCGGGTTACAGACGCTTCAGGTTACAGACGCTTCAGGTTACAGATTCCGCTAACCCAGAAATAGTACCTCGGGTTAAGAACTTTACTTCAGGATGAGAACAGAAATCGTGCTCCTGCGGCGCGGCAGCAGTGGGAGGCCCCATTAGCTAAAGTGGTGCTTCAGGTTAAGAACAGTTTCAGGTTAAGAACGGACCTCCGGAACGAATTAAGTACTTAACCCGAGGTACCACTGTACACTGATTCAGGGCCACCTAAGTCCCTGGTATATCACTTTCTGGTTGCATGACCAGAAACCTTTACATGGCAGTAAAGGATGATGACCAAGCCCCATTTACGGTACCTCAGGAGATGGGAAACTTGTGGCCTTCCAAATGCTGTTGGACTCTTAAGTCCCATCATCTGTGAGCGTGTGGTTGGGGCCGATGGGAGTTGAAGTCCAAGAACATCTGAAGCAACCACAAGTCCCCCATCCTTGATTTCCCACCACCCATTCACCTTTGACCAGTCTTCAAGCAATACAACACATATGTGTTTACCTGTCTTAAACACCTTATTTTGGGGGGGGGGGGGGTTCTAGCTAGTGGTCCCCCATGGCTCACATGCACAGCTTGTATTGACAAGGAAATGTATGTTCAGTACTATGGGCTCAATTTTGTAGCACTCCCTTCCAGTTGCGTTATTGTGTCATTCTGTGTTAGCCAAAGGATGAGACTGCAATATATCTTCTTTTAGTGCCCCACTCCAATTCATTTGGCAGGTTCTTCTTCTTCACATTCGTACAATCCTTTATTTATTGTCATTAAGCAGCCAATCAAGCTCTCATGCATGATTTAACACACTTTTAACTAGTTCTCAGTTCTGGAAAGCAATTCATTACTGCTGATGAATGACCCCACCCAATGTTTCTATCCCCTTAATATCTGCCTGTGGCTCCAGTCCATTTTTAAAGATGAGAGATAGGGAACAATTCTTAATTTCAAAAACAAAATTGTGGCACATTTGTGTTGAAGTTTGTTTTCAATATTTACTGCCCTCTGTAGTGCAAGGAAAACAATAAATGATTTAACCAGATTTCTAGTGCATGGAAGCTTTTTAAAACTCATTTTTGAAATGCTCATTTTTTATTTTTTATTTTTTTGCTTTCTGATGCATTTGCAAGATAGTTCCAGCTGTTAATAGGACTATTCTAATGGTTAACAATGTTTCCAGTTCAGTCAAATAGACCGTTCTAATTTATTAAGACAATTTGAATCACCATAGAGCCAATTTCCAATGCCATTCTCCGGGTACTGTTGCTCCTGTAGCTTAAATGACACTATCCACTCACAAGCATGACATATAAAAGACTCAAGATAACCCCAAAGTTGGCTGAAGCACAAAAAAACTTTAGGGGCAGGAAGCCTAAAGGAGTCAGGGGACAGCCCATGCTCAGTGCCCATAGAATGATCCTTGACTGTTGACCAGGGTGTGAGAAGGAGGGGTGGCTGAAAGCTGGGAGGGAGAAAGGAAAAGAAGAAGAAGGAGACAGAGGTAAGAGAGAGCTATCTTATTGTTAGGATATGTCATTTCTTGTTGAGTGGCCATTTACACTTTCCCAGGGACAATAGTGAGCGCTACCCATAGAAATCAACAAATAAATCCAAGATTTTAATGCATGCTATCAGTGTGTCTGTCCCTACCTCCCCAAGAAAACTCCAAATGGAGCTGTTCAAGGTTTATTATCATTAAATGTCAGTCATAATCCTGGCCCTGTCAAACAGTTAAAGAGTCAGATTGCACTATCAACCAGATTAGTCTAGTAATAATACACTCCACCATGTTTAGTACAAGAAAGAAAGAAAGAAAGAAAGAAAGAAAGAAAGAAAGAAAGAAAGAAAGAAAGAAAGAAAACCAGCTTCCAAAAGAAGTAAGTGGGCAAAAAAATCCCTACTTTGCCCTAAGGTGACCACACTAGTCATACCATGAGAGAAGAAGGGAGGTTGGGTACAAGACAAAATGGATGGTGATGAGGAGGAGAGCTCAGGCTGTGGAACAGGGATTTTATTTTATTTTATTATTTTATTAAGCCACTTGGAATGCCTTTGAAAAAAGTGTAATACAAATTGCAACAACACCTTAAAAGAGAATCTCCCAAGCCATGCTTTGAAGAAGGGATTACCGTATTTTTCGCTCTATAAGACGCACTTTTTCCCTTCTAAAAAGTAAGGGGAAATGTGTGTGCGTCTTATGGAGTGAATGAAGGCTGCGCGGCTATCCCAGAAGCCGAATCCCTCTTGCTGTTCTGGCTTCTGGGATTTAGAATATTTTTTTTCTTGTTTTCCTCCTCCAAAAACTAGGTGCGTCCTATGGTCTGGTGTGTCTTATAGAGCGAAAAATACGGTACATTCTTGGGCTAGCACAATGGCAATTAGACTTTTGAACTCACAGCAGCTTTTACCATCTTGCTTTGCTCCGCTCAACACATGCTCTGCAATATCCTAAACTGAGAATTAGCAAAGGAAATGTTTTTACTCTATGCATGTTCTCTCTGCCTCCCTCCACTGTGGGAAGCCCATCTAGTCAATTTGGCTATATCCATCACTGTGGTAATCATGCTACATTATGCAAAGCTTTGGGGAGTCAGAAAAGATGATAAATTATTTTATATGGAATATTGCACATTACTAGGTCATCAATTAGTGTTAAGCCAGCAATCTCTGGGGCAGTTTAAAGAACTGGTCTAATTGACACTTCTCCCTTGCTCCCCCCCTTAGTATCATACACATGTATATTATATCTTGGAATAAGTGGGCATTTATTACTCAACCCACCCAAGAGTAAGCGAAGCTGAGTAATTCAAAATGTAATTGGTTTTCATGGGGAGCAAAGGAGGGGGAAATCTGAGAAGCCATGGCATACAGATACTAATGTGTTGTCCTCTGTGTATGCAGATGCATAACTCCAGATGGCCCCATGCCAGGAACCTCCCAGCCTTTGCATTAATGCAATAATAAATATTTATGCATTTCTGCATTAGGCCATATCCCATGATAAATATGATTTATGCTGTTTGCTCTACAGATGCAGTTTCCCTTTTTTTGCTGAAGAAACAAAAAAAATAGAATGAAAAATTACATTATGAAAGTTTTTCAGGTCTGTTGTTAAGGCACCCAATAAAGCTCTGCAGCTACTCAGCCCCCTAATATTTCTGAATGGGGATGTGGGTGGGGAATTTGCATTTTCTTTTTGTCCAAATTGCAATCTTAGTTCATCATCATTCACTTGCAACTAAGCTTTCCCAAGCTCCCGTCTATTCTGGGGTTTCTTTTGATGCCTTCATTAATTTTTGAAGACAAACTAAGCTTTTGAAGATAGGTTAATATGGAAGTGGAAACAATTTACCCAGTGATCTCTCAGCTGCAAATATTTTAGGCAGCTTTGAAGGCAGTTGTAAATAAGCCCACAAAAGTTACTACTAGCCTTCACCCCCCCCCCCTTTTTATTTTACTAGCCTTCTAAGAGGGATGCTGGCTTGTGTTTCCATGCTGGCCACTGGCCAATGAGGAATAGAAACTTTCTCAAATAGATTTCCCCCCATTGTGGCATTATACAATACAAACAAAATCAATATATGGTAAAATAAAAACACGGGGAAAGAATGAGAAAATATAAAACAGCAAAACAATTCTCATTAGACAGAAGGCTCAGTTTAAACCAATACGATCAACACAAAAAGTGACTACCCTAGAGGGGGAATTCTGCAGTTGTGATGCCACCACTGAGAAGGCCCCTTCCATGGTTACCACCAGGCATATCTGCAACAGGTGGGCTTCCAAAGTTGATCTCAGGAAACAGCCAAGCTCTTATGGACTTAGGTGACATAAAGGACTGTATTGAAGATTGCTACACCTTAATGAGCACATGGCTTGTTTATAAAGAGCAATAAATTAGAAGCTGGAGAAAACAGCTGAGTCCCATTTGAGTATTGTTGCACTCCATAATTGTTGCACTCCATCACCTGAACCCTTTCTCGTTTTTCCATTTGATGTGCATATTTACAGTATATGCATGCCTGTCCTGCCTTTCTGCATGTCCATGATGTTATTAGGATTGCAAATTGCACTGTAATTACTGGGAAATTTGTGTGAAGGAGAAAGGAGTTTCTTAAAGGAATAATTAGAATTGACAAAAGTTTGTAACATTATTATAAATGTATTCCAAACCACTAATACAAAACAATAGGTATATTCATTTGGAATGACGCTGATCATATTCACACCATGCATTTAAATTGCTCTCATACCACTTTAGTTGTGGCTTCAAATATTCATGAAAACTATAGTTCGCTAAGTGCCTCATAACCACTCCAGGGCTGCCACGTGTCCAGATTTTCCTGGATGTTACCAGGATTTCAAAGGCAGAAATGATGTCCAGGGGGGAATTTCTGAAATGTGTCGCTTTGTCCTGGATCTCAGGCAAGTCAATCGAAAATGCACATTTTTTGTCGTTTTTGTAAGAAAAACCTCAACAATTTTGGGGTTTGTCTTAAAAAAAAAGTGAACAACTTTTGGGGGTGTCCTGGTTTTTACTTTTTGAAATATGGCAACCCTCAACAATTCTCAATGCCCTTAACAAACTAGAAGAGGAGGAGGAGTTTGGATTTGATATCCCACTTTATCACTACCCGAAGGAGTCTCAAAGTGGCTAACAATCCCCTTCCCCTCCCCCCCCCCACAACAAACACTCTGTGAGGTGAGTGAGGCTGAGAGACTTCAGAGAAGTGTGACTAGCCCAAGGTCACCCAGCAGCTGCATGTGGAGGAGCGGGGAATCGAACCCGGTTCACCAGATTACGAGTCCACCGCTCTTAACCACTACACCACACTGGCTCTACAGCTATTTGGGGTATAACAGTGCTTTAAATGGAAGGAGTGGATGTGATCACAGATAAAATGGGTTTCTCCATACATTTCCCAATTATTCTAATAGGGAATTCCTGTTCAGAAGTTATACCAATGCATGAGTAGCCACACCTCCAATGTGATGCATGTATCCTAGTGTTCATGTGTACAACGCAAATTTCTATAAGGCAGGGAGGGGAGCTTTGGCCCATCCCATGATATCTCTGGGTCCCAGCAGGGCTAGCAGTCATGACTCCACTCACCACTTATGTTTTGGTCTTATACATGGGTAGGCAAACTAAGGCCCAATTGTTTTCAAAATCGGCCCGTGAACAGTCTGGGAATCAGTGTGTTTTTACAGAAGCAGAATGTGCCCTTTTATTTAAAATGCATCTCTGGGTTATTTGTGGGGCATAGGAATTTGTTCATTTTTTTAATTCAAAATATAGTCCACCCACCCACAAGGTCTGAGGGACAATGGACCAGCCCCCTGCTGAAAAAGTTTGCTGACCCCTGGTCTTATATATGAGTCTATCTTTGGAATAGGGCTACTACTTGTTCGGTGTCTTGGCTCCCGTCCTCTCCATCCTCTGAATCAGGATTGCGCTCTTCTCCAGCTTCTTCCTGCTGACTAAACCTGTTGCCTCTCCAGCTCCTGATACCTCCTTCTGCCTATCTTCTTCCTCTTCTCCATCTGACCACCTATCATTGTCCCACGACCAATCCCTGGGCTCTGAGCCTTCTGGGGGTTCCCCAATTGGTGCCTCCCACCATTCCTCAGCATCCAGCCGGTCCATGACACTACTGCCTTCTGACTGTTATCTTTTAGGTTCATCTGGAAGCCCTAACTTGAAATGAAACTATTTTGACAGTATCTTCCCTTCCCCCAAGCCCTGTAATGTTTTTTAGGGAACATAAATTAGAATATTTGAACAGTTGTGCCTTAATGATTGATTTGAAAGGGTTTTGGGGTTTTTTTGCCATTTCAGTGCAAAATTTATGACTTTTTGTTTTTTTGTATTGACAGAGTTTCCTCTGCTCTTTGGTTTCTCTCTTTT